>NC_039489.1:1729341-2329341 GCF_003590095.1 Trichoplusia ni | reverse complement strand
TGGATGAATATATCAAATACATATTGTAATAAAACAAATTATCCCAATTGTTTAGGTGTTGTAGATGGTAAACATGTTCGGATAAAAAACCAGCTCACAGTGGTTCTAACTATTACACACAAAATATTATTTTCAATCATTTTATTTGCCTTAGCTGATGCTAAGCTTATGCTGATGGGCGACCTTACCCAAATCGCAACCTGACCATGGAACAACGCACATATAATTTTCGCCACAGTCGAGCGAGAAAATGCGTGGAATGTGCATTTGGTATTTTATCTATACACGGATTTTTAATTCGAGTCAGTAAAATGACCATTGCAACTGTCATTTATACAAAAAAGGGTGACCCGTTACAATAGTGATGTTCGAAAATCTTACTACGACGATGACATTTAGTCATGCTTTATTTCATTAGGTTATTCAAAGCGTTTTTTATTATAAATATTGAATACATACTGTATTAAAATAATACGAAAATACAAGTAATTTTATACGTTTTCATGCATTACGGTTGCTAGATATATAATCAGTTACATTTATAACAAACTAGCTGTTGCCCGTGACTTCATCCGCGTGGTTACAACTTACAAGATATAAATAAGCAGCATTTTTTAACGTCTTTTATTTAAAAAACATCATTGATCCTGGCGACGTACCCCTTTGCTTGAGCCCAAATTATCTCTATGGGGTTGAGCTCACAGTAATAAAGGGGCAGGCGTAGGATTCCGACACGGTTTTCAGCGGCCAACAGCATACTAATTAGATTTTTATAATTTTACAATTTCTATTAATTGAGCTTTTAAGTTGATATTGAATTTGTTATTCATCCAACCGCTGAATAATTTCAGCCTTCCTCCAGTTTCAAGTAGGGACGCGCTCTACTTTTCTTGAATGCTACGGTGCGTTATCTAATACCAGCATTTGGCTTTAATTTTATTAATTTAAATTAATAATATATTTTCATTTCTTAAAAAACGCACGCCGTGTATGTCTTCTGATTTATAACCGTCAACAAAATATTTCTATTTATATAAGGACAATTTTATATTGAACAAGAAAAGTAATTTCGACTAATTTTTTATTTTAAAAAGTCGATTCTAAAACGTCACTATTTATTTGGGTCGTTCCACCGTTTCGTGCAAAAAACAACGTTTTGAAGAATCTTTTTTTTTTTAGATATTAATCTTTTTTTTAGTAAATCGAATTCAGGTCGTTAACAGATTTATTAAAACTCAAAGGCACTATTTTAGCTTGTTTAGTTACAGAGAAAATGATAATTGAAATTTCATGATTGGATGGTAATGAAAAGAGGAAGGAACGTAATGAATTTAGCTGGGATGGTAATTTTTTGAGCGGATGGTAATGAAATACTTACTGCACAATATCTGTGAAAATAGTCGTGAATGCGAATAAAACAAATGTAATATTGAAAATCAACATTTATTTATCTTCTGACTTTAATTTCCGTTCAATCATTATTAAGAAAATATAGAATCACAGTTATTTTTAAACAGGCCTTTTAAAACAAACTAGTGGTCGCCCAGTGGTCGAAATTCGACCATATAAATTTTTTTAACTGTAAGTGACTTAATATACATTATTAAAATATAATATTCAAACATTATTATGGTTCTACTGTCGAAAACTAAACTACTATAACCACAGATTTGACCAAGACTGTTATTTGCCAATTTCTTTTTTGAACAAATTATATGAAATTAAAAGAAAATATGTTTACTAAAACAAAACATGCTATAATAGGATGCAAAACAAAAAATCATGCGTTAAAAATACTATCCATTTAGAGCATTTTTTATCGCATATTGCAATAATTTTGTTAATGATTTAAAACTTCTCTGAAACCATGTTTTTTGTAAAAACTCTTTCATTGTTTGCTAAATGTACATATGTACATATCAACAACCCACTGCAGAAATAGTTTTTGTGAATGGTGTAACATGCTGAAATCATCTCTAATTGCAAGTCGATAGGCTGTATACTGAAGCATGGTTAATTTATTTCTGGGTGCTCTTGAATTAGATGTAGTTGGTGTATTATGAGCAATATTGACATGCCACCCAGTATCACCGTTGGGAAAAAGCAGTGGGTATGCTAAAGGGTCTAATGATGAGTCCAAAACTGAGATATTCTTAATTATACCATTAACTTTTGAAAAACAAATCATATTTCGTTCAAAAGGTGGCTCACCATCAACTGTACTAAATATTACTGCTACATCAGTTTGAACTGCAACATTAAATCGGCGTAGATCTAAATCATGATTTACTTTAATGAGCATACAAATTTCTTTGTTTTGATTTTCGACTCTCTGACAATGATCTTTCATTGCAATGAATGACCGCACAAAAGGATTACTGCATTCCAATTCCAGTGAAATTTCACGCATTATGTTGTTGTTACATGTTTGGTTAATAACAAATAATAAACGTTCTTGTAATCTATAATTTATGGCAGTGTCAACATCATAAAAATATAATTGTGCATAACATGGTGAGCGACCATATGCGGCAGTCATTGGGCCTGATCTGTGATAAAAAACATCATGTATTCTGAAATGATACACTCCACTTGTAACTGCCTCAGCAACTTTTGCTTCGGAGCTAACCATAGCGAAACATGAATTATATTTCCTAATATTTTCAAAATAATTTTTTGTTTACTTTTTATTGAAGGTTCATTTGAAGTAAGTCCATGATATAATGATTTAAAATATTCATTTTGACTTAAGGGTGGTAATATTGCTTTACCCTTGTGACAACATGAAGTGAATGCAGTTCGGTCGCCTTAAGTCACTTCAGATTTAAAATGTTTCGCATTGCAAAATCATTAATCCACAATCATAACTTAAAAACACATTTGGAATGACATTGAGAGCACATTTAAATGCATCTCTCAAAATCATATTATTATCTAATACTACTGATGGGGAATTATTCCTTCCTCTTAGAGAAATATTCCTTCTTATTTGTCTCTCACTCCGGTTCGTTAATGTTCTATGTCGAGGCATAATTAAAGTTCTTTCATCAAATTACTGAAATCAAGAAGAGAAAAAGTTTTTACCGGTATGGTGATTTGTTAATTCTGATAATTCGTACACAAAATCACTTATTTATCCTAAAGTATACGCAATTACTGAAATCGTAAACTATAGCAAAAAAAATTGTACCTGAATGTTGTTAGGTATTGCAGATTGCTGCTACAGAAGACAGAAGTCCTTAAAAGACGACACAACTCACATACACAACTCATATAAATTTGTATAAGCGCTCAGTATTTCACGTAGTATTCGTAAACTTTTAAAGTTTGAAAAACTTTCTAACTAAAGTTTAATCATGTCAATAATAGACAAAAGAACTATTTGACAACAGACTCCACAGAGTATGTATGCGTGTGTCAAATGCATGCTGGTTAGTATAATGTTTAATTAAATATTTAATGTATTTTTTATGCATTATTATTAAAATATTTTTTATATTAAATGAGGCAAATAAAACTTTTTTTTTGAGTACTCTACGCCTATGCACAAAATGAAAATCAAAAGAAACCATTTGACCACAGAGTATGTATAGGCAAATATATATATTTTTGATATGTCAATGTCAGTACTCTATGTCTATGGACAAAATGAAATATAAAAGAAACATGTGTGTGTGAAATGCATGGTAGTGTGGGTAATGTTTTATTTATTGATTTAATGTACTTTAGAAGCATTATTATTGAAAAATATTAGCGTTCTGCACTTCTCCTGCACATAAACTATAAGTGTGCCAAATTTTATGCTCCTGCGTCCGCGCAATTTTTGTAAAAAGGGGTACAAAGTTTTGGTATCACGTATTAATATATAGATAAGTCACTAAAGTGCTTATATAAACTAAGATTATTAGTAATAGGAACTATAAGGTTTGGTCCTAGGTTCACAATCACATTAATCAATTTGCTTGAGAATCATTAAAAACTAAAAACAAAACAAGATAAAAGATATTTAAAAAATAACAAAATAATCATCAATAACTCTGCTTAACGTTAAAAACTACGATTAATAATAACAACCAAGAATGATCAGACTCCTAATTCTTTAAACTCAATAAATGTTAGTAAAATTATCAAAATGATTAACTTTAACATTCAAACTGCAGAACTTATTATAATCAGGTAACAATCTAAATAAAATCAGTCGAAGCGTTTCTTAAAAAATATTATAATCCCCGCTGTCATCTGATTCTTCATTATCATCTTTGTTTGATTTATCAGTCTTATTCAAATTAATAAATGATTCGACTTCCCGTTGGTGTTCAGAGTCAAATCTTTTCGGAACCAGATTTTCTTTGAGTCACCTATAAAATTTACCATTTTCGCAAGTTAATTTTACGTCAGACAAAATCTTTACTTTAGGACGTAGATGCAGCTACATTTACCGACGGTGATAGCTGTAAATCAATAGGCCCTGCTAGAGGTTGTAAAGTTTTTAGAACATCTGAATCATCTATGTTGTTTAAAATTGTGGACGTATCTATGCTTAATATAGACTCATTGTCATTGGCATATGTAACTTCATTCTGACCACATTGAACAACAGATAAATTAATCTCATCCTCGTCACAGTTACCGAAACTAAGAAATTCTAAGTGCTTATTATGTATACAAGAAATGCGGTAATCTTGACACTCGAAACAACTTAATTTACGCAAAGCTATAGTTTTCATACTATCAGCTGTCCAAATAATTTGATGAATTTTCATCGTACCTTTAAACCCGGGAATATTAGGCGGTAATATTATACCTTTAATTTCGTTTTCCGCTACCATCTCAAAATGCACATTTGGTACGTTTTTAGTGACCAAAGCCCAAAAATCTTCAAAAGAACCAACATCTCCACCATATTTGACAAAATTATCGGCAGTCCGCTTTACAACAGCACCAATACCGTCCGGAGCTCCCTTGCCGTGACCGGATTCTTGATAATTCCAAGTAACTTTACTTATGTTTTGATTTATATCTTGAAACTTTGTGATCAAATAAAATATAAACTTATTTCCGATATTGGCTTGAGGGAGAATTGGATAAGAAGTGTACGGTTTCATAGGACACTAAAGAGTTAAGATCTTTAAAAAAGGTCGTAAATGAGCCCAAATGGCTTTGGCATCATGTTGCAAACAATTACTAATTGTGCAGAAAGATTTGGTTTTAAATGTTGCACCATCACTATCTTTATAGTAAACAACCCCTGTATGTAAGGCGACTTGTTATCTACTTCCTCCGAAATGAAAATATTGATTTAATCATGATCATGATTTAAACTTTGACCTGGTTCAGCAAGCACCAAAGGATCTGGTCGAGGAGGTTCTAGATTTTCAAATTCACCCGTGTCACTCTTTGGCGGCGAGTTTTCCATCAATATCATATCTAATTCCTTTTTTTTTCTTTTCTTTCTAAGTATTTAGAGAATTTTTTCGCCAACGTCGTCTTTGTTCTCGTTGTGACCTAGGAGTCATGTCTTTAATGCTGCATATCTTGTTCTTCTCTTTTCTCGCTAAATATCTGAGTCTTTCTTTTTCTTTTTGTACAGAATATAACTCAGGATTTTCTTTTATTTGTGCATATTTTTCACGTTTACATAACCTATCTTTTGCTAGCTTTTCTTCTCTCGTTAAGTTTTTACGAGGTTTCCCCATGTTATTTTGAAAAAATACGTAATAAAATACGGTTGTATAACTTCACGCATCATCGCATATAAATGTAAAAACATGAAGCTACGTGCCAATAATAGGCTCTGAACTGTAACAAACATTGTATTTAGTTAAGATAAAAAAGAATTCATTTCCATCCAAAATCCGTTCATTACCATCCCTCAAAAAATTGGAGGGAAAAGACGGTAATGAAGTGGAGATGAATGAAAATTTAATTTATTTACTTGAAAAATCTATTTTACAAGCCTTTAATGTAATCCATACTCCCTTTAAAGTCAGTATTTTACCAAATTTTACGATATAAATAATTATCAATAAATCATTTTTTCACGAGTGGGTATCCTGGAAATGCTTTTTGCACGAAACGGTGGAACGACCCATTTGGGATTAAAAACCTGCCACACTGGAAATGTAATTTTACTGACTCGAATTAAAAATCAGACTATAGTAAGTGGAGAGTATTGCATACAACCATAAATACTGATATCAATAATGCTATTAAAATTGTACTAGCCACATGTCTGCTACACAATTTTGTTCGTAGAAGAGAAGGCATAAATTTTGCAGAACAGTTAAGAACTTGTAACCTAAGAGATGTACGAACATCACTGTTAGTTGTTTCTACGTCGGGTCAGAGGATAAGAGAGTTTTTCAAAGAATATTTCGTGAACGAGGGTCGGCTGTACTGGAAGGACAAATACATACAGGGTGTCCCAAAACTCAACGTCAAGCCGAAACGGGTTGACAAAATTGATCATAACCATCACGAGAAAAATCTGAAAAAAAATCTATCCCATGCAGTTTAAAAATTATGGGCATTTTAAGAAAAACCTAGAAATTTGATCAAACTGTACCATTTTTCGGTTATTGTGGTTATTCTTTTTTATTTTTGTTCATTTGAACTTTGGAAACGTAATCCTAAATAACATTTCTAGAATCCCAATAAAAAATAATGACACAATTGCCTCAAGTTCCCGAGAATTGAGACTATTTGTTAAACTACGAATTTAAAATTTTCAAGATTCGTCGACTTTGACAGGCCTTCCTATTAAAAAAATGTACTAGAGTGCCTTGGCAAGTGGCATTAAAAGTTGGCGCATTTAATCAGAATTCTAAAATGGTACAATACTTGTTAGTTCCATACAATAGAAAAGAGTAAAAAAATTAAAACCTCAAGTAACCCGATTTTTGCTATCACATTTTACTCAGTTAAAATGTTTTTAATTCACACAAGCTCTAGGTAGGTTCTTAATTTTAAGACAAAATGATGAGAGAGATGGATAGTGGGTATGTTCGCCATGAGTGAGCGAGACAGATAGTGACACCACTTTTACCAAAGTGAAAAAAAGTTAGTAAAATTAGTAAAATAATTAGGTTTGTTGGAATAAAAGTCAGATGATAGAGAAATAACGTTTTTATTACAATAAATGTTCAAATTGTTTACCATCAGCCTCAATACAAGCCCTACATCTTCTTAACCCTGTACTTGGCAGAGAATTTTACCTTAAAAAAATGGAACTTTTACTACTTCCCTATGTTAATTGGATTATAAGGTTATGAGGAAAATTAAAATAAAAAATCTCAGAATTTCAGTTTTCAGGATATATTATGTGTCTTGCAGTGCACACTGCCAAGTTCACAAGAAAAAAAGGAAAAAGAAAAATGTGTCTTTACATGCACACTGCCATGTAGTCACTAAACTAAAAAAGTAACAAAAACATAAAAATAACATAAATCTTAAAAATTATCAACAAGCTTTGAGATCTGTTAGGAACTAGGTCAATAAGTATGGCATGTAACGATGTTATTACATATATAATTTAACAAAAAAATTTAAACAAAGTTAAACTTTCTATAATTATTTATCACAATATTCAGTAATAATGCTACTGAGATCAAAGTTTACTTACGTTTCTATCTACTATATAACAATATGAAAAACTTAAATACTACTTTGTATGAAAATCTGTAAAGCAATTTCGCCCTTCAACTATACATAGCCGTGCGTTACACTTTGGACAAAAAAATTGGTTTGATGTTTGGCACATAGCCTACATCTACCTACGATTTGTCCTGACTGTACCTAAGGAGAATATACCATACTCATTCCTTAGGTGATGCATCAATTCAATTGACGTAAAAAAGTTGTCGAAGTAAAGTACGGAGCATGGTTTTTGCTTGATAGATTTGGCCAAAGCTATTACAACTTTGGCTCCAAGACAATTCCTTTTTCTTTTTCAGAAAAAGTATGGTGTCTAAAAGTATCTTCTTCTCCATAAATAATAAAATCATGTACGAGGCCAGATGGAGAAGCACGGACAAAAAACTTAAAGCCCCATTTTTTGGGTTTATTGCGTACATATTGTTTTTGGCTCCCAGCTCTAGTACCCTTATAAGGCACCATCATCTCGTCGATGCTGAATCGTTTTCCTTCAGGAATATTAGACGCATAGTTACGACGAACTTTTTCTACAAGCGGTCTTATTTTATAGTACCTGTCACCGTCATCTTTAAGGTTATCATTGAAGTGAATGTATCGTCGAATTAATTGAAATTTCTTCAATGTCATGACGTCGGAAATTCTTTGGTACTTAGTCATTGGACCAGTAATCAGTATATCACATGTCAGTATATGGCATGTCTACAACACCCATTAAAATATTTATAGCTATGAAATCTTTTATATCGTCTTTGGTTATATTAATTGAAGTGCCCTTCTTTTGTACCGAATATAAATTAGAATGGTATACAATAAGTTCTAGTATATCGTCAGTAAAAAATAGGTTAAAGTAATCAAGCGGCGATTTTTCAATATCAGTAGAATTGAAAAACATATTATCTTCTATATCTGCTGATCCTTGAAATTTCGTTCTGGTCCATTTAGGAGACATTTTGATAGGTTTCCCATGCTTTGGATAACGTTGTCGATCAGTTCTTGGGGCAAGTTATTCCACTCTCCCACTAACGCCGATTTAAGTTCTACCACATTGTTAGGGGCTGGATTTCTTTGTCGAACCTTTCTTCCCAGGTAGTCTCAGGTAGTGTTCTATCGGGTTCATACCCGGTGATCGCGCTGGCCAGCCCATCTGAGTGATACCTATTTCATTAAGTTAGTCACTCAATATACGCGCAGTGTGAGGCCGTGCGTTATCATGCATGAAAATGAAATTTTCACCAATAGATGGGGCAAAAGGCATGACATGGGGTACTAAAACTTCTGTAATGTACCGCTGTGCAGTTGGCGATCCATTACTGATAATGACTAGCTCCGTGCTTGCTCCAAAACATATGCCACCCCATACCATCACTGCCCTTCCACCATACGACACAGTTCCAGTGCAATTTGCTTGGCGATAACGTTCCCCTCGATTGCTGGCACGTAAGAGTTTAAACCAACTTCATTTAACCGTCTTCTAACAGTCCTCTCACTGACATTCACATTACGGACTTCTGCTAAACGATTTCGGGTCTGAACAGCTGTTTGACGACGATTTCGTAAAGTCTGCATGACCAAGAAACGGTCATCTAAAGCGCTAGTTGCCCGATTTCTGCCCTGCCCTCGTGTGCGCACGTACGATCCAGTCTCCCTATAACGTCGGACGACGCGATGAATCACCGATGTCGATACACCCAATGCGCAACTGACTGAGCGATAAGCGATAACTAAGCGGAGGCGGCCACTGCAAAGGCCTACGAGCTACGGGATGGCCGGTGGTATGGTAATAATGGAAAATTTATTTTGATAAGTAATGCTTAGAATCAATAATAGCTGGATGTCGTTTCTCATAGTCAAATGTTGAGTTTTGCAGAGGACCTCCAACTCTTATCAATCCCTTGTCATCAATAAATGGTGTCAAACTTAATAGTGGAGCTGCTTTACATTGTTTTTCAAAATTAGGAAAGCTTTCTTGTTGAGAAAGGTTCAGTAGTTTGTTTTCAGCTATTGCTAACTCTTCTTCAGTTAAATTGTCCTTAAATTTATTGTTTATATTTTTAACATTGTTATAAAAACGAAGAATATAAGCTACTATACGACGTAATTTCGAAAAACTAGAATAATTTGTTATTTTAATAACTATATTATCTGATTGTGACGTCAACACATGAGGTGTTAACAAGTACCTCAGGTAATTTTGTGCGAGTTAACTGGGAACCTTGGCATGGCCAATGCTCCTCTCCTTCCTGTATGAAGGTAGGTCCCTGCCACCATAATTATAATAATGGTAACTCTTTTGGGTTTACGCCTCGAGATGCAATATCAGCAGGGTTCTGTGATGTAGGGACATACAACCACTTACAATTATTACATAATTCAAGAATAGATACAACTCGAGGCTAAAGTTCGAAACCTTTGTAGTACATAGAGTTAGAACCACCTTTTTTTTCTGAACGGATTCTAATTGTTCTTTGCAAAATCCATAAGTATTTACAGAATCATCATCATTTGCTGTATTACTTTTAAAAACCCATGAACACTGATTCGATGTTTTTTTCCATATCGCTTATTTGGTGCAACAATGGCGTAATTACACTAACAGTTTTTAAAGGAGAGCCAATTAAAGATTTGTATTCGATGAATGGCATTTTGGGGAGACTCATTATAATCCCAATCATTTTAAAAGTAAGTTTTATTTGTGTTGTTTCCATTAGAACCCCAATGGTTTCCGTGCATTATGCATTACCGAAATAATAGGCATTGTCACACTACACTACACTACAACATTGACAGTTGTCACAATACACAGAAAAAAGTGTTTCGGGATATTCAGTCTTGACTGTATTCAACAATTTGGTAACAACATGTTCCCCTAGGCCTGTATCTCGCACTTCGGATCTCCCCTCATATAACTCAGCTTGTAAGCAGAGTATCCTAAACGAGTCGCTGCCACCCATGCTTTGAAGCCGAAACGTATCGGTTTGCCATGAATGTGCTGCTTACAGCCATGACGCCCATAGTATGGTATCATTGATTCATCGATACTATTCGATACTCAAGTTTTTCTCGGAGCATACATTAGAAATTTTTTGTTCATGATGTTGAACAACGGCCGAATTTTTGACATTTTATCTCCTACACGTAGGTTGCTGTTGTCAGCAACATGAAAATACCTAAATATCTCTTCAAAACGATTTCGCCTCATCGACTTCGCAATTAAAACATTGTGGGTATCCTCGTTAGATTCCCAATACATGCGCCGTCTCGGTAAAGGCGCGTAACCACTAAGGAGTATTATACCTATAAAACAGCTCAATTCATCCCCCGATAGACAAAATTAAATTTGAAGAATGAGAATTAACGGTGCGCTTTTCAACAGCATACATTACGGTGTGCCTGGCCATATACCTTATAACATCTTCACTAAAAAATAATTCAAAGAATTCTATCGGTTGACATTCCTTAGTGAGTGTAAGAACTGCTCGTGGTAGTGGAGGTAACCACTCACTTGGTTGGGTATGAAGATCTCGCTTTATCCATTTGCGTGGCCTGACGTTTGTCTACTACGTTCTGAAGAAGGGCCATCACCCCTAGGTGTCCTGGTGGTGCGCACATTCGAAAAAGAACGTTCTTTGATAATCAGTGATAATCGTTGGTGTGGCAACCGGACGAGAACGTTGTGATCTGCGTCCCGATAGCGTGGAAATGGATTCTAGGTGTTCAGAACTAGGACTAGGATTGACTATTACCTCATCGATAGTTCTGTTCTCTTCAAAATGTTCTTCCTGTTGTCGTTACACCATCTCAGCAGGCGCAAGTAATTGAAGACGGTTCAATCGATTTACATTATCACAATCTTCTTCACCTGAATCACCATCCGACATGGTACCATCGTAAGGCGGATCTATGTAAATATCGATGCCCTGCAAATCTTCATCGTCATCGAACACCTCCAGGGCATCAGCTATTTCATTTATCGAGAGTACGTGCCGAGACCTAAAATAAAAACCAAACAATATGAAACACGATATGTGCCCACAGGGTCGTTAACGACCCACGAAAAACATATCAACCGATTATGAATGAAAAATATACTATTTTCGAAAAAACGATATCTCTAACTCTGAAACACTCATTAGATTTCCTATAAAAACTATTAATACGGTGAAATAACATAATACTCACATTTACATTAAAAAAAATACTTACATTTGCATCCGATCGGTCGCAAACTTTTTCAAGAAATAAACAAGTATGAACTTGCACTCCTAATTGTCACTCGAAATTGTCGTGAACTGTCAACAAAACTATCTCATGCTTCCAAATTGTTTCTGTACCTATTAATAGATGGCGTTTTATTTAAAATTCAATAAACAGTTCGCGGTCAATTATGCATTAACAGTTACGGTGTAATTTTGGTCATTATCGACCCTATGGGTATATGTATATATGGGTTAATATTATGTTCTTGTTTTTTATCATTTTCTAATTGAGTCAGTTCTCCAGACAAAGTTTGAAATAATTCTACAGTATTTGGTGACATTGGGCGTAACGGCGATGACGTGTCGTTGAAATCGTATTTAGTCAGACAGCAAAACGTTTTGTATTTAAATACGGCGTTAATGGCGAAAATAACGGTGCCTTTGGTGAATTGGGTGAATTCAATTCGGTTGTTTTTAAATTAGTGGCTATAGTGTCTCTATTTAAACAAGAATCTATATTAACATAAGCTGCAAAGTAAAAACATTTAGTTGAGTTAGTAAAAGCCCATCACCAATGCTAGGAAACTTGTTTAGATTAATAATGCCCTTAAAAATAGTTGGAATATTAAAAACTCATCACCAATATCAGCAAATTTGTCTAGGCTAGCACAGAAAGTAATAATAATAATAATAATAATATATCCTGAGACAACTCACACACGGTTATCTGATCCCAAGCTAAGCAGAGCTTGTGTTATGGTAACCAGACAACTGATAAACTTACTTATATATTTCTAAATACATACATATTATAGATAAATTACATATTATAAAGTCTTTATATGTCGCAAATAGAAAATTGATCTCAGCCCCTTACATTTTTTTTAATTCTGTCCCATAACACAAGCAAGAAAACAACAGGATTGAAATCAGTCTTTATCGTCATCGTAACATAAACGCCAATAAAAAAAATATGAGCCGTCACCAAATCAATTACACAGTAATAAAAATTTCAAACAACTTACAATTATTATGCAAATCAATACTCTCGTTGCATGCGTCTGCCTTAAGTGACTCAGGGCATTCCATTTAGCTTAGTTAAAAATCAAAACATTCAGTGTAGTCTTTAATGTATAATGCCGATAAACTTATACGACGTGAACGAGAATGAGGGAATTTGTAATGAAATATATCGTAAGATTAAATAAGTTTTGCTTCATGAACTGGAACTCCAATTGGTCTCCAATTCTCCAATTTCTCCAGGTCTCCAATTGGTCAGTCTCTCTGGACTATAATTTTCAAACGATTGGCCGCGTTTATTGATTGTTTTAGCAAAACCTAAAATGAATTTCGTTATTTAATCTTTGCTTATTTATAGATAATACATAAAATAAGAATGTTCATTTCGTATTAAAATACCTGTATCAAAATGGTAAGTGATTTCACCACGTATTTGGACTTGTTTTCTTAGTATAGTAATAATAAGTCTTTTGCATTTTGTGATTTGAAAATGTAAGCTTTGGGTCGACTTCTAAACATTTCTACTTTGTGTCTTAAAGTCGTAAACCGCAATTTCTGATCCTAAACGCAAAACCGTTGCGTGTTCTTCTAGGACATCCATTTAGTCTTCGGGTGTTAATATCGTTTCCATTTTCCTGATCTTTTTTTCAGTTAACGCGAATACGCGGTCTGATTGCAGAAAAGAATGTCCAGTAACTGGAAAAATTATTTCTATTGTTTTGACCTTATGCGAGTTCAAATAAAGCCAGTTCATCAGAGCACTCAACAAAATGGAATTCTTGTTTTGGCCTCCGCAACCATCGGCCATGAGACGTATCTTCTCGTAACGTATTGAGCTTGTTTAAACAATCTATAACGGCAGAGCAAATTCCATTTGACCCTTTATGTGCAGTTTCTTCTATCCATGTGTACGAGTATACGTTGTCTTTGCAGAGATTATTATGAGATGATCCTCTAACTATGGTAAAATTGTATAAGTACAACTGTCGTGAGTAGTACACGGATTGATCGGGTATTTTGGGCAGAGGTAAATTTTTTTGGCAGTCGAACGATAACAATATCTCGTTTTGCTCTTCTTTTTGTAGAAGTTTAAAGAATGCTTTCGCTCTTAGCTTATTAATCCTTAATTCAGTCATATGTCTTACTTTTTCGCTATCATTTTTTTCTACTTTTATCTTTTCCTTTAGTTGGAGGCAAGTTGAACACACGTCCTGCCTAGGACTGCCAAATCCAATACTAAATTTTGTAACGAAAATTTTTCGAAAGAAACTGAAACTAACGGAATACCCAGGCAGTGCCTCATAGGAGTACATTTTCCACAACTTTTTTATATTCAGCTCTGGATGTAAATATTGCCGTTGCCGAACTTTGTCCCGGCAGTAGTGAATTTCTAGAGGTTGTAAAGTCTGAATATACTTTTCAACAGCTTCTTTGCGTGAACGATATGTGTGCGTTTTTTTATCTCCATCCCGATTTTCGACAGCCATTGAGCTAGTAACATAATGACGCTTAGCAACACCATCTACTCTGCCCTTTTTTAAATTCAGAATGCCTAAAAAGGTTTTTTTGCAAACAGGGATCAACACAGTATCCAGGAACTGTCTTTATAATAAAAAAGAAACAATAAAAAGCCGGAGTGTGCAATGTTACTGTCGCAAGATTTACGTCGACTGACGACCATGTTGAACTAATGCAATTCGTTGATTGGCTCTCATGGACTTAACTACATTTGAAAAAAACTGTCTCATGGATCTGGATTACTTCCGTAGTTATTTTTATGAAATATGTTCACTACATCAATTGCGACATATAAAGAACCCTTTTTATGGTTAGTGGGAGCACCGCGCGTGCCCCCGCGACGGTTTCCATTAGTACACAAATGGCGTATTTTTTTAGGCCATTAGATGTTAAAATAAGTACCGCCCAAAAAAATGTAAAGGCTGCGTGCGTTCTGCATAGCTATATTAGGCAATGAAATCGAAAAGGCGCCTTCACAGTCAGTTTTTTCTGATAATATGTCAAGAAATTACTCCGAGGTGTCTGAACAAAAGTCAGCAGATTTTGAAGTCGGCTTTTTTGTGAGTTTCATATTTCATGGAATATTTTAATTCTTGGTACAGTTTCGTGGCAAAATAATCGTGTGCAGAATGTATTAGATTCTGATAGGATAACACATAAATTACATTACTCTGCAAAGTGAATATTGATTTATCTATAGGTATGTTGTGTTAGATATTTGTGAAATAAGAAACTTGCCTTTTTCTTTTTTACATTGTTTTCTTTAAAATGTCTTTCCAAGCTGCGTCCTTCACGTCCAACTCCTCCATTTTTATTGGAAAATTGGGAACACGTGTATCGCGTATGAGGCCGCAAGACTGACTGTACGTTTGAATGCCGCGAGCGAGTGTAATGCGAGTAATCGCCCGCCTCACTCGCACACTCGCTTATAGCCGACCTACGCAAATTTCGGAACTATGCACTCGCTCCCCGCGTTTCGCTAACTCGTTTATAGTTCTAGCTCTACTCGTTACTCGTTAATCGTTGCCGGTGAGACAAGTACCTATATTCTACAAGCCATTAAACCTGTTCTGCAATTTACTACAACAAATTTTCAGGAACCTATTTCTGTAGAAGAACGACTTATGGTGACTTTGAGTTAAGAAAACTATGAAATCAATGTTAGAAATTACATATAATGTTAATTAAGTTTAATTAGTACA
Source organism: Trichoplusia ni (assembly GCF_003590095.1). Taxonomy (NCBI): domain Eukaryota; kingdom Metazoa; phylum Arthropoda; class Insecta; order Lepidoptera; family Noctuidae; genus Trichoplusia; species Trichoplusia ni. The sequence continues at coordinate 2,313,752 of NC_039489.1, read as the reverse complement.
TAATTGCAATAATTTCTCAAAGATGTGTAATAGCCATGTTGTTGAGCACTGGATTGTGGTGGGTTCAACTTTGACAGCTCAGCGATTAGAAGAAGTTCCTGCATCTGCGTTCTAAAATGTAATTTGTTGATTGATGGCAACTGTTTCATGTAAGGTAATATTGATTTGAACCAAAGAAGGTTAACTGAAGCATTTCCCGAAAACACGACTTTAAGTATACTCAACAAAAAAGGATGGTCATAGATTAAAGGTAAACTACTATTGTTGAGTAGACTTAACAAAATCAGATTAGGGGGGGCATTTTAAATAATAAAACTCACAAATAAAATTAAATCGTTTAAGTATTGGAAAAAAAGAAAGGTTCGTTAAAATTATTTCCTGACGTGATGGTAATTCAAATGACAGTTTCTGTCTTTGACAAAACACAATCGTACTTTACATTTTAGGCAGTGAACAGCGGTAAATCTTTTTTTACAGTAAGCACATCGACCACATTCTTTACCATGTTCAGGAAAATGATCGATGGCATCGAACCTGACGTCGTCTATGGGCCTGGAACGTTTTTGCTTTGTTATTTTTTCTTTAGCTTTCACATCTGGGACACTAAGTACACCTACATGTTTTCCTTTTTGTTGCAACGCCTTGTATATTTCAATTCTGTATTCTTTCAGAGCCTTTTGCTTCACAACACGTTTTCTCTTCATATCTCGCCTATAAAGTAACCAGCCATTATTGACGCAAATGTCCAAAAGCTGTGAAAATATGGAGAGATACCAACGCCTTGATTTCATCTCTGTTCTGTAGAGTGCAATAAGCATGTCCGCCAGGTCTACTCCACCCATATGGGCGTTATAGTGTTTCACCAAATTAGGGTAATCGACATCAATTCGTTGCTTCTTCACTTTACAGTAACGTCTCACTTTAGTTTTGGGATAAGCATCGGTATAACTCGACGCTAAAACGACGCACTTATTATCATTCCATTTAACTACGGATAATTTAGTCTGATTACAAACTGTTTGACTGAAGGTAGACTCTAGGTTGGAGGTTGACTCTAGGGTCATCGGAAACTCGTTATCCGTTAGTAGCAGATATTATGTCGCTAAAAGTCTATCAGCAAATACGCAGATATATTCATTTCTTCGATAATAATGAGACAAACTCAGACCCTTACTTTAAACCCACTTAATTCCAATTCTTCCTTCATAGTTTTTCTTTACAATTTCGCACGAGAAAAATACATAGGTACCTAACAATCTAAAATATTCTAAAAGATAGTAATTGAAATAAGTAGTATGTAGATACATTGTTTCCGGCGTATTTAAAGAATAGGAATCAACTGATACTTACACTAATTATTAATTTCATGTTTACAAAAATTATTTGTTATTATTATTTAGAAGTAGGTAAGTAGGCGTTACCTGTACTGTAGCAATTGTTCGAATTGTCTACCACCTTCGATGCACAAAAGAGCACGTTTTTGGATGTGCCCTTTGATTTTATTTAAGGTTACTTTGTCTTTCTTCACTACATCAAAGGCAATAATTATTTTATTTTTTAATTGATCAACACTGCCTGCCTCTCCGGTGGGAGAAGTGGCTTGAAAGGGACATTTTTGTTGTGGAACCTCTAATAAATATGTGACATACCATTTTTAACAGGTTGGAGTTGAATGGGAAGCCTCCATTAGTTTACTATTGAAATAAAATACAGTAATTATTAATTCTTGCTGCTAAGTTATTTATTTTTGCAGTCTTCAAAAATGTGTGTATTGTCCCTTTCATAAATGGCCTGTTTTGAAAGAGACATGATCATTTATGAAAGGGACAGTACATAATATCTAAAATAATCAAGTTAAAGTAAGCTATAAATAAACGTAATATAGGAAGCTTGACTACAATAACTTCAAGTAAGTACAATCACATTTTAAAGTAATGAAATTGTTAATACCAGTCTTACTATTTTTATTATTAGAACAATCACAAGTAATTAAATAAAACGTAATTGAAATAGAGATTAATACCTACATAGATTCATAAACTTTTGCTAAGCGATAATCAAACAATTTTAAATGATTTATAATCCTTTCCTTAACATCAATACTTAAACAATAATTACTAAAATAAAATATTGCTTTTCTTAATACTAACAAACAACATTATTATTTTACTAACTATCCTAAACACTAATTAACAGTCTTCTTTAAGTTTGGTCTTTAAGTCAGGATCTTTAAAATAATCATAACAATCAATATTGTTTTTGAGGATTGGTGTGGGTCTAAAAAGTAATCAACATAAAAATAATAGATTGTTAGTGACAAAGTGAGCAAAAAAAATTAAAAATGCCTTTAATGCCACAGGTTTCGTGTGCCCATTTCGTGCATATTTTACATTGATACCAGTCTTCAGTGCTTTCTGAATACTTTTTCTTACAGACATTACACTGATTATCATCTCCTGTTTTATCATTTCTCAGGCTACGATTTCTTAATCTTGGACACACTTCTTCTGTTTCAGAAATATTATCAATCGAATCTGAATCAGTCGCCATATTTACACTTGAATCGTCGCTACTGCTGCTGGCAACAAATTTGCGCGAAGGCTTCTTCTTTTGAGAAGTTTTAACAGATTTATTTGATTCTATTTTATTCTTTTTAGCCTTTCCCTTACCTTTAGTTCTTTTTGATTCTTGATCTTTTAAATTGCATTTGAAAATTTGTTTTACATGTTTTAAATTCTGTTTGTCAGCTTTCGGCGTATTCTTTTTTAAAATGTCCAACATATTTTCTAAAAGTAATCTATCTTTTTCTGGAGTTTCCGTTATAATTGTGGTTTTACCTTTACGTTGCCTTCCAATAGATTTTCGAGGTGGAGCTTTAGGATATGGTCTAATGGTTTCTGGGGTTATTGGAGGATTAGAAAAATTTGAAGCTTTAGCATTTGACTGTTCAGTATTGCAACGTTCAGCTTGTAACGTATTCAAATTAGAGGGTCCGGGCTGTGGCTCCCCTGTATAAAAGACTTCCAATTGTGGCTCATTCTCAAAACAGAATGCAGTTTGTGTATCATCTAAAATGGAAGGTGAAACTATTCTTTTATTGAAATCTAGATTAGGCTCTATAGGGTAAGGTACATGCTGAAGTTCTTCTTCATTTGAAGAATTTTCGTCGCAATCGGTAGAGTTTGGAAGAGGTTCAGGTCGGTCTGTCACAAAAGCGGGAAGAAAATCTTCATCAGTAAAAATATTTTTATTGATGGGCCATATTCCTGAATTTTTAAAACCTGATGTGATATTATTCATGCTAAAAGCAGCATAGAAAGCGTCTCTAGCAAATTGGGCGACATTGTAAATCGTGACTGTTTTTCCAGGGTTTGATGTCATCCAGTCGTTCATGCTAGCTCTATATCGAGCTTTGAAAGGTCCAAATACGGTCAAGTCTAAAGGTTGTAAGCGGTGACTACAATGAGGTGGGAATGTTAATATTATTAAGTTATTGGTTCGGGCATAAAGCACCACGTTAATGGTTATGTGCGTGTTATGGTTGTCAAGAACTATCAAAGCAGGCGATTCAGCTGTGGGCTTTACGAAACCAACAAAATGTTTTAGAGCTTTCAGAAAACACTCCTCTGTTATCCAACCAGATAAATTTGCAAGTCCTAAGGCACCAGTGGGGCCATTTTCAAGCATGTGTTCTTTAAAATGAACCCGCGGAAATATAAACACGGGAGGAATGCTTCCACCAGCAGCGTTTGCAAATGCCAGCATGGTTACCAGTGAACCACGTTCTGTTGAACTAATTTGCCCAACTCTCTTAGCACCTGCTTGCGCAACTATTTTTGGTGTATTAGTGACAGTAGTGCAGCCAGTTTCATCTAAATTCCATATCATGTTAGCAGGAAATTCATGCTTCAAATAACATTTCTCCAAGTTGCAGAAAAAGTTTTGCACATTGTGTCTATTAAAACTGGTTGTTCTAGCTAGAGAAGTATTCTCAGGTTTTCTTACGCTCAGCGAGTCATTCCTTTTTAGAAAACCCTTCAACCAATCTAGACTAGCCATATTGTTTTCGTTCCATGATGATGGTGTACTACTGAGTTCTAAACGAACAGCATACTGGTATGCTAATTCTCTTACTTGTTTTGTTGTCAAGCCATGGCACATTTTTGCTGAGGTCTTCAAGTAATCTGCCAGGGAACTTTCTTGGTCTGTAGTGAAAACTCTCTTATTACCAATGTTCGGTGTATAAACAAAAGACGTACATTCAGACGTCTTAGCTTTGGTCACTAATCTATGTAAATGTGATTTACACACATTATATACCTTGGCAGCTGATCTCACGGAAATTCTGTGGTTCAATACTTCATTCACTGCCTCTTCAATTTTCTTGGCATTAACACGGGTTCTCTTTTTAGGTGGCATTTTATCTGCAATGGTAAATAATAATTGATCACAGTGAGATAAGCAGTCATGAAAGGGACAGTTATGAAAGGGACGTCCCGTTCATAACCGTTTGTTGTGTCCCTTTCATAAATATCTTACTCAAATTAAAAACATAACCACAAAATCTACAATTGTAAATAAAAGTGTACTGACCTTTTGTTTTAATATTCGTGTATGACTAGGAGATACTAATTTAATGAAAATGAATAAATAATCAATTAACATCACTTGAAAAGACGTTTCACAAAAATAACGAAAAAAATACTTTTCTACGGCAATACGAACACTCACACGCTGTCGCCATCTTTGAAGTGACAGGAGCATGAAGTTTGGTGCGATCGAATGTGCGTTGGTGTTGCCATACAACAAAAATTATGTTGATCCGAATCGGTTTTTATTTTAGCTGTGATTTGAAATGTCCCTTTCAATACGTGTCCCTTTCATGGCACCTCTCCCCTACACATGTCTTTTGACTTCAGACCACAAAAAAAGTCTAAGGGTGTTAGATACGGGCTACGAGGGGGCCAAGCCACGGGACCACCTCGCCTGATCCACCTGCCACTAAACTCGCGATCTAGGTATTCACGCACTGATCGCGAATAGTGAGCGATCAGTAGACATCCGACAGGTACATCTTCAAGTTATTCAGGAATTACGGTTTGTAACATGTCAAGATACGCTCCACTAGGTTGCCTTGAATAAAAATAGGGCCAATTATTCGTTCCCCTATGATCCCAGCCCAGACATTCACACTAAATCCAATTTGATGGGAATGTTCTCGGATTAGGTGCGGGTTGTTTAAAGACCATCAGTGCTCGTTGTGGATATTGAACATCCCCATTCGAGTGAACGTGGACTCCTGGGTCCAGAGAATGTCGTAGAATGTTGGTCGGATGTTCAATGAGCCAGCGACACAATCCAATTCTGGATTTATTTTCATATTTTCTGGATTATTTTCAAAATAACTCATAGAGTTTGAAACATTGAAACTAATTTCCCTTGCTGTTTTTAAAACTTTTCAATACAAAGTCACAAATTGGACACTTTTTTTGTTAAGATGTAAAAAAAGCTAAGGAATTAGGTTAGGTAAGTGAGTTAAAAAAATGAAAATAAAATAACTATACGAAAGGAGAAGCAACGTAGCTCTAACAATATTTACACATACGTACACATTAATAAATTTCCATACTTGTCCTTGTCCAGCTGAACTGATTGTAAAATTCACGCCGCAGGTAATGCAATTTGCACAAATTTTATTTTGAAGATCACTTGTTATCCAGTTGTATTGTTTTTCCCACTCAGGTTTATATTTTAGTAAAACTTTGGTTATTTTAGCTTTTTTTGCAGTCATTGGTGTGTCGCCATCAGAATTACTCGACATTTTTCAGCGTTAATTTACTTTTTAATGTATTTTGCAATTATAAACAAAACTAACGGATCAGTTTTATACAATTAATTAGTCGCCAATGAGAGACAACTCGGAATTCAGATGTGACATCTGTCTGCGTGACAAATGTCACAACTGACATCTAACGTTGCGTTCAGTAATTATAAATCGTTAAATACCCATTATGAGTATTTTGTTTTACGCATCACAGTAAAGGTTGAAAATAAAACATTTATGCATACTTTATTTCTATGTAATATGATAGTTACTTAATTATTGAAACAAAAACCAAGTTGTTGCTCTGTAAAAAAGTTATTTATTTTTGGTTATAAAATCAAAATTACAAGTGAGGTAAGTACTTCAAAATCCATGTTTAGCTACACAGTACACATAAATTAATAATATTTACTAACTTGTAAAAAAGAAACAACGTTAAATGCTATTGCTTCAATTAATATTTTATTTTACAATGCTGCACCTTTAGTTGCACAAGCTAGAGAGAAACCATATTAAGAGCAGTGTTGCCACCATTAAAAACTATCCTTTGACAAAACGTCAAAGATGAACGGAAAGGAAGAGCAAAAAGGTCTTACTTTACTCCGTTACTTTACGTTATTATAAAGTGTGGTTGGCAACACTATATTACGCAACGTAATTTCGGCACAATGTGTCGCTAGTAATTCAATTGGCATTGCAGGCGCAATCATGCCGAATTTCCGTCGCGTATCCTCGGCATAGTGTGTTTTGACACTAAGAAGAATGAATTTATGATTGCATATTACTTGTACCGGCAAAGCAAAAAGAAAGAAATGTAGAAAATTTTGGTGAGAAGAGTTTGGTGAGGTGGATATGAAAAAGAATTCGCAGATTATTTCCGAATGGATGTTAAAACATTTGATAAACTACTCAACTTCATACATGATAAATTGAAGCACCAGAAAGAACACTAACATGCAGGACAGTATTACCCCACAGAAAGATTAGCACTGACATTGCGGTAAGTAAATAAATAAAAACAATTACTTGGTCAAGTGGTATTTAGCATTCGAAATGGGAACAATTTAAAAAAATATTAGTTAATCACTATAAATATTTTATTTGCAAATATAACTAAATATAGATAACAACAAACATGCTAGCTATAAAAATGTAAATAATAAATAAGAAAAATTAACAAAATAATTAATAACCAAGGAGATTTTTTGCATCCTCATCTAAGGGCAAATGCTTTTTTATTGGCCCTTTCCTCATAGTATATAATAAAGGATCCGAAGAAATTAGTAGCATGTTGATTACGTCTTCTTTAGTACTTTCTCGAGAACATTTTCTCGCATGATGCAATCTGTACTGACGATAATCTTTATTGCGCGCTTCTTGTGCCTCTTCGGATAACATACCAATCGGTAGCATTGCAGCTGATATAATTTTACTGCCATGGATCAACACTTTATGCTTAACTATACAAGCTTAAATAGCGTTCGGCCGTATCTTCGCAATATTCACCAAATTTCACAGCATCTATACAAGCTCCGGAGTTGATGACTTGTAAGATTATGGAAAATCGATAAATCAAATCGAAATCAACCCCAGTAATTTCCGATGTTTTTCTTGCATCGGCAAAAAATCTACGAGCCATGTTGCCATCGTTGGTAGTTCCGGAACCTTGTTTGACACAGTCTACTTTAAGGCCAACTTTTGCAAACAACCCCTCTATTCTTTTTTTTTCTTCATCACGTAAGTGCGATGTGTTTTTATTTACACGCCACATTTGGAATGATTTGTTATACGCGATGTGTAGAATACATTCCATAAATTTGATTCTTGCGTGAAGAGGAGACAAGCCAACTTTTAACGCAGCCTCTTCTACTACCTTGGTCCTCACACGGTTCAAGTCGTTCATTTCGGTTGGCTTTGCTTTACAAATGAAGCACACAGCATTTGAAGCCGTATCAGTAACGGTTTGAGCCACTTTGCCATCAATCATAGTGAACATTAGACTGTGTTTCACTTTATATATTTTCCTATCAACATTCACAATTGATTCGTTAAGATTTTTAATTTCTCCCTCCATTCTTGAAATCTCATTTTTAATGATTTCTCGAGTTTCTTTCGTAAACTGGAACTGCACTGGCCGGCAAAGTCTCGTAGAAGATGGACTGTTGTTAAACCAATGAACATTAGTATCATTTTTGGCATCAGTAAGACGTAATGGTACCAATGATGTCAAAAACAAGTTTTCATCAGAAATGTCTTCTTCATCAAAAGCTTGTTTATATTCACTGTGGCCGGAAGAGCCATCACATCCCCATTTCGAATCTAAAGTGCAGGTATCATTCATTTCCGACAACTTCAATTCACAACAAACAACAATTCTTCTTTCGTTTTGGTCATGAATATCCGTTTCACGGTATGATCCAGTAAATTTTGTAAACCTACAACAGCGTAAGATTCGGTGCACTCTATATCTTCTGCTAAGCACATCTTCTTGGCTTTTGAAACTATATCATAGCAAGGAAAAATGTCGCAGCCCAAGTCCTTCGTTCGCTTTTTTAATAATTTCATATTGATGCTTCGACAATGAGGCATCCAAAAATAATGCTAATGCTTGTTCTGGTGAGAACTTCTTAGGTTTTAATTCTCCTTCTAAACATTTGGCAGCGTTTATAATAGTCTGTTGTTCATTGTTTTCACACAAACTCTTAACTTTATAGCGCTTGGCTCTATCACCATAAAATTCGTTTGATTTTGTAAAATAAATTTCTCTCATCTCGCCAGTTGTAGTCCATTCAGCGGTTGAGCCTACTGCAGAGGGTTGGTTCAGCTGGGCTTGACCTTGAGTGTCTGATACAGATGGTGAGTTTGGCTGCAGGTCTTGATCCTGAGCTGTAGGTGACACTAATTGACGTGCTGGAGAGCGTAATTCGATATCTAAGGGGTGCTCCTCACCTTCACTCTCTGATGCTGACTCCTCGTCACCAGGCTGATAATCGTCTTCAGAATTATCAGAAAACAATACCTCTTCTATATCACTGTCGTGCATAATAGAAAACAATTGTTTTCGCTGCCTTTTAGGCCTAGAAGGGCCTTCTTCGCAATCCATTTTACTTGATATTTATTTCTGCATAAACACTCAACCGTCAAACATGCGAAAAAAACAAAAACACGTTACGAAAATTTAAAATTTCAAGCGCAGTGCCGCTTCAAACACAACGTTCTTGGCCCGGTGCCGGCGCCAAACTGAGTGTATGAATCTACTAAGGCGCGAGACCGCACCGGTGCTTGGTCGGCCTCTCGCATGGACACCCCTCCCCGCACCGGTGCGGGGGTGGCAGCGAACTTGTTACTTGAGGTTTTAATTTTTTTACTCTTTTCTATTGTATGGAACTAACAAGTATTGTACCATTTTAGAATTCTGATTAAATGCGCCAACTTTTAATGCTACTTGCCAAGGCACTCTAGTACATTTTTTTTATAGGAGGGCCTGTCAAAGTCGACGAATCTTGAAAATTTTAAGTTAAGTTTAACAAATAGTCTCAATTCTCGGGAACTTGAGGCAATTGTGTCATTATTTTTTATTGGGATTCTAGAAATGTTATTTAGGATTACGTTTCTAAAGTTCAAATGAACAAAAATAAAAAAGAATAACCACAATAACCGAAAAATGGTACAGTTTGATCAAATTTCTAGGTTTTTCTTAAAATGCCCATAATTTTCAAACTGCATGGGATATTTTTTTTTTCAGATTTTTCTCGTGATGGTTATGATCAATCCTGTCACCCCGTTTCGGCTTGACGTTGAGTTTTGGGACACCCTGTATATAAATTTATAAGGCAGACTATACAGGGTTACAGGAAAAGTCGTGCTAGATCCGTTAAGGGCGTGGAGTACCCATCATTTCTGACATTTCGCTATGAAACACCCTACCCTAAACTTAACCCTTTTCGAGATATTCGATTTTTAATTTTTTTATTGAAAATTGCCGATTTTTAGGCTACTAAATTTAATTTTGTTTATTTTGTGTGTCTTATTATTAGTGCATAAGTTAATAGAATACGCCGTAGTAGACAAGTGAAAGTTAAGAAATAAAAAAAATATTAGAGAGTTTATTTTTCTGTAAGGGATATCTAAAAAAAATATTACGGCAGTTGTTCGGCAGATGTGTTTTAAACTCTAACAAGGTATAACAATCTAGGATTTGTATTGCATTTCGTGGAAAAAAAGTAGTTGGGACGCTCCAGGTAGCAGTTCTAACGGTCCCGCGCCTATTGTCCCTCAAGTTCATACGCACCGTGCGAGCGAGACAAGCGACGGTTTATGTAGGTGCGAATGAAAGAAAAAATGGCTGGGAATACAACACAAGAAATTGTTTTGGTTGTCAATCTGCTTTTGTCCTTCGTACATAGTAGATGTGGTATCGTTTTGCTCTTTTTCTCGACTTGGCTGTGATTCTGGACTATTTCTTCTGATTTGCGACTACTGTGCTTGTTAACCGGACTCTGATTTGTACTTGTGTTACGGAAGTGTTGAAGATGACGTCCTACACACCTGAGGAATATGCTGATATGCTTATTTGTTACGGATACTGCGATTGTGTGTCTGCGCAAGCGCGCAACGAATACATAACTCGATTCCCCGGTCGTCGAGTGCCGGATGTGGCTGTTTTTGACAGAGTTTATCGAAGACTTCGAGAAACTGGCTCTGTTTTGCGACGAAATACAGACATGGGAAGACCACGAATTGATGACGATGAAGAACAGGAATAGATGAAATAATGAATTAAAATTTACTTGGTCGTTTTATATTTTTAACGGGAACTTTTGTAACCCTTTCTCTTATTATTATTGGAACTACATTTCTATCGGTATTTCCAACTACTTCTGCTTGTTCAAAGCGTGGTTTATCCTTGCCCTTTCTCTTATTTACTAGTCCGGTATAAATTAAATCTCCGGTATTTAAATCTATATTCTCTCCAGGCTTTTGCCTATTTATTTTATCTTGATTCATCTTTTCTGATGAACTTCTGTCTTTATGTTCTCTTAAAAGTTGTTGAGTGTTATTGCATTCTTTATTTGTATCAAAAGTACTTTTAGTTTTGGTATGTCCAAAGGTTACTTCAAAAGGTGATAAATCTGTTGCTGAATGTATAGTGTTATTATATGCCATTATCGCATCTGTCATAACAGATGCGGCGTCTGTTATCTTGTGTTGATATTTAGCAATTCTATAGATTTCAGTTATAGTGTAATTAAATCTTTCTACTATTCCCATTGAATTAGGATTATTTGGCGTTCCTATGTGTAACTGTATTTTATAAAACATTTCATAATAAATTCTGTTCCTGGATCACAACTTATCATCTCAGGTTTTCTATACTCATTCATTACTCTACTTTACTTACTCAGGTTAAAATATTTTTCATATTATGGAGCCCGAATTATTTCTGTGGTGTATCTATTTTTAATTTCGATCGCCCGTGCTAACTTCGAAAAAGAATCAACAAGTGTTAAGTATGAGATTTCTTCTATAGAAAGTATGTCTATATAAATTTCTTCGAAAGGTTAAGTTGGGGTTTGCTTTAATTGCAGTTTAGGTTTAATGGGATTCCCAAGCGTTAATAATTTTGGATATTAAGTTTTGCATAGTAGGCCAATAATAATTTCATTTTGATCGATTATACTCGTATGTTTCCGATATTCCACGATGACATGTTTTTCGTTCGTGGTATGCTATAACCACAGTTTCTCTTTCTAACTCATTTTGAACACATATTACTCTCTCGGTGCATTCTTTAAAATTGTTTATATTATATGATTCACAAATTTTATTAAATAGATCTCTCTGATTTTTATTATAATAATAAATATAATATCGTTTCCCTGGTATAATATTTTCTTTCAGGAATTGTCTTATATACTTTTCATTATTTAAAGGTAATTTAACTTCTATAATCTTTTGATGATCTCTTGTTTGATAAAGTATTTCTAACTCATCTTTATTCCAATTTGTTACTATATTTTGGTTACTTTTGATATCAATCGGCTCTTTAATTATTTCGATTTGATATCGTTCTTCTGAATCTGAGATTTCTGAGGCTGTTAATGTATCCTCGTTAAAATCTAATTGTGGTGGGTTTGACGTTGATGGTTCATTTAAAGGATTATTTTTATTTAAATTTCTTAACATGTGGATATTAATTTTTATTCTTGATAGTGCGTCTGCGTTGGTATTTTGTTTTCCGCTTTTATAGACTACTTCAAAATCATATTCTTGTAATCTTAATATCCATCTGGTTAATTTACTTTTTGGCTCTTCTAACGAATATAACCAAGTAAGTGGTCTATGATCTGTATAAATAGTAAATCTTTTACCATATAAATAAGGTCTAAAATGTTTAACTGCCTAAATAACAGCTAAAAGTTCTCCTTCTATTGCACTATATCTTTTCTCTGCATCGTTTAAGGTTCGACTTGCGTATGCAATTGGTTTATCACTTCCGATGTTTCCTTGAGATAAAACTGCTCCTAACGCTATCTCTGATGGGTCCGTTGTTAATATAAATGGTCGATCAAAATCTGGATATTGTAAAAGAGGTGCGTTTACTAGTAATTCTTTACATTTTTCAAATGCTTCTTTAAATTCTGTATTTATTTCAAATCTTTTGTTCTTTTTCAAAATTAGTGTAAATGGTTTTGTTATTTTCGCGAAATCTTTAATAAATTTGCGGTTTATCCGATTATTCCAAAGAAAGATCTTACTTCTTTCACAGATTTCGGTAAAACATGTTTTAATATAGCTTTGATTTTGTCTTCGTTGGGTTTCAATCCATCCTTAGTTATAGTATGACCCAAGTAAAGAATTTCTTTTTTTTTTTCCAGAATCAGAATCAGAATCAGATATTTATTTGTATAGAATGTAGGTATTACAAAAAGCTGGTAACATAAGTTTGAGGGTCCTTGTACATTCTACCTTTCGGCATACAAACGTTAGTTATGTAGACACGATGACATGGTACGTGTTACATTTTTACATCTTAAAATTATACAACAACAAAAAATAAAAATAAAAGACAAAAAATTAATACAACTTAACTAAACAGAATAGAATAAGAAATTTTATATAACTATCAAAATACATCGTTACGAAAATCGATTACAGAATAATAACATTTATGTAACAATAAATCGGTGAGTCCTTTTTTAAATATTTTCGTTGGTTGCTGTTTTAAACTACTGGGTAACTTATTGAATATTAACGGTCCCATACATATGACACTTTTCTTTAACAGTGTGGTATTATAACTACCTGTGCACAATAAATTTTGATACTGAGATCTCATATATTTGAAACTTGTTCGAGTCTCTTAACGACGGAAATAGATGGGGGTTGTTTTTTACAAAAAGAGCTATTTCGAGTATGTACAAACATGGAAAGGTTAATAATTTATGCGATTTGAAAATAGGAACACAGCTGTCTGTAATCTGTAAGTTAAACATCGATCTCAAACATCGTTTTTGGGCTTTGAAAATGCTTTCTCTCTCGCTGTTATTGCCCCAAAATATAATGCGAAATCTTAATGTTGAAATCACGAGGCCATGGTAAGCAACAAGAACTGTATTTAGGTTAACCTTTTTTGACAGATTAAACAAGATATAGGCGTAGGTACTTAACTTTTTGCATATATATTCAGTTTGAGCTTTCCATGTTAATTGACTGTCAATCCAGATTCCTAAGAATTTTGCTACTTTCTTTGAGAATTCTGATTTGTCACGTTGTACTTTTAAATTCTCGTTTCTAATGTTTTTAAAATTTATTTATTTATGTTCGTCTAAAGTATTCGAAAATATTATTAAATCATCGAGATAAATTAAGCAATGTATTCCTTCTAGTCCTCTCAAAATGTTATCCATAGCTCTTTGAAAAGTAGCTGGTGCTGTTTTTAATCCGAAAGGCATTGTTTTAAATTCATAATGTCCAAAATCAAAATCAAAAGTTTTTATTTCAAGTAGGCCGTTTTCCAGGCACTTTCAAAACGTTAAGGTGATGGCTCTAGTTGCGCGGTCCGCGGTCCGTATTGTGTATTAAATTCAGTTTGAGGTATGTCTTCCTCTCGTACTTCTATCTGATGATATCCACTCGCTAAGTCAAACGTAGTGAAATAAGTACCGATTCCCAATTTGTCGAAGATATCTGACATATTTGGTAAAGGATATTTATCATCGCAAGTTATTTCATTTAACTAACGGTAATCAACTACCATTCTATATTTTTGTTCTTCCGATGCGTCCATTTTCTTTGGAACTAAATGAACAGACGCACTCCAAGGTGAATGACTCGGTTGTATTATATTTTCTTTTATTAATTTATCGACTTGCCTTTTAATCTCAGCATTTTGAGCTGGAGGCTGTCTGTATTGTTTAATATAAATTGGATTAGTGAAAGACAATGGTATTTATTTACAATAGAAAATATCCTTAAAATCTAGCCATAAATTGTAGATTTTATATTTTTCTTCTTCATTCATATGATCAGGTCTTAGTTTTTCTAAATTGTTTGTTAAAACATAATTTAATTCTTTACGCGTCTTTAAATGATTAACGCAACATTGTATCTTATTTTGCTCATACTCATACTTAGTTACCTTGAAAGGTGATTTCACAGTGAGCGTATATTCTTGCTCGGTAGTATTCTGTATTATCGTATATGCATATCCTTCCTCGCATTTTACGATTGCCCTAGGCATTCTTACTCCGTTTATAAATTCTTTGTATTTCAGTATACCATGCGTAAGGTTGCTTGGAATTTTAACCTTCGTTTCGCTTCTCGGCGATAATTGAATATCAACAGGCTTAAAATCTTTTGTGCTCTGTTGTAATTGTATAGGCACTACAGCTGGAACCGTTATCAGCTGTGCCTTCTCTAAATTAATAATGGCCTTTAATTCGACAAATAAGTCATTTCCAATTAGACCCTCGTAGGATTTTCCTATGTTTATATATATAAAATTTATGTTGTTTATCCGTATTAAAAGAATCAAATAATCTGATTGCGACTGCGCCTTTATGATTTGAAATTTCATGTGTGCTTACAATTCGGAAATTTTTTAAATTTAGTTTATCTTTAAAATATTTTTCCGCAATATTTGTACTTATAAATGATCTAGTGCTTCCAGTATCTAATAAAAATCTTGCGTTTAACTCAGTTATAAATATATAAGGTAATTCCGTATAATTTTCAGGAATTATTCTGGTACAGAAGATGTTGAGGCCTTTATTTGAAAATTTTCGGTGTTGTCTACCGTTTCGGTCGTATCATTTTTATACATATTTAAATTTGGTTCTGTTTTACAGATTTCCTCGCCTTTCCGATAATTATTATTATAATATCTTAGTGAAACAAAGTTAGGCTTGAGTAGTATATCTACTGTTGGTGCGTAACAACGCTTAATATGTGCCACGATTAACTTCAACAGAAATGATTTTCCGCTACCTGCACCACCCGTGATAAAAAGCAACAGCTGACTCTCTTGTCTTTGCAAATCGTTTTCGATTGCCGTAGATACTTTGTGAAATAAATCCCTCTGTTGGACATTTAATCCGCGAATGCTTCCCAGGAACAATTCATCTGACACGACGGCTCGTTCTTCCATGTCTTCACAAAAGTTATCATCGTCATGAACAATTTGTTCACCAACACATAACAAGGGTGCATTACTGACATCGGTTTCGCGCGCAGCATTAAGTGCGGTAGCTTGAGCAACAGAATGCTGAATAATTTGTTTGGCGTAACCAAATTGTTCTGCGCTCACATTACCCTGCAACGGGCGAAGATCACTCTGGCGTCTTATAAAACAGTCTTCAGCGGTTTCATTTTCAAACAGTAACTCGCTTTCATTACGAAATGCTATGTGGCATACTATTAAACTGTAATAATACGCTTCTTTGTCACTATTAATTGTATAATAACGGGTACGTAATACTGACGGTCTATTTCTTACACGCATTCTAGTGTTGTCCTGCAATCTGATATACCTCACTGGCGTAATATCTTCGTCCTTAAGTTCTGCATCGCCATTGTCCTCTGACCATGTCGCTTTAGAGACAGTTTCGAGAGAACGGACGGCAAATTCCGCAAGGCTTAAACTTAGGTTAAGGTTTCATCACTGTCGAATCTCAGAAGTCCGAAACGTTCCGCCGGCCTGCAACTATTGACAAAAACAGTCTTACGCGACGACATTTTTAATGGCAAATGGCATAATCTGTATGCGCATTCGGGTGCACTCACCAGGCGTTGACTTAAAATAGTAATTGATACTGAGAACAATTGTTTCCAAACATCACCACCTTGTCTCTTAGCATTCGTAATAGCGTTTCGAATTACATCGCCTGTATCACGTTCTTAAACCGAATAGCTGCGAGGAGTTTAATACAGGTCGGAACAATACAATAACGGTGTATAACAATTCGATCAAAATCATCGACATTTAAATTTTTCCTTTTAATATATGGCCTTTTCTTTTTAGAAGAAGACCAAAGAGGCTCCTTTCTGAGACTCATTTTGATTTGCAGCCAATGTTCTTTTGGAAAGTCCGGTATAACGGCTTGCTCGGTCGAAACCATTATTCAAATTAAATGTCATTTTTTTATTCTGCTCATAACTTTGCTTCTTTGCAGTCATTGTCCGTATCATTGGTATACTGACCAAGGCAAACATTAATAATATCTTGGATAGTTTCTTTTACGTTTACATAATTTTCACAGCGTTTTAAAAATACTAAACAGCGTATGTAAAAATATTTTATCCGCACATTTTATCAAGAGAATTAATAAACACACGCAAGTCATCAACAAAAATAGCAGCAACTAATTCAAAAAAACTATGTAAATGATAACTTACTCTATTAGAAGTATGAGAAGACTCCAAAGCACACAAATATGTAACTAACGGAAAACGAAAACGAATATTATTTAAAAAAGTTTGGCGGCAATCAATTTCAAAACAATCAAGATCATGTTACAAAAAACAATTTGCCAGGACGAATTGACGTCTTCTTTCGTTTACTAACAGGATCAGAATGACATGCGTCTGTAGAAGTAACAACATGTGGTGCCTCTTCCAACGGACCCCCTGCTGCGTTCCCATCGTACGCGCCGGTAGTGTTCTAGACCGGGGCGTAGCGGCGATGACGTCACCATCTAAAATTAGAAACACAATCAATAAGGTCGAATTTCGGATGGCTTATTGTGTTAAAAGGTCTAAAGTAACCTAACAAACCTACTGTCGTTCTTAAGCAAAGTCTCAGTTCAAAAGTTAAATTAAATAACTTGACTTGATGAAGTGACTCGTATCAAGTCTGATAAAAGCTTTAGGACTGTGAGAGTTGTTGCCGTCGAAAATGGAAAACAATTGTATTATATAACTTTTGGTAGAGTTACATAACGAAAACGCCTTAACGCTAGCATCAAAGCCGATGAATCGTCAGTTATGATTTCGTGTGGTGGGTTATCTACGAAGGTTAGCCACTTTTTTAACTAGGATTAGCTTCTATTTTACTTTTATACCTTATGAGAGACACATGGCAAACGTTGAACATATTGGCAGCGGCGCGTATGCTACGCCCTTTTAAAATTTCATCATATGCCTGTTCGTACAACAGAGTATCTCTTGACCCACGGTCCGTCTTTTTTATTCTATTTCGTGGCATCTAAACAAGAATATGTCTGATAAGTAATTGCATATTTTAAGTATTTTTTTGTTGTTATTACCGCGGGGTTATTTCTACCATGGTGTCAATTGTACCGGTACCATTGACCCCAGCGATGTTGGTACAATTGCAATTGCAAAATTGCATGGAATTTTTGAATTTCGTGGTTACATCCACCTTATTGTATGGATTTTACAAATATCAAATAATATAAAAACTACTCAATACTCACTGTTCCCATTGTATCTGATGATTCAAACGTTGTTGCACCACGCAATAAAAATTGCAGCGATTCCAACCACTGACTTTTTTGCCATTTGCTTTTAATCACGTCCTCGGAACCGCTTCCAATCCTGTTTGATTTTTTTCTTTTTACGACTGAATTGTGAGCGTAGAAAATGCATCTTTGTTTCCACTTCTTTTTGCGATATATGAAATTCTGCAGCAATGTCCCTCCAAGCATCATTTTTTAAATTTATCTTTAAAATCTTTATTTGAGGCGTCCCAAAGAATACTATATAAATAATAAAATTAAATGTAATGTGTAAAAGTTGAATGAATCCAATTGCATATTTTATGTTAATCATAATCAAAAATGCTTTCGTCTAAGTATTCCACGTCAGAACAGTCTTTATCTAAGTTTTGGGGCGTGTCTTCTTCAATAGTCTGCTGGCTGTCTTCACTTGATTCAGTACTGCTGCTTTCATGTTGAAGGTTTATGATATTTTTTTCAATATCGTCATACAGAGTTTGCCCCCGTTCGCAATAGTCTCTCTCTATTTTCATGATGTTTTGGCATGAACTTCTCCAGTCATCAGCAGATATACTCTGAAACGCTTGTTCAGCTACTGTCTATTGAAATAAAAATAAATGACATTAAATAATATGAAACATTTTTTTAATTGCTGTCACAAAATACCTTGATGTCAACAGATCCGACATTGTGCGATTCAATTTTTTGTTTTGCAATGCCCCACACTAGTTCAATTGGGTTTAGGTCACAATGGTAAGGTGGGAACCTTACAACTGTGTGACCATGTCTATTTCAAATATCATCTATTTCATAGGCGGGCTCCGGTTTGTGTTGTTTTACAAGCATTAACAGATTTGGCTTTCTTGTTGTATCAGAAAATGGTATATTGTTCTCTGACAACTACAGCTTTATTTCGCTGACTTTTGATGTAGAAGTGGGAACTCTATTAAGCGACTGAATGGTAGGAGGCGTTATCCATTACTATAATAGTAAGTTTAAGAACATTTGGTATTAATTTTTCTGTAACCCATTTTGTGAAATTACTTTTATTCATTTCAGAGTGGTAGTATCTATTTTTATTTTTCCCACTAAATATTAAAAGAACATTTGGTACGAATCTATTTTCGCTCTCTGCGTGTATAATTATATTCCTAAAAAGAAAACAATGTATATTAATCAAAATCATGGTATGAGGAATACTAGTTGTCAAGCTTTAAGATTCAACAACTAGTCACCTCTTTCCTTTGGACACATTTTCTTTTATTCCATTTATGTCATTTCTTTAATTTGTAGGATTTATAGACATAGCTCTCGTCTAGATAAATTATATCCTTCATATCTCAGGTCATCTGGTAAATTTCTATTTTTCATAATCTTTTCTAGATGAACCTCGCGCTTTGCTGTAATATTTGGCTTTTCCATCAGAGCTTGTCTGTCGTGACAATATTAATATGGACATGACTTTTTGATAGTCACATTACATTTTTATGAGAAAAGGATATCTGACGGTTAATTAAAAGGTTTATATTAAAGTTTTACAAATAAATTATAAAGTAAATGCTAAAATAGAAGAAGTCTAGTCAAGGATTTATGGTTGATGTATCGCTTGCGGGCTGCAAATTGTTAATGGTTCGTAGGTACTTAATACCTAGTACGCCTAGCTAAATAATACTTAGGATTTTTTTTTAGCTAAATGGTAACGATTTTAATGCAATGTAAACAAAAGAAAATAGAAGGGTAAATTAAATGTGTTTAGGTGTGGTATTTGACGAAACATGAAGAAGTGTCTGTCAAATTAAAACATAGCGCTACATTGCATGCTCGGCATAAGAAATGGGTACGCCTCGTTTTTAAAAAAAAAACGCATTGTCGCCGTTGTTTGGTTGTTTTTTCACCTCCGGGCAGAACAGGGAGTTCAGCAGGTAAATCGGTGATGACCTCTGCTGAAAATTTGGGTTAAAATATCTTTGGTTGATTTTGCTTGAATTTGATTGTTTTTTCATCATTAAATCCATATTTTCACATTTATTTACATTTGGTTTGAGTATCCAAAACGGTCTTTTTTTGCAAAAACTAGAGTAACTAATCTTATTTTGGGGATTTTAGCATATAAGTCTTTTAAGGAATTATTTAATAGGCGATAAACTCCTTATTTCCCCCTCTTTGAGTAAAATTTATTTCTAATACGGCTTCTCCTGACCGGGCTGGGTGTTCGAACTATAAACATACAGGCCAAAAATGTGTTTATTTAAAATGAAATTAGTCATGTCATCCAACTTTAATTCATCCAACTAATATATTAAAAAAAAAATGAAATAACTCACTATCTTTTATTTGCAAATGTACATCTTATTTCTTAATCACTTAAACACAATTTGTATTACAACTCTCGAGTCTTTTTTATAATAACTATCGCTCGCCCGCCGCGTCTGCTCATGATTAAGGACTCCGGTTGGGTCCGAAACTAGTCGGGCTACCCCGATAAATACGCGTGACAAACCGTTACATCATTTAATAACTCTCGAGTCGTAGGTAGACATAGATATATTTTCTGTTTTAATAAGATAACTCGTTTACAAAATACATAAAGAGTTGTCTTTGAACATAGATCAGTACCGGTGGTATGGCTTAAAACAATTTAAACGTAGTCCTGGTTGATCAGGGCAGTTAGGGCAGTAAAATATTGTGTCTACACGATTTTTTTGCTTCGCACATTGTCAGCACTGTTTCCTCTTTTCCCGCCGACTATTTGATTCTTTACTTATTTCCTCATGGGAATGAACATATGGCAACAGTCTTTCGAGAATATTTACACGAAAGTTGTATAAACTGACATTCAGTTTTTTTTCTGATTTAAATAATTTGTAAGAATTGATTAAACACACTTCAATCAAACGAATTATTACCTTTTATATCACCGTATTGATTTATTTTCACCTGTATAATATGATAGCATTAGGTCATGTTTATCCACATTTCAAATGTGTTTATTTTATTTGATAATAGCTCGTGGTCTTAAAGAGGTGCTGTTTTTGGTACGATGTCTTACTTCCTCTAAGACACTATTATGCTCGCTTGAAAGAAACAGCACCTTCCATTTTGATAAAGTTATATTATTGTTATCATGCAGTATAATACACTCACCACAAATTTTTGTATTTAATAATTCTTTGGGATTCCCCTGTCTATTCATTTTGAGTGTTCCCGTGCAAAATGTGCGGCTGTTTAATAAATCTCTTGTGGGAGGAATGCTGCAGTTAAAATTATCGACATACAGCGAGTGGCCCACATTTTTAAGCGCATCCATAGGACAATGAACAACTTTATTGCTATGTCCGTGTCCAGAAACTAATTGATTTTTTGATCCAGTATACATATAAATGTGTTTTTAAAAATTGTGCCTGTATTATCGGCTAGATTATAAAACTTTAGTCCATATCAGCTGGCTTTTGATTTCATATATTGGCGGTAACTTAGTCTTCCTCGCCATAGCATCAGTGACTCATAAATTGTAATTTCTCTTGTGGGATGATAAATATTTTGCATGTATTTATTTATTTCGTCATTTAAAGATTTAATTTTATTTAAGTTTGCATTTCTTGCCACCTTTTGGATGTTCAATGCTCGCATTACGTTCAAAAACTTGTTTCTGGACATGTAATTTCTGAAAATATCATTTTTTAAATAAATAATGCGTGTTCCAGTAGTCTGAAATTCTATTATATTGATATTATATTAATATGTTTTTTTTAAGCAAGAGCCGTTCTACAAATATTGCTTCTAAGCATTTTTCCACAACTTAATCATAAACGTCTGTTGATCAATGTTTCGAAATTTTTACACCTATGTTTGAAATAGATGATAACACATTAAATTCATGCTTAAGAAGTAGCCAGCATGTTATAACTTAATAATAGCTGTTAGTCTTACTAAAATTTGCAAAATGTTTGTGACTTTGGAAATAAAAGCTTGCCCGGCCAAAGGGTGGTTTTAAATTTTGCAACAACATAATTGGAGTGCCCAAGAATAAGCTTATGATAAGGCAAACCTGGCGGTTTCAATGAATTTAAAAAGTCTACGGGGTAATTAGTAGCGTCATCTGTATTAACCACAGTATCAGTCGAGGTATAGACTTTTTCTTCACCCTCAAACGACATGAGCAGGATATTGTTAATAGCTGCTGCTTGATCGTTTTTTGGATTAAGTATGGCACGTTCACATAACCATTCAATAGGCTTGTCATGTATATGAAAAATGTCTGGATAAACTTTAGATACTAATTCTTGCAAGGTAGTAACAACTCTAAGTACACAATTCTTCCGGGATGGTTATCATTCCATGAAACGATGGAAAATCACCGTTACCGATTTTAAGAAGGAGATCCGAAAATCTATCACCAGACTCATCCCCGCCCAAATGTGCTCTCATATTTTTAGACAGTTTAAGAATATTAACCTGTGGCCACAAATAAGAATTCTTAATGCACGACTTTACTTCGTCAGTTCTGGTGCCTTTTGGTACCACTGGTAGAATCTGCCGGAAGTCTCCGGCCAGTTAAACTGTTATGCCACCCTTTAACTTGTTATTACCCCTTATATCCTTTAGTGATCTGTTTAAGGCTTCAATACCACCTTTATGAGCCATCGTTATTTCGTCCCAAACAATTATTTTTGTACTCTTTAAAACTTCTGCACAACGCCAACTATTGTCAACTATTTAGAACTAAAGCGGCTGAATTTATCTATATCGTTGCCATTTAATCGGATGAAATACATACCTCCAATCTTCAATCATTAATTTTAGTTCAATCAGTCAAAAATCTATGAAGATTTACACAAACTATCATCCCCCTATTTTAACTCCTTGGGGATGAAATTTAACAAAATCCTTTCTTAGCGGATGCCTACAGCATAACATCTACCTGCATGCCAAATTTGAGTCCGATCCGTCCAGTGGTTTCGGCTGTGCATTGTTGCATCACTATGTCAGTCAGTCACCTTTGAGTTTTATATATGTATATAGAAGATATTGCTTTAGGAAATGTGCAATTTTAGTTGAACACATCTGCTCATCTATAGAAAGTCGTTGGTCTATTCCAACTGATGAAAATTTCTTATTTAGTTGTTCTATCACAGGCCGAATCTTATGGAGGCGATCGTGATCAGATTGATCTCGCGGAAGATGTTTATTATTATTGTTGAAATGTAAGTAGCTACTAATCATCTCAAACCGATTTACAGGCATTGCGCTCTTTACAGGGTCGTAGCCAAACTTGGAATGCCAGTATGAGCGTACACTAGGGAATTGTTCTACTGACATAAATAAAAGAATTCCTATGATTTTTTTAAACTCCCCAACAGTTATAGTGAAAGATATTGAAGGGTTTTTCTGTACTGCATATAAGTTAGTTTCATCAACAATTTTTTGAAGAAACTCAGGTGTGAAGTAGTGCAAAAAACATTTATATGTTGTATCAAGTTCAGTTACAGTAAACTCTGTTGTACTTGGTTGGTGAATTATTTTTGATTCGTCAAACAACAAACTGTCTTTTTTCCAAATGAGTTTCCTTTTATCAAATTCTACATATTGTTGATGACCTTCTTGCATGGGTAATGAAATAAAAATTTGACTTGATGGGCCAGGCAAATCTTGAACTAGTGGTAGATCATTATAGGTAGGATCTTTATGGTCCTCTGCATCCTCGTCTTCCAACTCTTGAACTATTTCTCTTGCATTAGCGAAAAAGGTTTCTTCATCTTCACTTTCATCTTCCAAGCCATCCTCAGAAATATTTCCATCTTCCAAAGCTGCCAGAAGTTGTTCTATATCTTTATCTGCCACTTTACGGGACATTCTGGATAAATAATTATAAAATTCGTATGAATAAATTATGTATGTGCTGTCGTGAGGTTTCAGATTATTGCTTCGGAGAGGTAACAGCACATTTGGGACAGACGGCTGGTCTGGACGATTACACAAACGATGTTCCTTTGAATTACAGCAGTAACAACCTAACATACGTGCACGTACCTTGGTATGCTATGTCTGCTGCCGATGCTCCGCCGTGCGACGATTCCAACACAGGTTAATCTTGATGAGGGTCGCGACCTGCTCTAGGTGATTCCGAGCAGGATATCGATAAGAAAGATAACCTTCGCCGAGAATTCGCGGGGTGCATACAAATAAGTCAAAAATTAAAAAGTATATTATACCTACAGAAAAACTATTTCTTGCCGATTTTGCATATTGATGTACTTCAACATCACAATTATACTGCTGATATTTACAAAAACTATTACTGTATTCTAAAAAAACAATAATGCAAAGTGTTCTGCTTACCTTTATACTCCCGTAAGCAACTATTTAGTATTCACTATAATAAAATAAAATTACAATTTGACCGCTAAAATGGGTATTAGAAAATGTGGCGCCAAGCTGTCAAATTATGACAATTAAAATAACTCTTAAAGTATTAGACACACAGTTGTAAATTTTATGTCGCATTGTAGCTTAGCTCAAAATCTGTCGGTCTAGTAAATAAATAAAAAAAGTTGTAGGAGGTGATTTTACAGTAATGAACAAATATTTGTTGATTTGCATAATTTTGACAATTTCGTCCGCATGTCAATAAGCGACTTTGAATATGTCTTACAAAAAATAATCTCCAGTGGTTGCCAAAAAAGACACACTTTGGAGGGACTCAGTACCAGTTAAATAGGACTTGCAGTAACGTTGAGATTCGTATAGAAGTTTACATTATTTAAATATAAGGTTATATCTTATAGTTTGTGATAAGATAAACGAATGCGTTGCTTCTGAAAACAAAGATTTATTTTGTTAACTTTTTATCAAAAAAACATCTTATATACCTACACAACTGTAACAACCCTACCTGAAAACAAAGAAACGACATTCAATGTTTATTTTTCCGGGTGTATAGTCGTTTCGCACCGTGACCGATTCGAACCGCGGTATGAATCGCCCAAGAGCTCTTTTTGAATGTGTCCCTTCGCACCGCGGTTCGAATAGCCCAAGAACTTTTGGTAATGGGTTGATTCGGACCACAATATAGGGAAAAAACATTTCTAATTTTGGATAGGTGAAGTCGGACAGAAGAGATGTAGTTTTTATTGTACATTTCGTACAGTACAACCAGGCACAAAATGATAAAAGATATCGTATGATGTTGATCAAACTGTGATTTTAAACTATTACCGTCTAACAAAAAAAATATAGCTAATATTAATATACACTTGTTATACTATTTGATTGTACATATTTAACTAGTTATAAGTAAATTACAATGTAAATCATAATCGGTGATAAGCAAGTCTGCTTTAGGATAATTATGTTGATGAAACTGACTGTATACCGCATATTTTTTACACTTACCACTGTTCTAATCGTCTGTCCAAATGATTAGAAATCTTTAATTATTTCTATGAGTTGAAATCAAGATACACGATATGATTATTAAGTACTTTCGCTCAGTGGTCCGAATCGACCCATTCCAAAAGATTCCTTGGGCTATTCGCACCGCTGCAACCACTGTGGTGTGAATCGACCTATTCAAAAATAGTACTTGGGCGATTCGGACCGCGGGTCGAATAACTCGTGGTGCGAAACGCCCCAAGACCCATTTTTCCATCAATTCTAATCTTGTACACAAAATATTTCAACAAATTTACTTTTTAATGCTTTAATAATCCTAACCTCTAAACATAACCACAGACATTTCACATCACAACCGTTTGACATTTTACAACATTCGCGCCAGCGCGCCAAATTTAAAAAAGAATATTTTAAAGAAAACTTATTTTCTTTACATTTATTTAAAATATCTAGTCAAATTATATCTGCTATTATTCCTGAAGTATGCTTAGCTCTGAATAGAGTACTTTAGGGACAGGAGTTGGTTGAGATGTAAAACACGTGATGCTTGTAGATACTCTGGAGAGGTGCTTAGAAGCTTAAGAGCTTTTTAATTTCAGCAGGTTCGAATTTGTCTTCTGGCCTGAAAGGTGCATTCTCCTTAACGCCGTCTTTTTTGTTTTTTAATTTACGACTTTTACGTTTTACGACTTTATTTTAATTGACTCGATCACATGACTAAAATATATACAAATCCACGGTATGTTCCGAGAACATAGTACATCCACTAAACTACGAGTATTTGACGCTAGTGCCAAAACTACTTTCCGGCAATCATTTAACGATATCCAGTTGATTAGCCCATCCTTACAAAATGATATATTTGCCATTTTTTTAAGATTTCGTCAGAACACATACATATATCGTTTGTGCAGATGTTGAAAAAATGTACTGACAGATACTAATTCAACCCGACCAACAATACTGACAATTAATTTTATGGAGAGAAAACCCGTTAGATGCGGTTACTGTTAAGATTTAGTGGAAATAAATACTTTATATGTGAAAAACAGCTTAAACTTTATTCCAGTCCACAGAGCAGAGAGCGAGGCATAGTGTAATCAACTTGACATAAACGGCAACGCTAGTCAGTGGTACAAAAGGTGGCAAATTTTAATATTACAACACTCTCCCTAAATTTGAGCCTTGATAAAAATAAAATAAAATTTTAATTTACTTTCATCCGTTGTGGCGCTAATATAATGCACAGTCAGAGCTATAAAACTGTCATTGTTAATAGAGGTCCAACCATATGTTGTCAAGCAGAAAGCCTGTCCCTCTTGGACCTCACTTTTAGCCTTTTCTACGCTCGTATTATACAGCGATAAAATCAGTTTCGGTTCGGCGCCATCTAATGCCAGTTGTTTGTGTATGAGTCCCGTCTGGGGTATCGAATTATTTACTTTTTTATGTATGTGGCTCTGTTGCCCCAAGCCTTCATATGCCCTTCAATAATCTGTATGAATTGTTGTACCCTCAATTACATGTCTTTTGATGAGGGGAATTAGTATACCACTTCTACCAGAAAGTTAAAAAACTTTTTCAAAGCTAAATTATCCAAAAAAGCATATTACAAGATATCTGACTACTTAAGAAAGACAAAGGCGCAGCATAACTTGTAAAAGTAATATGTTAGCGAGACGATTTCACTAATGTTCCACATTAGTAAAAATAACTCTGTTTCAGGCTTACTGTCAGTCGCTGTATACCGCTCAATTATAGTACAGGTACACGAAGAGTTCCTATAACACTCTTCGCGTACAATACAATAACGCATTCCGGGCGATGTTGAAACTGCCCTGGCGGTGTAGTGTGTCTGGCATGTTCGCTGAGAACAGAGTTACTGATTTCTACGGGCTTATGAGGAAACTCAAGGCTTCTTTCTATGACCGCGTGAAAACATGCGACAATAATATTGTTGTTGCCGTATTCCGCTCGGTCTTTCTTCTAAGAAAGACAGTTTAATCTAATTTTATAAACCGCTTGGGATTGAGCTGCTCCCTAATATAGCTATCTTTTGCTGTCCGTTTATTTCTCGCATACTGACATGATTTTTTCACTCTTGCATATAATTTGTTTTGAATAATTTATACCTTTGCCTTGCCTTCAATAATCTGTATGAATTGTTGTACCTTCAATAACATGTTTTTTTTTGTGAGGGGAATGAATATATCTGCAACGTCATCTGGACACACTTCTAGCCTCAAATCCTCGCCTCGCTTATCTTTTAATACGAGGAGAGTTAAATGTATTCTCGGTATAGGTACGAAGGAAAAGGCGGAAAATTCTGAATAAATTTAATTTTTCAATATTTTCCCCTAACATCTCAATACATTTGTTTGTTCGTGAAAGTAACTTCTCAATTCCCTCTGAAAAATATTTTTCTTCATGGCCCGAAAAATGTTCGTTTATATTACTCTCTTCAACTCTTCATCGTCTGAAAAATGCTTTCCACGAAGGTCTTTTTTAAGATTAGGGAATAGAAATGAAGCACTAGGGGCCAGGTCCGGACTGCAGGGTGGATGATTGACTTCTTCAAAAAAAGTGAACCGGCGCGCTGTCGTGAAGCAGCAACACACCTGAGGTTAATTTTCCACGTCTTTTTTATTTAATTGCCTCCTTTAAATTACGCAGGGTGGTTGCGTATGATGCAGCAGTAATACTTTGACCTTTTTTTGTGTACTCGATTAGCAAAATTCCCTTAGAATCCCAAAACACCGTGGCTTGATGAAATGCAGAAATGAGCTTTCCTGCGGACGGAGTGACTTTGAACTTCTTCGGCGGGTCTGATCCTTTTTTGTGTCACTGCATAAGCTCTTGTTTGCTCTCAGAGTCATAGTGATGAACCCATGTTTCATCACCAGTAACAATCCGATCGAAAATACTTTGCGGATTTTCACCGCAGAAGTCCAAAAACTCCTTACAACAGTCAACTCGCGCTTGTTTCTGTAGCGCGGTGAGCATTCAAGGCACCCATCTTGCACTGACCTTTGACAAATTCAGGCGCTCATAAAGGATTGTATAAATAGTACCCACGGACGGCTTAATGTTTTCACTCTTACACGGGAATCTACAAGTACAAGATTTTCGACTAATTTGACGTTTTCTTCAATAGCGGCACAAACTGGCCCACCAGAGCGGGGATCGTCTTTAATGGTCCTTCTACCCCGTTTGAATTCACTTGACCGCTTCTGAATTGTAGATAATGAAGGCGCAGAATCTTGGTAAACAGCCTCCATTTCTTCATGCATAATTTTTCGAGCTTTTCCTTGTTTTGTGAGGAATTTTATCACTGCGCGATGCTCGATTTTTTTCATCATTGTCGAATCAGTCATTTGTTTTTTCGCAATGATATCTTGAATACTAATGGTGAAAATTAAATAAAATTTTGTATTTATACCCTCAAAGAGTCATTAACCAATGAGATAATTAAATTAACCTATAATTAGTATATCACCTCGGTACCGAGAATACATTGAACGCCCCTCGTAAATCCCAAAAGACATCGGCCCCTATTAATAAATCTATTTCACCAGTAACACCGCTTGTAAGTCATAGGTGAAAACAATTGTGTTATTGTCAGGTTCATGACATCTTTTCATATCCCTGTCTTTTTCATGTCTACTTAAGCTATTTTCTTCTTGATGTAAGTTGAAGCTGTCACGTAATTTATTCTTTTCTTCTTCAGAGGCATTTCCGTATGCTTCACACTCATTGCAACGATCTTTTTTGGGTTTGAAAAATCCTATGTTAAAATCATGGTTGAAAACCGTGCATAGGCGTCATACTTTACAACAGGCTTGTTTTGCTGCTTCTGAATTTCGGTATAATTTCTATGCAATTCTGCTACTGTCAAACCACCATCAATGAATTGTCTGCTAGTATTAGCCCTGAGATAGTGACTTTCAACCTTTGGAATTGATTCGATATGATCCTTTACTGCTTGTATAACTTCAGGTTGCAATTTACATTGTTTTCCGTGTTTTCCTCGTTGATCAGCTGGAATAAAACCATCGTTTCGTGCTTTGCCGTCGATAACAGTCCGTATAATCCGTTGTGTGATACCCAGAGTGTTGATCAGAAAAGTTTTACAGACGCGGATCTTTTTATTTTCATTAAGCAAGTAATATGCAGTGTTTTCTTTTTTGTCGTACATTTTGTTAGTCTTTATGCGGCGGTAAGCACATGTTGTCCAAGTTTAACCTGTGGTCCCGACTCTATGGCTCGCGCCCGCCATATTTTTAATCTGTGGACACGAGCGACCGGCGACGAGCGGCGGCGCCGACGCGCATTATGCATTTAATTTCGGCACTATTCGGCAGCAACCACCAACATGGCGCACGCGCATCTCTACAACGTTTTTTCTTAACTGTATATTCTAATAATTTCTAAGTAAAAGTATATCATATTGAATAAGGCGTATTGTTCGACACATGTTAGTGTTCTTGTACAAGCGTTTAAAAAACCCCGTTGCCTTTCTACACTCTCCAACTTCCAGTAAGACTCAAATATTTCGATTCTTTTTAGTTCAGTAAATTTTGCAGCACAGGACAACCGACATTTTGAGGTACATGTAGATCCCATTCTTTTACCTTGATTTAATTTTTTGGTTTTTACTGAGATATAAGTTTGACCATAATTTTTTAATCGCTTAGCAACACTCTTTTTCCAGGTTGTTGGATTACGCGTACGCTTTATGCCTCTTGGTTTAGTTATAGGTTGCGCTGGTTGATTGTGTGCGTGAACAAGACTCTCATTATTAGAGTTAGAATTATTTATTAGTTAGAGTTAGAATTGTTATTTCCAGCAGGAGTACCACTGGAACTGTTACTTGAATTGCCACTGGAACTACTACTGGAGCTACTGCTGGAACTGCTACTGGAGCTACTGGATGAAGACGACCTTGCGCGAGGGCCAGGCCTGTATTCATCTCCTGAATCAGTGCTGGAGAAATCGCCTGTTGGGAAGTCAATACTAATGAAATCAATGAACGAGATGTTCATTGATTTCATTAGTGGCCAATAAAATAGACGAAGAGTTACTGGGGTTCTCTAGAGCAGTATCATCCTGCTCTGGAGTAATTGTTGTTGGGTCATCTAGATTGGCTGACTGGCCAGGAATAAAAAGGCAGTAAAAATCAGCAGGTATTTTGTTAGTCATTCTAAGCGAAGGTAGATAGGATTTTCTGTGAAAGGTATTATGTGTCGCTGGTTACCTGTAGGCAGTGTCCATGTACGTAGAAACTGTCTTGTTTGTCCCGAGGTATCTGGAAATGGTCGCTCTTCTGACTCACTGTCTTCACTTTCTGTCACCATTATACGACGACTTTTGCGTCGAGCTGGGTGGATATGTGTATATGTCGTCTTCATCGAAGCTTATATGGAAACTATATATATATTACTAGCCTGGAATGTCCCACTGCTGGGCAAAGGCCTCCCCACTATGAAAACTATTATTCAACAAATAAATTTCCAATTACTCTATTTGCGATAAATCATCCTGATCTATCTCGAAATCTTCGAAGAAATCCATTCTATGTATAATCCAGACAGATAGGTTCACAACGCCACCGCATGATAATATGACGAAGTTCAGATTGTAGACGAGGACCCACCATTCCACCAATCGTGATTTAGTGATAGGGTATGCTACCTACACATGATGCATCAAACACAACGCGCAACTTTGTTGTACTTTTATCGTTACGGATGACGGCATGATGAGGTAAGTACACAGACCCTTCTTCGTTCCTATCTTGTACTAAATCCATATGATTGAGAGCGATATACTCATTGATAACCGCTGAATATTGAGCCTTGAACTCTGGATTCCTTAGAATCCTTTCTAAGGCTAAAAAGCGTTTAAGAGCAATGTCCTTTGACCCACCATATTTACAAGCAGGATCGCTTGACCTGAAGGGCATATGTACAAAATAACGACCAGATTCATCTCTTTTAGTCGTATCTTTAAAAATCTCTTCACACTTCTGCTCCTCCGGGGTTATGTGAATTATTTTTCTTAATGCCATATGTATATGTACCAGAATAACCCACGACTCCATTTTAAGTTTTTTTGTTTTTTTTTTCTCGTACGTTGATCAAAATAGTGATCGCGACCGACCGTTGTAAATCTGTACTGATAACATTTTAATCTTGAAAATGATCAAAAGGTCTACAAGAGTTGTATTGCTGATCCTTGATTCTTAGTCTGTAAACAAGTTTTTGCTACGGTAGTAAATAATATTTTGATAAATTTACAACCTGACATTAATCTGCAAAATTAAGAAAATTTAATTAGGTACACGAGTTATCCTGGCACTTATTATTTCCTTAAATTATTTTATGTGATTTTCGCATTAATGTTAAACATTAACAGAAATCTGATTGTCAAATTACAATTTTTTTTTTTTAAATAGAACAATTCAAGTTTTCTATGCATGTTACGATAATTGAAGGGTCTGTTAAATCCAACACTGTACCTAAATTATATAAAAGGTGATTAAATTGATGGACTACCGCAAAATTGTTTGTATTATCCCATATGTGACTTAGCCCTTACTTTTCCTGTGTGTTACTATAACACAAAGTAAACATAATTGAAATGTACATACATTTTGAAAATGACCCCTATACTTCAACTACACTTTAAAGATAGGGTAAAAATCTAATACAATAATTATGTCACACCCTACAGTAAAACTGTAGCAACAATTAGTGTATGTGTAAATTCTTGTGTGCGCGCCACCGCGCACCTAGCAACAGCGGGGAGGCGGGGACGCGGGTGTCGCGGCAACGCGCGATCGTCCGCGCCGCCCGGCAACGGCTCATTCACTCATTCGGCCGCGCGAGAACTGAGCGCAGTGGATGCGCATCGCGCCCGCGCCGTTCACCTAGACTCGATGTACATTTTAATATTAGCCGTTTCAATTTTAATATACATTTAAGTATCAAGTTGATCGTTTAATTTAATCATCAACATATGGCGAATATTGAAGTAGTCACTACTTCAAGATTTTGAAGAAATTTCAATTGGGAAAAGGAAAAAACCCGTGACCCTACTGCGTCCTGCTGGCGTCGGTGGCTGTCCGGAGAAAAAAGGAGCCTGGCTTTCTGCATCTGCACTGCAAACCCCAGCGGCCCAACGAGCCTGAGCACGTGTTGTCTTCGTGCTCCGTTCGCTGTGTCGTCGGTGCTGTCTGTCCACGCCTGCATGCGAAAGTAAGCCCGTTTCATAATTTCCTTTGTCGCTACCTATTTTCCTTAATTTTCTGTTTGGTGTGAATGCTTAGCAGCTTTAAAGCGTCGGGGAGGTATCCAGCTAGTAGCTAGAAAATATATTCCTCGCATTTATAACCTCTTACAAAAAGCACTGCAAGCTAACCTAACCTAACACCACGTGCCGGTAAATTGCACGCTTGAACACGCTACAAAAGGTCTACTATTATTTTGTTTTCTTGCACGATAGTTCTGTTTATTTGTCAAGTTATCGTAACTTATGAAGTCCGTGAAGTGCACGTTTTGACTAAGACCTACGTTACCTTCTTGCACGAATAGCTATCATTATCCGAGTTATCGTATCTCATTAATTCCACCAAGTTCACGATTATTGCATCCCCTTCAACGAAGTCTGCCGACCCAGCTCGGCGACTCTGCGTGCCTGAGTGCGGAGTTTCGTCTTCTTCGTGCTCCGTTCGCTGTGTCGTCGGTGGTGTCGGCGGGCGTACGCTGCTCACGCGTTTGGCAAGCTCGCAACGACGGTTTGTTTGCTGGACTTAAGAGAGATGATGCAGATGCAAGATGGGTCGATGACATAACAAAGGTCTCGGGTTGAGTCTGGATGAGACTAGCACAGGACCGTAGCAATTCGCACGAGAAAGGGGAGGCCTATGCCCAGCAGTGGGAGGATAAAGGCTGTGGATGATGATGATGATGATGAAGAGATGGGATTGCAAATTATTTGTACGAGTGATAGTATTTTGTCAACGTTAGTTCAGTCAGTTAGGAATTTATAACGCAACTCATTATTGTTAAATTATTTAAGTGTAGGTACGAATTTCCTACATCACAATTCTAAAATACTTAATACAGAAGCCTTGTATTGGTAAACATGTTGGCTCCACATTCGGTTGCCTCTCCTAGTGTAGAGAGTAATGAAAGTTTAAAGACATTATTCCGTAGACGTAGGGGAATTAGGAGTCGAATAACAATTTTTAGGAATTATGTAGATAATTTTAAACTTCAGAAGACTCCTAGTAATGTAGACATTAGAGAATTAACATTAAGACTTAATCAGTTACAAGAACTTATTTCTAAATTTGACACAATACAGTCTGAAATAGAAGAAATAGCTCCTAATTTAGATGATCAAATATCAGAAAGAGATAGTACAGAAAGTAAATTTGATTCTTTGATTTCCTTGGCACAGGAATGTATAGGTTGCCATTCCAGTGTAACAAAAGAAGACAACAAGATCCATTTGCTTGCTATAATAGAGTTTAATAAAAAAGTCTGAAACTAGTGATAAAGGAATTCCACATCAACGATTGATTGGAAGTCTCGTTTATTCATCGGTCGTAACTAGACCTGATATTTCATTTTGTGTTAGTTCTCTTAATCAATTTAACCTTTTGAGCGCCAGAGCATAAACGCTTCGCCGTACCCTCCACGCCAAGCCACAAATTCAATGAAATAACCTTGAAAAATTATAGGGAGTCCAAAACTTTATCGATAAACTTAAGTGAGTTGTAATTTTCGTTTGAAATTTACGATTAAACATTGCTTATAACTTTAAAAAAATATTTATTTAACCTCATTAAAACTTCCCTACCTTTGGGTAGATCAATTAAAAAATCAACCTTATAAGATACCTAAAAAAATAAAAATTTACAGCAAGTTACAGCATTATTCTTTATCAGTTGTCGTGTATATATGACGTTGGTGTCGCCAACCATCCTTTTTTTTATAATCTCTCGCTTCTGATTAGGGATGTAGCTGTACAGTAAGTAACTTATCGACTTTATTATTATTATTTATATGAATCAGGTATCATTGCGGATTGTCTATTTGTAATATAAAAGTAATTTTTTTTTACAAATAAATAAGAATCAATAACATATACAGGTAAAAATACGCAATTTAAATTGTTTTTGTGTCTGTCTGTAACTGCTTATCTCCGGATCGATTGATAGAAGTTTTGTTGCTTAATAGCCGGTGTTATAGCGGGTTACCTGTAGCTAGCTTAGGTAACCCGCTATAACACCGACTATTTTGACTACCTATAAGTTGAATTGTTCATCTATACTAATATTATAAAGCTGAAGAGTTTGTTTGTTTGTTTGACGCGCTAATCTCAGGAACTACTGGTCAGGTTTAAATATTTTTTTCAGTGTTAGATAGGCCATTTATCGAGGACTGCTATAGGCTATATATCATCACACTAAGACCAATAGGAGCAGAGCACCAATGAATAATGTTGCAGAATCGGGGGATTTTAATATAGACAAAACCTTTAGGCTATATAAAAAATATGTGGTGGTACGAAGTTCGCGGGGGCAGCTAGTTTTATAATAATAAAATAATTTTTGATCAGTCTTTTATTTACTTATTGTTATTTTCATCATCAAATCAACCATTATAATTACAATAATAATTAGGTAGGTACACGAATCATACTCATAATATAACAGCGACACATCAAGCTATAGAAAACCAGTATAAACTGACCTTCCGCCTCTACCGCCTCACCATTTTGAAATGACCCCAGGAACAGTTAAGACTAAAAGACTTAAAATCACAAATATGTTTCATTATTGCTTAGGTATCCACTTATATTAATAAAAGAAAATTAAACTGCTGTGTTAATCAAGGGCGGATCCAGCTTTTGCACCAGGGGGGGGTCACATAGTCGTGGTCAAGTCGAAAACTTACAATTTAATTTTGATAACAAGTAAAAAGTAGGCATTTTATTAATGTACGGAAGTACTGTACTTAAAAATATTCATTCGTTATTGTACACTTGGAAATCTTAACACCTAATAACTTGTACATATACACGTACATATTGCCATATTCTCTTGAAGACATCCAGGGAAGCACTATCACACACGGAGTGAGGCAGCCTATTAATATTCCATGGTGGATGATTTGTCATAACAGCTAGAGGTATGTCGAGGGGTATGACGCAAAACTCCGCTAAAGTGAAGAGGTGGTACGACAAGGGTTTTCAACAAACAAAATACGAACAGACAAAATACATAAGTATATTTAAATAGCAAAATCAATTTTTCTTTGACGTCTTCTCCCGAAACGCGTTATTACGTCATTTACGTCAATGGGTACGTTTTTATGAACGTGGAGAAGTGCCAGTCCGGTTAGTCGATCTTCAACCATCGAAGATCTTAGCCACGATTTAATTCTGCGCAACGTAGAGAAAGTCCACAACATCCACACCACATTTTGTTCTGTTATAGTCCATGATCATTTCCGGCTTTTTGTTTTCTTCAGAACTTTTCTTGCCATCATGGTGCATAGTTGAAGCCAAGAGCACTACTTTATTTTTCTTTGGGACATATGACACTATAGTACAGTCTTTCTGAAATGCAAATAGGGAGCTGTGAATTTCTCGACCCTTAGTTGTCGTAAAAACTGGTGGGATTTCAGCTTTATTATTCCTCAAAGTACCGAGTGCTGTCAATCCATAATCATTGAGCAACTCATGCAATAAATGAAAACTGGTGAACCAGTTGTCCATTACAACGTTTCGGTGACTGTTCTTTATGGGTTCTACCAAACGTTTGACAAGTTCTCTTGGTGGATTGCTATGATCATATGGACCGTAATTTTTTTCAACGTAAACTTCCATGTTATTGGTATAAAAGGTTCGCGCGTCAGCTATTACTAAAATGTTTGTACCATATTTACCCGGTTTGCTGGGTATATATTGCCTGAAAGGGCAACGACCACGCGTCTTCTCTAACTTTTCATCAATTGTTACGTCAACATAGCGCGTATAGGCCGTCGAGCCTTGTGCGGACCAAATTCAGTGAGGTTTTCGCAAGCTTCAGATGAGCTTATAAAATTACTTACGCGTGGCCGAATCACGTTACGCGTCACCTAGTCGCGAGTTTCACACGGACTGCCACTGCTGTCAAACTCCGTGAGCCAACGCACACGGTTGTAAGTCATGTGTACACATTTAAGTCGGTCAGTTAACGCTCGCCTAATAAAAGATGTCGCTAGTGTATTACGGTGCCCCGTGTATGAATCTGCCCCGTTTTCCCCTACAACAGGCCTTGCTTAAAAAAATCGAAGATAAACTGGCTCCATTAGAAAAAAATCCTTTTTTTTCATTTACTACCATTTTGGAACCTCGCTTTAAGCAAATCCACTTCACGTCTCCAATTGACGTGGCACACGCAATTTCTAAAATTAGCGATGAGATTCGTACAGAACACAAGCGTAGAGGGCAACGTTCTCCAGACACAAGACATGCACAAATAAACGCATCACAAACCGAGCCTTCTATCTGGTCCAGGCATGAGAAACTTTTAAATGTTAGCGTAGCTGCGCTCTATCCCCAATGAGCTTAAGCAGTATCTGGACCAACCACTACTGGAAAGGTAATCAGATTCAATAAAGTTTTGGGACAGTTGTCGACATTTCACGCCGGTTCTTTCTAATATCCCTTTAAAATACCTAACATGCCAAGCATCTTCCGTGTCGTCAGAAAGGCTTGCGTCTGTTATTAACTTGGCAGTGCCAGACAATAGAAGCAGATTGACAGGGGAGCACATAAAACAGAGAGTGCTTCTGATATTTTTATAAATTAAAAACTATGGAGGCGCACCCTTCGGAAAATATAAATAGTTTATCAAGAAAACGAAAAAGAAATCCAGAAAAATGGAAACAAAACATTGCTAAAAGAAGCAGGTAAGATGGGTACTTAGGGTTGGCACATAAAGGTACATGTATTATTACTCTTACGTCACAAAAGAACTTTAATACATTTCTTTTTTTTTTCCCTATTTTGATAATCGCAACATTTCAAAACATGTTTGGTGCCTTTTGATTATTAGGTTGCATAATTTGTACCGAAAATACGGCTTTGTTTTCATAGAATCACTTGACCTTTTTTTTTTCTATATTATTATATTGCTCTCGTCGTCAACATTTGGTTGGTATGGTATGGTAACAATATCGGTGTTGGTGGGTGCTTGGGTCTGATTATTAAAACTTTTTCAGGTATTCTCCGAAAAGTTTACCTACGCGTGTCTGCGAACACGACCAACTGGTATTTAGGTGTTCTAACTTAAAAACAACCGATATGCTTAAATTGCATAAAAAAATACATGTTCTTTGATAAGAAAAAGCAAGATGCTATGATTCTAAAGATGAGTTCCATAATAGCTATTGACAAGAGGACTACTAGCAGGGTGACAAAACAAACGTCTATAAAATACTCAGTATTCGTTGATGGGGTGAAAGTAGCTATATTATGTCAAATTTTTTTTTATGTTGGTGAAATTTCACATGAAGCTCGTGGTGGCTTTCGAAGTCATGAAAAATTCGCTAAACAAAGGCAGTCTGTGAAACAATTTATTCAAAGTTTAAAATGTGTGGAGTCCCATTATTGCCGCAAGTCTAAATGTGCCGAACGTCAATATTTACCACCAGAACTAAATATTAATAAGTTATTGTATAGAAGTTCTGCACACACGAAATCTGACGTAAAATTGTCATATTTTGCGTTACGTATTTAATAACTTTTTCAACACCGGGTTCGGCGCACCGCAGACTGATGTCTGCTCAACGTGTCGGGAATTAACTGAAAACTAAGTTATATAGGATCAGTTTTACGATATGGTTTATTATTATGGGGCTACTCGACCTTAATCAACGATGTATTTCTGGCACAAAAACGTTGTTTAAGAGCAATATGTAATGCCGATCCGCAATAACTTAATAGTAAGCTAGGAGTCCTTAACATTTACCTGCTCCTGAATACTGTCATGAATCGCTCGAGGAAGTAGATGACTTGCGAATTTAACTTAGGCGTTAACGGTTAAATACATTAACGCCTAAATTAAATTCGGTTCTATTTAATTCATTAATTGATTCAAATATTTATTTTTTGTGATTATTTTTTATTGTGATTGTATTGCTTGTTTGACAGTAAAAGTTATTGTGCAAAAAATATTTTGTATTCTTGAAATTTAGCACACCCCTAATTCTGCGTCAAATTCTTTAGAATCAAAAGAGGTAATCTTCATAAGGCGTGGTGACAAAACCGGCAATCTCTATAAATCTTGGAGACATAAGCGGCAATCTTTAAATGTTAGTGTCAAAGGTGGTAATATTAATATTTGTTTTTTAAATAATTACACTAAAATACAAGCTAAGGTATTAATTTATGTTTTAAAGTACCCTTAATCGTTACTACTTAGTGTAATAATGACCAGTAATACATATGACTGCTCAAGGCTTCATAGAATGTTTTTTTCATTTACCCAAAACTTATTGAAAATGAGATTGCCAGTTTTGATTCTTTACGAGTCATCTACTAATGACAAAATTTCTGCGGTGAGGTGTTTTTCACCAAGATCTGTCCATAGACGAGTCTATGGTAAAGTATTTTGGCAGGCATCCTGCGAAACAATTTATAAGAGCCAGTGCGGTTCGATTACAAAAATTGGATGGTCACAAGTTCAGACGGATACTGTTACGCCTTCGACTTGTATTGTGGAAAATACCCAGGAGCTAATCCTATAGAGCCATTGGGCACAAGGGTAGTAAAACAATTACTCGACAAACTTGATACCAGCCTCAGAGACCATGTCGTCTATTTTGATAATTTTTTCACCAGTTTTTCTTCAGATTTTATCAGTTATCTATTATAGTAACGTAACTAAAAAATTAGTACATGCAACGTAAACAAAAAAAGACGTCTTCTGCCTTTTCAGTAAAACTGAATCTTGCTGCTTTTGCTTCTATATGACTCAATTAAGTTATCGTATTAAGACAAGATTGACGTAAAATCACTTTCTTTAAAAAATAATTAAAAACAAAACCATAGCGGCGAATGGCGAGGTGTGTTGGTTGAAAATAAAATGTCTAAGATTTCAAAAGAATTTACCTGGTTTTATTAAATATAGATACGATTACGATGGGCCATATAATTTATTAAATGCTCTTTGTTAACCAGGGAGACCGACTAGAAAAACTCCAAACTAAATGCCAACTATAAACACTGAAGATCTTTCCCGGTCATATAAACAATATCTTCCTTTAACAAAATAAAAAAAGGAGGATCTTTTACAGCTTTGTAAGAAAAATATAATTCCTAAAGAGC
This sequence comes from Trichoplusia ni, assembly GCF_003590095.1. Classification (NCBI taxonomy): domain Eukaryota; kingdom Metazoa; phylum Arthropoda; class Insecta; order Lepidoptera; family Noctuidae; genus Trichoplusia; species Trichoplusia ni. The sequence goes on along the minus strand of NC_039489.1, from coordinate 2,274,194 downwards.
TTCATGTCTGGTACGAAGGTTTACCATGTTTAAACGAAGACCAGGGTACTGCACAATGCACTGATTTATCTAAAGTCGACTGTTAGATTATAAATCTTATAACAGGATTTACATCTGACCTCCTTTGTCATTACATCTGACCTCCTTTGTCATAAAGTTCCAAAGGACTGCACGGATAGCCGAGTGGTTGAGGTCATCACGCCAAAACCACTTTGCACAACGTGTCGTGGGTTCGATCCCCGCGTAGGACAAGCATTTGCGTGATCTACGAATGCTTGTTCAAAGTCTGGGTGTCCTTGTGCGTGTGAATTGTATGTTTGTGAAACACCCCGCGACACAAGGATTAAATTCCTTAGCGCGGGAGTCGTTTAAAAAAAAAAGGTGTCTGGAGGCAAGGCAATGGCATTTACCGTCGAGCACGAATGTTTGCACTCCGAAGTAGAGTCTAATAAGTGGCATATGTGGCATCTAAACATATGACATATAGACGAGATGTCTTCTGTGAGCTAGAAGAGTATGAAAAGAATGAAAGCGTCAGAGCTTGGGGAATAAGAAAGAAATTGAAGTGCACGGACATGAAACATAATGATAAAAATATATGTGAACGGGCAGTGGGAGCAAGGTATTTTGGAGAATGTACTTTATGTGAAAGATTTGCGGTTTTCAGAAGGCATGATTACAATAAATAACCTGAATCCAAAATCGACGATTGAACAGAATTCTTTTAATATAGTTTTTAGGGATTTATATTGTTAAATTTACGTGATTTTAATTTCATTTTAAATTACATACATACGCCGTCTTTTATTTAATGTGTATAAAGGTAGTTTTTATTTTAAGTTGCTTCATATTGTTGTGTTTTAGTTACCTAATTACAAATGAAGAATTATTTTTATTTGAATTGAGTTGTTTTAAAGTTTTACATGAAATACAGCTTTCTACTTTAGATGGCACCAATAACAGGTAACAATATGAAAGTAAAAATCATTCAACTTTACATTTAAACATATTTCGTTTGATAAATTCAATAACTGCATTAATTTCACCTCATTTTACTCCAACAGATAGATCTGGGTTGTAGGAAAACCTAAATAAATACCTAACTAATCGCAGTAATGTTACAAAAAATTCTTGTGGCAAAATTAAATAACTTACTTTTATATTTTTTATTCATCCATAGTTGAAGATAGAGTCCAGTTCGTTCAAGCATAATGTAAAAGGTAATCAGGACCACAAAATATAAAATTACCGAAGACAGTATTGTCTCAATTTTTTCAACAAATGAACATTTTCTGAAAAAGACACCCAAAATCGCGTTTATCTCAAAACTTTAAAATCAGAGTTATGTAGTTTGCCAACTATGGTGAAAAAATAACAGTTTTCCAAAAAAAAATGAATTCAGTCTACAAAAGCAACAACGTAATTGAAACCAACATCTTCAGAAAAAAAAAAACAAATAAAATTGTCTTAACAACCATATAAACTCTTCTAAAAAGACACATGAAACCCTTTGAAGTTAAAATAACAATGTAAACATACCAAAATAGACAATCTTTTCTTGTTTTAAGAACTTATTTGAAAGGCCCGGGAAAGAAAGCTAAAATTGCAAAAAGGTCAGGCTATTCAAGACACAAGACATCCAGAGAACCACACCTTAGAGACAGCATAGGACCTCCTTGTTCCAACTATGTATCACAGCCTGAGCTACACTGGGTGGTTAAACATCAGCGTCAGAAAGCTGACCATAGACTTCTCCTAGGAAACCTATAGAGGCCAACGGCTGCTTTGTGCGATACAATGCAATGGATGTTTACAAAAACTATAACAACAATAGCATACTGTGTAATAATATTTTTCTATCATTAGCAGAACACCTTTCATATATGAGAAACTGTCTATTTGATTTGTATTCACCTGAAAGAGATTAAATGCAATGTTGATATTTGTAAATTAAAAAGGCTATAATATAATCAGTCTATAAATGATATAAATAAATCTAACCCATATTTTGTTTTGTTAACATTTTAGGTCCATTTTTTGGTTTCAGATTGTTAAAGAAAGTAAAATAAAGTGGTCTTAATGTTCTATGTATAGATTTTTACACACCAGTGCAGGTTCAATCCCAATGCAGGCAAGTGCCAATGTGACTTTTCCAAAATATAGGTACATTGCTTTTGTTATTGTGCAAGACACCATTGCCTTCTATAGACCGTAACCTAATTCTCTAAAACATCACAACATACAAGTCACTATTATGACCAGTTTGATAATGTTACTATTGCGACTGGCGGTTTGAGTGAGATTCTTTTTTTCCCTTGCTTAGATTGATCTGGTACTTTCTTCAAAAGGCCAGTCCAAAGAAATACCGTGCATTGGTTTATGCATATCTATCCACCTTGAAATTGTCTGGATTTCAAAACAGACTGTGACCCCTGAGTTTGTTTCGACATTTCTTCTCAGGGTAGTCAGATAGGAAATGTCGACCTCAGCGTTCTCAAAAAAAAAAGAAGACATGTAAAAGTGATGATATATCCTACTTACAGAAATAATGATTTCATTTCATTTCATTAAAAGCCTGAATCTCCAACAAAAAAGGCATAACAAAAATCTTTTATATACCTACTGTGGGTTGGAATTCAAAAATATAGACTAAAAGTCAATACTAATTTTCAATTAATACTTACTAAGTGATCTTCGGCACAATATTACAGCTTGAGATTCTATTTGACTGCATTGGAGACCCAGAACTCTTCAGCATCTGACCGCATTTTTTTTGAAATAAACAATAATCAAAACATAAAAACCAAATACGATTGCATAAAAAAGTGGAGTTGAAGTTGTTGTTTTTGTTACTCAGGTTATGTTATGACACTATTTTGAGGTGAATCTTCTTATTAATTCGACGGCTGCTAAAGCAATATTTACAATACACAATACTTGAAAGTACACGTCTTGTTATAATTACTTATAGATAAAAACTAATAAACTATTAATATTTAAGGAAGCGTGACAAGAAATGAAATGTAATACAAAACACTGACATGAAAAACAAAGATTATACACAATTCACAATTTTTTATAAGTATATTGCATAGTTGAAAAGAAAATTTATATGAAGACTTCGAATAATTGTTTTCGAGAAGTAGGTAATATTAATTATTTTGAGTTGTATACCTGCTGTAAGTATTTGGTTCATCTCGTACCGCTATGAGCTTGAATTTTTTAAGACAGCTTATATAGCGTAACTGTATCATGAATTATATTTAGATTTCAACTAAAACCGAATAAAACGTATAAATAAATGAACTTAGATGAAGATTCTCTATCCATCGAAATTAGAAAAGTTAACACTTGGTAACATTTTATTTTAAATTAATTAAAAACCACAGACCACACAGTGACTAAAATATCCATAGACAATACATTATTACATTAATTTCAGATTGTATTTATGAATGACTTTGTGAATTTCATGATTCTGGCTGGGTTGTTGTGACTAATTTTGAGTGTTTGAACTTGGTTTGAACCCAAGCAGATAAAATAAAGGACATGTTAATTGAAATCTTTAGTTATAGTTACCAATAATTCAGCCTAGCTAGTCATTCATTCAGAGATTAATTTAATTATGTGTATGTATAAAAAAGGCACAACAAGATAATTGTTTACGAATCCTTTTTTTCTTTAATTGTATGCAGTAAATGAACTGTAATCATTCAAAATAATAATTTTCAAAACGTATTATGTGCATTGTAGTCTTGTATCAAATTTTATTAATCTGTGGTAACAGTCGTCGGACTGTCGGAGGCATTTTTTATTGCAAATCTGTAGGTAGTTCTGTCATCATCTGCTCTATTAAAATCTTTGGAACCTTGTGCTGAGTTGTACTTAAAATACATAATACTTGCACTGTTGCAGCCTGCTGACCCTCTCGTTAGATCTCGTTAGAGAGTATTATTGTTCTGTGCTGCTGATAGTGTATAAATAAGGTAAGAAAAACAGAGAATTATGTGCATTGTACGCGTTTTTGAGTATTTTACAAACCTTGATATCCGTAATAAAAGTAAATATTTGTGAACTTAACGAATTTTAACATACTACAGTGTGAATGTGTTATATAAATTTATAGGTATAGTATAAATTGTAATCGCATGCGCTTAAAATAATGAGCACTGCTTCCATGTTTTATTTAACGGCTGAGACGTGAGGCTACTGTGATAATTATAATGTGTCCAACATGTGAGCTCTGTAAAAATCCCTACCTTTTAAGCAATGATTTTTTCTGACCGAAACTTTAATTTGTTACTTGATTTTGAACACTTATTCGTAAGTCGTTGTTATGATTTAATTAATGCACAATTATTGGGCTATGATGAATTTTATGTTTAACATTAGAAATAATGAACAAATTCAAACTTGTGATAGACCAATTTCTTAAAAAAAAACAAAAGTGAGTCTTGCTCCTGTGGGTTTAAACAATACCTCTTTGTTTCCAAGTCTAGACACAAAAATCTACTTTCTTTTGATAATATGTTAGTTCTGCAATTTAAAAAGGTTAGGTAGAAATTTGAACTATTACAAACACAGACTAAACTAATCAACTGATATACCTAATTGACTGAAAAAAATATTCAATAGCTTGTCATGTTTTATTTTAAATCCAGTCGGATCAAAGACCATATTTCCTTTTACTTCTTTTAGTATTGAAAAAAATGGCTGGCCGTTTTACTAGATTTAGCAATAATCAACAAAAGATAAAAGATAATTTATTTTGTGAAACCACGGGTATATGCTTACAAAAAAAACACAGGTATTTTTGTTACATAAGGTGGTAAAATAAAATCAGACCCATACATGTTTTGCCAACAATTGGCGTACAATTTTTTTACAAATATTTGAAGTGAAACGTCACAATATAGGTAGTAAAAGTGTTAGGCATCATTTAAATATTCATTAAGAGTATAAAAACTTTTCGCAACAAGATATTCTTTGAATTTTAATTTAAACTTATTTAAGGGTAGGGACTTAATCAATTTTGGCACTTTAACCCATGACCAATACTTTTAAATGGTTTCCTTGGCCATTTTGTTAACAACTATTACTTAAGTTCTCTAGCTTTTTATTTATTGCTTTAAATTAATACATAACCTACCCAGCTTGTAATGTTATTTTGGCATTTTTGTCTTTAAAATGTTCTAGATTTAATTATAATATTATGTATTATTTTAAAACTGATGTCATCCCAGTATTCTTGTATTGACAAGTGATTATGTGCTTGCAATAATTTCTAGAACATTCATATCCTAAATTAGTTGTTTTAATCTAATTTTGTGTGTGCTAAAATAGATTTTTCTTTCATTTCAGATGTGAACGCTGGTTTTAACCTTTGTTGAACCTGAATACTTATTGGTGACAACAAGCTACAGTTGAGAAAATCAAGTCTAGTCACTTGGTTTGTGGAAAAATGTGCTTTCACAATAAAGGAAAAACCAGTCTGCAATCTAACTTAGCTAAGTTAAGCATGAGTCAAAAATTCAGTCTTTATTAGATATTGTTTTGTTGGGATTCAAAATTGACTACTGTGGTACAACAGTCGCCATCTATGTCAGTTATTGAGATACAATTAAGTGTGTCTCAAACATTTAAAAAGTTTGTCGCCTGTTTTTGTTGTTTCTTTGATTGTTGTTTGTCTTGGTTTTTGGTCATGTAATCTATTAAGGTTGTTGATTGTAAATCTTTGGAATATTCAGTTCTATAAGCTTGTTTATTCTAGTTCGACTTGACTTCACTACCTAATTGAATATTTTTCTTGATATCTTAAATTTTTTTATTGATTACTTTAACATCTGAGGTATAGATTTAGATGAACTATTCGTCATTCAGACCGTAGCCGAACCGCTACCTTGTGGCCATAGGTCAGCCGCCCCCAACAATAACTGTTACTTGCACCAATCACATTCCTAATAAGCCAAAATATGATGGTATAGGTCGCGCGGCGGTTCTTGATCGCTCGACGAAAATAGTGGGGGTAGTCGGCGCATGTGTACAATTGCGCTCATCAATTCTTAGTATGTTACTTACTATAAGGGTTTTTTTAATTCTTATGTTTGAACGGTAACTTAACATATAGACACTGGTTTTTGCTTGTAATTTATAGTGTACGTAGGTAAATTCAGAAAAAAAAAAACAAACGTAAATTTTGTACTTTATATAATTAGTAATTATATAAAGTACAAAATTGATGTAAAAGATACCTTATACAAAGTATCTAAAATACTAGATGCAAGATACTTTAAAAAAAGCATTTCAGATACCAGATATAAATACTTTTCTAAAAAGGTATCTGAAATATATAAATACAAAATACCTATCTTTAAAATACTTTTTAAAAATAAAATACTTTTGCAAGAAAACAACATTTAATAAATCTTAATTGAATGTAAGTTTATTCGTTTTATTTGAAAACAGTTCTCAAATAGACAGCGTTGATATCAAGGATTAAGGTACAAGTTGGCAGCCGACCGCAGGCGACAACTGCAGACGACATGTCGTCGCTTCATGTCGTCGCGACACGTCGTTGCGTCCTGTCGCTGCAGTCATGATTTCGATCCCGACTGCAGACGACAACTGCAGATGGCATCCAGTTGATTCCGAGCGGTCCGTGAAATAAGATGTCTGACGTGTTTGAGAATAGTGATCGCAATTTTTTACGTCTTTTATTAGAAGAGGAAGATGATGATGATGACTTGCTTTTATTATACAGAAATAGACGACAAGCCACATGTCCTATGATTAAACGCAGAGCAAGTGAGGGAACTTATTCAATACTGATCAAAAACCATTTGAAAAGCGATATGAAAGAATTCAGAGAGTATTGTCGTTTAAATGAAAAACAGTTCGATTTTATACTAAGTTTAATCAGAGAAGAAATCGAGCCAATGAAAATAAATGCCATAAATGCTGAGCGAAAATTATTTTTAACATTAAGGTAAGTCAGTAATTTACTTATTATTACTATTGATTTCACATAAACAAATAGACTCACAATCGCTAATAAAATTTCACTTATATATATATATAATATATATATAATAATATATATATTTGAAAATGAAAGAAAGAAAGAAAGAAAATGTGACACGTTTGTAGCGAAATTGGGAGTCTATTTGTTTATTACTTAAACATTGTTATGACTGAGTCGACAAAATTATGATCTTCCTCTCGGTCGATTTGGTTGATCTGAAAGGATAAATCAGTGGGTTCTGGTGACCCTACCTCAGGACTCATTGGATATGATGTGTGTACTGGCCCTGGTGCATAGCCTAGTCCGCTAGTTATTCCGGAAGGTCCTGGTGATGGTGCCGCGGAATTAATAGGAGAATATGCACCTAAGTAGAAATCACGAGGTGCGTTGCCTTGTCCGGCGAGTTCTGGTGAACCTGTCATCGCACCAAGAGGAGTGTAAGATCGTACAAAATGTTGACTATGTGGTGGGGATGGTGTGCACAATTCTGAGGATGATGCACGATAGCTTGGCGTTGAATTTGAGGGAGATGAAAATGTGTTCCTTCCAGATGAGTGACTCGCTGCCATAATCTCGTAGTCCGAAAGAACTTCACCCAAATGTTTCTTTGCCTTTGCTTTTTCATATGGTGGTAAATTACGTAAAACTTCACCAATATGTTTACAAAATAGATCAATATCATCATCTATCTTTCTGACCATATTTTTATATAGTTCCTGTCTCTGCTCGTCTCTTTGTTTCCATAATGTCAAAAATATGTCTTCTTTCTTCTTCTTTTTTTTTTTAGGTGTTGTTGCCTTTACAACATTAGGCACCACTTCAGTTGCTTCGGTGCCAACTTCAACTTCTTGGTCAGTAGTACTTTGCTCTGCATTATTATTGGATGGAAAAGTCGTATCCGAACCTTGTTCCTGTTCAGCAACACTAACATTTTCATTATTAACATCAAGTTCCTGTTGCGGTGGAGTTATATTGGTACCTCCGGTTCTGTGGTGTGGAACATTGTCTAAAAATAACAATTGTAGATGTCTGTTTTGCTTCGTTTTTTTTAGGGCAGCCGAGCCAGTGCCCAATTTGTTTTTTTTTTTAAATCTGTGATAACTGTCACGAATTGATTTCCACTTCTTTTTACAGTCCTCGTCTGCAAACAAAAATAGTAAAAATATAAAATTTTGTTGTTACAGATTTTTGGCCACAGGGGAAACCTATAAATCTTTGTCAACTGCATACCGCATATCAGAGTGCTACATATCCCAAATTGTGAAGAGTGTTCTTAAAGTTATGAGACAAAAATTAATGCCTATACTAATGAAACCTGCATTACAAGACGATTTCAAACGCATAGAACGTGAATTTTGGGAAAAATGGAATATACCAAATTGCGTAGGAGGAATGGACGGGAAACATGTGCGAATCAGGGCACCTAAAAAGAGTGGATCATTGTTTTTTAATTACAAAAACTACTTTTCAATTGTGCTATTAGCAATCGTGGATGCTAATTATAAGTTTGTAGCAGTTGATGTTGGTGCTTACGGAAAAGAATCTGACAATGGTATATTTCAAAAATCATTGATGGGGAGGCAAATAGACACCAATAATTTTAATATCCCGCCACCAAAAGCTTAACTAGGAACAAATGTAATCCTCCCTCACTTTCTGGTCGGAGACGAAGCCTTTGCATTAAATAGATACATGATGAAACCCTATACTAGAGCAGTGGCAAGGCTTGAAAGAAATAAAGAAATTTATAACTTCAGATAATGCCGAGGCCGCCGAGTGACAGAAAATGCTTTTGGGTTATTGAGTCAAGTATTCAGAGTATTTTATACTCCGATTGCTATAGCAACAGATGTAGTCGATGACCTAATATTAACAGCTTGTTGTTTACATAATCTTCTTCGGGATGGTTATCTTGAACGTAACAGCGTGCCATTCCATAGCCGCGATGATACAGATAATACCCAGGATAACATGATAAACTTAGCCCGTTTTGGTGGATTTGCTAGTAGCGACGGTTTCGAAATTAGAGAGAAACTCAAAGATTTCTTTTGTAGCGAAAATGGTGCAGTTTCATGGCAAGAAGCCACTATAGACAGAATTTAATAGATTGTGTCAAGACTTTTTCATTATTTTCATACATTATGCCTTAAAAAGTTATTATAAATAGTAATTAGAACATTTCCACAAATATTATTATTTTTCACATAATTGTGTAATATTGCAATAAAAATATATAAAACTTACTTGTTCTTTACTTGTTACCAGTGGCGAGGCGTCCCTATAAGCCGATTCCCGTCGGCTTCCCTTTCGAATTTCAAGTTAGAAGGTATAATAAATGTAATCATCTAAACCACACAATTTAAATATGTAGGTAGTTCTAACAAAACGCCTACCACCGTAATTTTTTGTCTATAAATTACTCGAAACATTTTGCTCCTAACCTAAACAAGCCGGTAAGCGTCTCGGCTTACTCCTCCATACACTGCTATAATAGCCTACTCCGTCGCATCAGCAACCGCTGCATGCTAAAATGTGCCTAAATGACCGAACGTACAGTTGTGATGGATTCGCACCGCGCGATCCCACAGCAAGTGCAGGGCTGCATTTCGATAAAATTAAATTAACATAATTTTTTGTGTCTTAAGTTATAATTATTGAGAACTGTGAAAATGTTCTGATTTATATGTGGTAGTTTAAAATTGTAACGTTTCTAAAAAAAAATCATGTTGTATTTATATTTTTCAGAGAACTACTCGGCCTTTGTTTCATTCTTTTTTTCAAAATAATGAATGAAAATAGTCTCAAGTTTTCTTAGATAATTATAAAACGCATCTGTTAGCACTTTTAAGACTACTACTACTACAACAATAACAATATTAACAAAACCCTCACTGAATTTGGTCCGCAAACGGCCCGAGACCGCTCGGCCGAGCGGTAGGTAGTTATAGCGCGGCTTTCCTATTTCATTAAACCACCCTTCGCCACTGCTTATTACCATTGGCTAACTATCGAACTTTCATCAGTCTGTACATACATCAACCAATCTCAATCATTCTCGTTATAATATATTATGTGCCTACAACAAACATAAAATCACGCAAATTTTTCTTTAGGCTTTGGTTCGCATTAAAGGCTTAAAAGTACCTATGTCCAAAAGTAACTAAGAATATATCAGAATTTATCTGAATTAATTTATGTTAATGATATATTGACTATAATATGACTACAATTACTAAATAGGAACCATTAAATACTTACCGCTTTTATTTAACACCTTTCCAATATTTTTCCAAATATTATCTTTTATAATCGCGTTTAGATAGTTTTTGTGAGATGCATCGTACAGTGCAGGATGGTGGGCAACCTGGTTTATAAGTTTTTCTTCTTCAGAATCGGAAAAATCCATTTTGAAATGAAACACGCTCGACGTGTTGTTGCTCCGGCGTCAGCGACACTACTGATTTGCGGTCGGGCGACACTGACATCTGACGCTCGGCGACGCGTCGCTAGCTTCATGTCGCTAACTACGGAGGGAATTTCATAGAAATACATAGAAAAGATTTGAGTAAGACTAGCTCCTCAAACATGTTGTCGCTCATTTTCCTTCGATGAGGCCTCATTATCATGCCTCCAAAGGAAAAGAGCCGCTCCACAGGGGCAGAGCTGGGCAAACAGGTGTTATATTTTAGAAATATTTTTTTAATTGTAGGATAAGCATTAAGGCTCTTAAAGTTTGCATCCTTATTGTTGAGGTACTGGAGTGTCTCTAAATCACTGGTGCTGCTTGTGTTTTCGCCACTAGCAATAGAGGAATCGGAGTCCTCTAGAAACATATAATAAGAGTCATCTTTTGATTTTTTTTTATATCACCATCAATGTTGTTTAAAGTGTCCGATTTTTGTTTTTCTGATCGATTTATCTTTCTAGTTTCAGACAGGACAAGTTCTTTTACATATTCCTATTGCGCTTTTGGTACCCATTTCAGCTTAAACATAGGATGGGACACTGAGGCCAATATAGCATCATTTGCTGCTGGTTCCAACTGCAAAAACCGTTTAAAACGTCTACATAAGTTTTCTTCTATTACATCTAGCAAAGGGCTGCAGTATTTCAGATTTTCCATCCTGAGACTTTTGGTAAGATGTTGGATTCTGTATAATTCCGGTAACAGACAACCATAGTAAGAGTCTTTTTCCCCTTGCAGACTTTGAATAGCTTCTGCTATTGGCTTGGAACAGTCCACATATTCACTTAAAAAGTGAATTTCATTTTCTTTCAGCGGTGGTAACTTTAACATTTTCATGGCTTCACTAAGATGGTTCTGCACTGCTAAAAGATCTTGTATTGAATTATAGTAGGAGTTCCATCGGGTGGCGCATGGGGAAGTTGGTGACTTGCCTGTTATTTGTAAATATGTCTCGCATGCTTTAGGGGATCTAGCACACAAGTTCCACAGTGCTTGGCACTTTGATAAGGCTGTGTCATGTAATTTCTTGTAAAATGTATTTTTGGTTCTTGCTTGCTTGAAATCAGTACTAGCAATCAGGTGTAAAGTGTGTGTAGCACATCTTTCATGTCCGGGCAGAAGGCAATCGCCTTCCGAGTCTGATGAAGCATCTGGAAAAGCTTGTGGTACTAGAAGTGAATCATCATCTTCACTAACTTCGTCGAGTGATGATTTTTCAAGATCTTCAAATGCTGGTGAAACATGTTCATTTTCAACTACCTCTGAATCAGACTTTCTAAATACCTCAAAAGCCTTTACCATATTTGAGCCATTGTCTGTAACTGTTTTAACAATTTTTGATATTTTCAAATTATAGTCTGAATGTATATCAGCTATCATTTCAGCAACTTTATCATATGTGTGAACCCCTTTGAATCTTCTGCAAGCAATTGCAGCACTTCTTCTTTCAAAAGTCTCACTTTCAATCCAATGTACTGTAACCCCCAAGTAACTTCTTTTAGATGAAGACCAAATATCAGCTGTACTGCACACAAATTCCACTTTGTCCAACTCTAGCATAAGGTTTTTCTTAAATTCATTGTACTCATTACTAATTTTATTCTTAGCTGTAGTACGGCACATAACCTTTGGAGGCTTAGTTAGTTGCTGTGAACCTTCAATCAAAGCTTTAAAAGACTTGTTCTCCACTATTGATACTGGAGACATGGTGTCAACAATAAAATGTATGATCAACTTGTCCAAATTAATAGATCTTGAACCACTTGTAACATCTGTAAGTGTAGACTGCTTCATTTTTTTACATGTTGATTCTGAACCACTTGCATCACTGCTACTATTATCAGTAAGTTTTCTTTTTTTAAGAGTTGTAATTTTAACATTTTCATAATCTTGCAACAGATCTGAGTGGCCTTTAATCTGTAATAAAATAAAAAAAGTACTTTAAAAAAATGCAAAATTACAAGAAATTGAATATCTTTCAGGTTAAAAATCTAGTAACATAAAAATATGGCACAAAAAAAATATTTATTAAACACAAAATGCATCTGTTTACTAAACCAACCTTTAAATGCTTCAGGAAATTGGTAGTAGAAGTAACACTACCCTTTATCGTTTTCGAACATACATTGCATATTGCAGATACATTCACATCACTTCCATCCACTTGCTTAATACTTTGAAAGCAGTGTTTTAAAATCAGTGGTATATTTAAATTGTTCTGTTTATCCCTGAAAACACAAATCAAACTTTGTTACGAAAAAAATATATAAAAATAAATTTTATCATGGCAGTGACAAAATAACGGACTATTAGTAGTAGCCATAGTAGACTATTATGGCATTCTCATCATTCTTCATTTTCATTAAACATTCTGTTAGGTTAACGCATGTTCAATTTGACTCTGATTCTGATTTAAACTTATAAATTGTATATTAATCAGTTTACTAACACGTATTTGTGATTTCTAAATTAAAAATAAATGCATAATGAAGTCGGTTCAAAACATCAATGATGATATTTTTCCGTTGTTATTCAAACCTAAACTTTTCCCGTTCTTTTTGCGACGCACGTTACAAACACATTTCTGACTAACATGTAAATAAAATAAGACTTACATTTCCATGTTCGCGATCCCGAATCTCACAAAGGTGATATTGTTATTTTTATTTATTAATAACAATATTCTATTTTAAACACCAAACACCACGTCCGCGTACACACGAAAATCCTACGGAAGGAGTGACAGTGACACAGGTGACACTAGTGACAGATCACACTCATTGACGATCTTTTTTTGTCTTTTTTTTGTGGCATTGACAATCTCACTTTAACTGATGACATTTGTAAAAAGATAGTGTCGCCCTCTGTCATTTAATTTCAGATCGGTTAAGGTATCGAAATAAACGACGCTCTGCGTTCAGTTGCGTTCGGAAAGAAAAACTGCGAAGTTTATTTTAGTAAAAGTATCTTAGTGAACAAAAGTATCTTCGTAATTATAAGATACAAAATATAAAACTTAAAAAGTATTTCAAATACAAGATGTAAATACGTATTTTGTATCTTGTACCGGTATTTCAGATACTTTTATCTAAGATAAGTCACATCACTGATTATTGGATATATATGAAATAAGTATCGGGGGCTATGTGTGACTAGTGTATATACAATCAACTTTTTGATTTAGACGTAGATAGGTGATATTGCAATCTAGGCTTTGATAATATACATTATAATAACAAAGATAGAAGATATTTCTAGTAAGGGAATTCTATAATATTTTTAAAGAAAAGGCATGATTTTCTTACAATAATTTTAATCAACTTAAAAAAAAATCACATAATTAGAAAATAATATTGTCTTATTAATTATTACAATCAAATATCTGATAGAACATAAGTTCTAACAGCTGCTTTTTTCTTGTCCTCTTCTTTTTCTTGTCTAGCTCGGTTTTTCTTAATTACATGTATTTGGTAATCTGATTCATTTAAATTACCCGAATTGTAACTTGAACAGGTGTCACACATGTCCTTTTTAAGCGTAAATAGCGACAAATTTTTTTCATGAAAATTCTTTTCAAATGTAAATCTACTAACATTAGGTTGACTAGTTTCAGTGCAATATTTCTGATACGCTTTGTATAAATCGGTAAGAGAACGATAGATTGGTTCTATGAAGAGTTTAGATGTGTCTTTTCTTGCGTAATGAGACGGCAATTTCGGCAAACTGGTAAAAAAATTGTTTAAAATAGATAGTTTCGTTTCTACTTCTGCTCTTGGAGTCTTTGTTTTGGAATCATATATTGCATCATGGTTTGAAGTCATGCCAAACTCACTCTTTTTTACCCATGCTTGAACAGTAAACGACCCCAGTGCTAGAGTGTTTAAAAACATTTGTTTACATACCTGTACTTTATTTGAACAGTCTTTCTCAATTGGCAAAAAATATGACAGGGTTCCTTCCCGTCTAGATGGTTCACTAGCTGATTTAGTCTTCCGAGATGTACTAGATCGTGTCACCAATCCCGTAACATAAACTCTTCGTTGATCCCAGGTCATTTTCTTCCAAAAATTGCTATGTATATCCTTCCGACAATCTTCACTGAACCTATCACAGCCTCTTACCTTACTCTTCTTACAAAAATTGGAGACGCAAGTTGGTCCTAACCGTCTTGCTTGTCTTAAAGTATCTTGTTGGAACTTCCTGTCTTTTGGTTTAGAATAGCCAAGATACTCTTCACCTCGCATTCGCTTCAAACGAGCCTTATTCCTTTTCCAAGATTTAGGATCAGCATTGTGACGACGTTTTCGACCTTTTTCCATATCTCCATAATCTTTTTGGTACTCAGTCACACATTCTTCAGCAGAACTCCTTTCTTCAGGAATTTGGTAAACATCATCCGATACAGTTTCGATCTGATCCGATCTGGTAAACGCAATTAATACATCAAGATTATTGCTAATGGCTAACAAGGCCGGAACCGATGGCGACTTTTTTAGGGAACTGATCATGTTGTGTGTATCCTGTGTTAAATCAGATAATGACCAAGATCTTACTACGAGACGACGACGACTGCATGAATTTAAAGAAGTAGATTCATAATCATTATTGTCGAGGATTTCTGTGGGCTCAAAGTTAGAGACATCTGGTGAACTTAAAACATCGACGTTGGTGTTGATAGCTTCCTTTGGATTAGCATCATCGCTTTGTTTAGGACTACAGCATTTTCCAGAAAGAGGCGTGTTGATATTATCTTCAGGCTAAAAATAAATAAATGATCATTATCAAAATATGTAAAGTTAAGGAATTCTTACAAAGTAGGTATTTACAAAGCAGAAAAACTTTATACGCAAAACCTTTACATGTTTTTTAATATCTTACCATTTCGTGTTGACGTCCAAATATCTGTTCATTTTCCTCAGGAGTACAATGTCTTAGGTTTGTTACCAAATCATCTTGTTGAAGTTCGCTAAGAATCCTTTTGCTTCTCACTCCTTGTAGAAATCGAGCCATAGCGGTAGTAATAATAATTATTGTTGGTCTATAAAAAAGATGATTATTATTGTTGATGACTAAACACCAGTATTTTATTGTTAGTGCGAAATAAAAGTAATGATCCAATACTAATTAAACAAAAACAATTGCTTCTATCTACTTAAAATATACAAATAAAATTTGTACACTCGAACAATAACTTCTAACTTCTTGGAACACACCAATAGGAATAACGATAACATAATAGTCTTATGATATTATTGTAGTATAAAGCTTAATTTAAGTAAACGAATAACAAAAGCTTTATATTTTATTATTATAGTTCGGAAAAAAAACAAGAAGACTTCATCGCTTTTAAGATAACCTACTGTTATTGATGAACATATTCATTAACTTTAACAAATACACAAAAAAAAAAGAAAATACACTACTAATATGTTTTAACTGTATAAGCATTATATAAGGCAAAAAATAATTACCTGGTATAACAAAAATCCCACTATTTACTTTAAAAATAACAAAAAACACTCTTTACGCCAACTTGCACGTTGCAACTTGCTCCGAATTTAAACGAAATGACAGAAGAAAAAAGGTAAGCGAATATCACATGATCCGTTATACCCGTCTCACTCCCGCATTTTAGCCTATCTATGAAATATTATCCTTCCTAGACGCCAGCGGGACCATCCAGTCGGCCGGCAGCTGCGTGAGAGTAAGGACGCGTCTAGCAGGAGTGAAGATAGGAGGTCTTGACAGAAATAATTACGCGAAGGTTATTTAGTCGTTATTGTTATTAGTTCATTAGATGATATTGTCAGCAAATTTGAGGCATAGTTGCTTAATAGTTATTGTCAGTTATTAATAACTCGTTAAAAATAAGATATAAAGTTAGCTGCTTTTGCCAGCTCACGCAAACGATTATTTAAAGTCTATCTACATAAAAAAAGTAAAATCGCAAAAATGTCAGTTAGGAGTTCTTGTCACTTCATCGTCGATATCTAACTTTACCTTTATGTCTAGCAACTCTAGCATAACAACATCAAAGATAACTACCCCTTTATAACACAGTGGACACACTTGCCTTAACAAAATAATACAAACATCCAGCCCCTTAACAAAATCAGTAAAAATTAAAACAAATTCAGAAGCAACACAAATAAAATATCACCCCCTTAATGGAAAACTTATTTTAAAATCTTACTTCTAAGTTTTACATACAACTGTCCACCTAATGCTTTAGTAAACATATCTCCAAGATTATAACTACTAACATGGGATAGACTTACACAACCATCATTAATTTTCTCTATGATAAAATGATATTTTACATCAATATGCTTAAGCCTCTTATTACTGAAATTGTTTTCTGCTATTTTGATTACACTCTGGTTATCCTCATTAATCTTTACTTCCAATTTAAATCCAAAATCTAATAATAAGTTTTTTAACAAGCATGACTCAACTATACCTAAACACAGTGCTACATATTCTGCCTCAGTTGATGACAAAGATACACATAATTGCTTTTTAGTACACCAAGATATTACACAATCCTTTAAATATATATCCTGAAGTAGATTTTCTGTCTTTTGTGTCACCAGCCCAATCAGCATCAACATAACCCTCCAATTTATCATTACCATTACAACCATACACCAATGACAAATCTACTGTACCTTTCACATATCTCAATACACGCTGTAAACATTTTAATAGCAACATACTAGCACAGTGCTGATATCTACTTAAGAAACCAATCGCTACACACAAATCAGGCCTTGTAGCATTAGAAGCGTACAGCAAATTTCCAATTATCTGCCTACATTTCAATTCGATTTCTTTACTTTCAGTTTTTCCCTTCTTAACAATTCAAACTTAAAATTCTGATCAATAGGTATGTTACAAGCTTTGCAATCAGACATCCCATACTTTCTTAATACTTTTAACAAATAATCCTTCTGATTTATAACAGTCTTTCCATTTTCTACATCCTGCTCAATGCTAATACCTAAATAGTTACAAGCCATACCTAAATCTTTCATAGCAAAGTTCTTACACAATTTCTCCTTGAACTTTCTGATCTGTATGTCACTATCACTAAAATATAGCAAATCATCTACAAAAATTACCACATAAATGGAATACTCCTTACAAAATTTAAAATACAAACATGGATCATTTTTGGATTTTATGAAACCATCACTACACATAAAATCATTAAACTTTCTATTCCAGTACTTAGGACTTTTCTTCAATCCGTATATAGACTTATTTAATTTACCTATTCCTCCATTAGGTAGTTTCATGTACACAGGTTCATCAATGTCACCGTAAAGAAAGGCTCCTGTTACATCCATCTGGTATACTGGAAGTTTCTTTTTTACTGCTACAGCTAACAAAGTACGGAAAGAAGTCAAACTTGCAACGGGGGCATAAACTTCTGCACCATCCATATCAGTCTGCTCAAAACCCCTAGCAACTAATCGGGCCTTGTATTGAATTTCTTGGCTTGGATTTTCTTTTATCCTGTACACCCATTTACTGTTTATTACCTTTATTCCCTTTGGCACCATTGCTACTTCACTCCATGTATTATTTTCTTTCAATGTGGTAATTTCTCTGTTCATAGCTTCTATCCAATTTTCTTTGTCTTCACACTCCATGGCTTCCTTAAGGGTACTAGGTTCATTATGCATGCTTATAAAACCAACCTCATAATCATCAAACCAATTGGGTGCTTTTCTAGAGCGTGTTCTTCTACTATCATTTACTTCTTGAATTTCTTCATCCTCTATAATTTCCTCTTCTAGAAATTCCACTTCTTGCATGATATTGTCACTTTCCTCACAATCCTCAAATTCTTCATTTTCTTCAGTATTCGACACAGACTGGTATTCTTCATTGTTCAAGTTTTCTTCTATATCTAAATATATACACTCTTCTTCCTGCTCTGCTTTTTCAGGTTTATCATGTTTCTTCACAAATGTAACATCTCTCACTACTTCCACTGCATTTTTCCTTGGAAAATAGATCCTAAACCCTTTTGTGTACTCTCCGTAACCTACAAAAATACCTTTTTCTCCTTTTGCATCAAATTTCCTCCTTTTTTCTTTTGGTATGTGCACAAAGACTTCACTGCCTAATGTATGTAAACCATTTACATCAAACTTATTCCCTGACCATGACTCGTATGGTGTTTTTCCTTCTTCTTTGCTATGGTAAGTTCTATTTAGAGTGTACACAACTGTGTTAATCGCTTCAGCCCAGAATACTTTGTCCATTCTTTTTGCATGCAACAAAGTTCTTGCTCCTTCAACTAGAGTCCTCATATCTCTTTCAGCTTTCCCATTTTGCTCTGGACAATAAGGTACTGTAGTCTCATGTGTCACTCCATGCTCTGCCAATAAGGTTTTCATTTCTGCATTTACAAATTCTGTCCCATTATCACTGCGAAGTGTACAAACTGGATTATTTAATGTTTTTGCCCTCATAATAAATTCTTTAATCTTTTCAACAGTTTCCGACTTGTAAGTTAAGAAATTAATTGTCCTATAGTTTGAGAAATCATCCTTTAATAAAAGAAAGTACCTTGACCCTCCTATTGACTTTTCTTCTATTGGCCCACACAAATCAGCATGCACCAACTCACCTGTCTTACTTGTAGATCTTCTACTACTATCAAATGGTAATCTATGCTGTTTGCCTTGTACACAAGCTGTACATGTGTCAATTGGTGACTCACTAAAATCAATATTATTTTTCTTTAAAATTCGTTTCACTTCCTTATAATTTTGATGTACTAACCTCTCATGCCATTCACTCAACTCAAGTTTAGCTACATTAGCCGCCAAAGATTCTGACTTAAAGTCCATTACATACAGCTTCGAACATGATTCCTTATTAGCAATAGCACACACTATTATCCTTGGAAAATACACACTGATCATTAGTCATACTCACTTGAAAACCATTGCATACCACACTACCTATAGAAAATAAATTAATCTTTAATTTAGGAACATGCAAAACATTGTTTATCGAGCAACTGACATATTCTTCACCATCAAATGCCATTAATTTTATTTTGCCTATACCTAGAGCATTTAGGTGTCGTCCATCACCTATCATCACAACCTTAGGAGTGGATAACCTTTCATATTCACAAAATAATTCCTTCTGATATGTCATATGGTGACTGGCACCGCTGTCTGCCAACCATTTTTCATCTATTAAACGATCACTTGCGCTAACTGGCACTTTAGACACAAAAGCATTTTCAGTTTTCTTATTATTTTTAGTAGCTTTACATTTGTCCTTAAAATGACCTGGCTTTTGACAGTTAAAACACACATCTTTAAGCTTACAATCTTTCTTCAAATGACCTGACTTGTTACATAAAAAACATTTAAAATTACCTTTGTTTTTACCTTTTTGACCTTTAGAAAACAATGCTACACTTTCGTCTACCTTACTGCTACTCTTATTATTTAGCCGTTCCTCTTCAACCAAGAGCCGTGCCGTTAAATTATCAACAGTCTGTTTTACTTCTGCACATGATTCCCACGCACTAACAAAGTGAGAATACTTCGATGGAAGTGACATGATGATTTTCGACATAGCCATCCTGTCGGTTACCGCTTCTCCCAGTCGCCTCAAGATCTGCTGCTGTTCCTGCACCTTGGAAATAAAGTCCGCGACACTCATGTCATTTTCAAATTTTAGGGCAAAGAATCGCTGCTGTTGCAGCATCAGTGACGTTTCTCCACTTTTTTCATATATACTGTGCAGCCGGTTCCATACTTCATGCGCTGTTTGACAAGTAATTACTTGATGTAGAACTGGTCCCGCCAATCTTGTCACAATTGCACTCATCGCCTTCAAATCCTTATCTGCCGACGCCTGCTCGGGCTCCGCTGACGCCTGACCGGGCTTCGCCGACACTTCATCTGGTTTTGTCGCTGCCGCTGCACTGCCATTACTGGGTTTGAGATTCGGATTCGTTACAACCTGGTATAATCCTTGTTCTCTCAAAATCACCGCCATCTGGAATCTCCAGACGCTCCAATTCTTTGCTCCCTCCAGTCGTTAAAGGTCTGCAACGATCCACTAGTTAGTAGTTACACTGAAATATAAATTAATTGTTTAAAATACTTCATTCATTATTAATAATATTTATAAGCATTTTGTTAGTAAAAATAAGAAGCAATTACGTGTCAGAAACTGAGGGCCTAAGAGCACCAAGACCAGCAGTGCCAGCACCAAGACCACAACCACGACCGCCGCGCGTGCGGACACGGCCCCTGTTCCCTGCACCACCTCGACCTCCGCGCGTAGTCGCTCCACTTCCACGTCGTCCCCGAGGTCGTTGTAGTCTTCTTATATTAAAAAAGCAGAAAATATGAAAGCTCATCTAAACACCGAAAAAAGAAACCATGCAAAAAAATATTTTTTTAGTTTCTTTAAAAATAGTTCAATACAAAAACCAAAAGAAAAACCACTAATGAAAAAAAATGCAAAAATAAAAAATAAATTAAAATTTTAATGCATACATCTTCCTGAGGCATATGCATACTAAGAAAGCATTCCAAAAACACAAAAAACATGGCTGCCCACAAATGTCAAACGTATGCCGTTGACGTAACCGAGAGAACCTTAATGAGACTATGTACTCCCATATTTCATCAAATATTTTCATGTTTTTGAAAGAAATATAATGCTATCTATTAAATATATTAAAACTAATTGTTTTTACGTCTTAGATCTAACATCAACTTGCCTTCTCATGCATTTTTGGTTGAAATATGACGACAATAAAATCGTCGTTGCGTGTTCGACATTGCATGCTGATAGTTACAGACCGATTTTTTGTGATCATTAACAGAACTATTATATAATTAGTATATGTAATCAATAATTACTTACCGTTCCATCGTTTTTTCGTAAATTAGCGTATTACTTTAATAAAAATCACAAGTTATCACCAACGCAACGATTACGTAGTCAGTAGTCACCTCTGCGATCGCCGAGTTTTAACTGACTCTAGTTTAAATTTTTTTTACTAACGCTGCGCGATATTTTGGCGTCCCTAGTCAGCCTGTTTCTTCTTTATGCATTTGTAACGTGTTAGAAAGGATACAATGACGTGCTTTAGAGCGATTAAGAGAACACACTTACCCATACCGGCTCCCGGTATGTCAACAGTTGCGGCGAAAATGTGTTTATACCGGGAGGCGGTATTTCAAACCTTCTTTGATGATGTTGGAGCTTTGTTTTTCACAACAGAGTGATAGTGTGCATTGTCCATCACAATGGTGGAAGGCTCTGTGATGTTGAGCTTAAGTTTATTATTAATAAATCAGTAAGGTCTCTAATACAAAAATAATTTTCCTTTTCGTCTCTGAAAGTGAGTGAATGAATTAAAGAGCGTACACAAGTCTTACCATCATATTTTGGCTAATTAGGAATGTGATTGGTGCAAGTAACTCCGGCCTCAGTATTAAGCTTGTCCTACTAGGCTTGACTGAAATTCCGACAACTGCAGTGGCGTAGCGTGCATCGGCGGGGCCTCATATAAAAATTGTTTGGGGGCCCTTATATCGTACCTCCGATAAAATAGGGTTACAACTCGAAAAACCTGAATTTTTAGAAAAGCGAAAATAAGCTCAGGGATTTGTTAATCAGTCTTTACTCTTGCAATATTCTTATTAAGTGATACAAATTATATATACTTAAAAAGCTTACAAAAAATACCATTTACCAAAATACTTTCAAATAATATTTATGGTGAAATATTAACACTGCCTCATAAACGCTGTAGTGTTCTTTTGGAAGGGAGTACCATCAATTTTCTTAAAAACATATAACATGTTTAAAAATTGATGCAGCTATAATATTTTGTTCCAAATCGAACTTCCTCCCTATTGGCTTTGTTTATGTACTGTATTTGCATTTTCATAAAAGTTTGAATATGGTCTGGCAATCTGGCCATTATTTTGGTGAAAGCTTTATTTTCTACCAATTTTTTAACTATTTTCATTTTTTAATATTGTGTCTTATGTTTTGCTGTAACTTTTCTTATCGTCGTTTTAAGTTTATCTTTTATTTTTTTGGCTTGATTAAACGTTGAAGGAACTTAAAAAAAATAAATAATAATGCTAGGCAATGCATGCACCAGAAGGATTCGGGCCCTGAGGGTTAGGTAAAAACTTACCTACCTATAACCTATAAAAAATTACTGTTTACTGGATACCGGATACTTTGTACCGGATCGGTGGTTCTCGTCCAAATTCCAACAGAAAGTACGTCTATACTGGGCTTTACAAATATGTTAGTTAAAACAAATCTACATTACAATATGTGTTGCTGCTTGCAAGAAGGAAGGAAGAAGAAAAAACGAAAGCGTCGCGCTCCACAGACAACGAAAAATCGCTTCCGGTCATTGACAATCGGATACACTTTGTCGCTAGATGGCGACACATTCTTATTCACTATCACTGTTGTCACTGTCTTATTCACTGAACGTCAATAGATGGCGCGAACATGGCCCCGGCCTTGGAACCTGCGGCTTCCAACCTGGCATCGCAAGTGATGTTACAAATCTTCGCCCATCGGTCGCAGTGGCAGCGGACATATCTTTGCCACAGCTCGACGAATGATTCCCGAGACAGTACGGATGTCGGCGACTCGAGTGACTCCGTCTCGTCCAGGATAAACACGTACCACTCGCCCCAGTTGTCAATTCAGGGGTGGCAGCTTGTCATCTTTGATAAGTACTAGGCTGCCTATATCAATGCTGTCTTGTTGAGTCTTCCATTTGGTACGTTTTTGTAGTTCAGAGACGTATTCTGTGGACCAGCGTCTCCAAAATTGCTGGCGAAGCTGTGCTATTCTCTCGTAGCGGGACAGCCTCAAAGTTGGCCGCTCGGTGAAGAACTCCGAAGATGCTGGTGAGGTCAACGGTCGGCCAATGAGGAAATGGGCAGGGGTGAGAGGAGTGAGGTCAGAAGGATCAGAGGATAGAGGTGAAATTGGACGGGAGTTGAGGACTGCCTCGATTTGTGCCAAAGCTGTGCTAAACTCCTCGAAAGTCAGTCTCGCGTTACCTACTATACGTCATAGATGATACTTTCACGAGCGTACCACACTCTCCCACAAACCCCCCCCCTGAAGTGTGGAAAATGCGGAGGAATAAATCGAAATTCAATGTTATTACCCGTCGCGTAATTTGTTATATTCTCCGCTTCTCTCTTAAGAAACAAAATAAACTTTTTTCAGCCCCAACAAAATTTTTACCGTTATCAGAAAAGATAACGTTCGGTTTACCACGTCTACTAATAAAGCGCTTTAAAGCTAAAATATAATCACTCGAAGAAAGACTAGTAACAAGTTCCAAATGCATAGCCCGCGTCGTGAAACAAACAAATACACAAATGTAGGCTTTGGTTAGCTGAGCTCCTCTGCCTGATTTAAAATATAAACTGGCCCTGCATAATCTACGCTTGTTCGAATAAATGGGAAGCCACCCATGATAGGTTACCGGTTACCCATGATAGGTGTCAGTGTCCTACCTTTCATACGTGTACATTTGACGCACCCATGCATGGCCACCAACATTCACGCAAAGAAGCTAAAAGAAGTTGAGGACCCGCATGTAATAATCGTTAATATTCATATCGAAATAAAAGAACACTGAAAGGATGTTTGCTGCACAATAAAACAGGATGTTTCTTAGTGTAGTTAAAATAAGACGATAACTCGATCTTCCACTGACTCTAATTATTTTATCCGTATCAATAAAAACATTCAAACTTAAAACTTGACTATACTGTTTACAACTTCGCTTTAAAGGAATATTATTAACTAATTTATTATAAACATCTGGAAATGATTTACTCTGAACTAATAACAATTTTTTGAGCGGCATTGTATTCGCTCACTGATAAGGACCCGGTTCGACGGGTGTCCTTATCCATCTTTATGCGTACGTTATCTATAAATCTAAGGATATATGCAACTATTCGTTGAAGTTTCGAAAATGAACTGTACTTCGCGAAATCAGTTAAACTCCGTACTCTGTAGTCAATAAACACGTTTGTTTACCTTTTACTAATTACTATCGATATTCGTTACGAAATAAAGTTCATCACTAGTGTTGTGCCAACCTAATCCGAGTGTTTACGTTTGAGAATGTTCACCTATAAAATGTTTAACGGATTCGCATTGATAAGTGTCTGAATTGAAAGTCCACTTGCGCAGGGGAAAACAACCAGACTGCAAGACCTCTGAAGACTTCTGACAAATTCTAATTAATTGATGATGATCATCATAACCAGTAATAAGATCATCTACGAAAGTATCTTCGGAGATAACTCTAGCAATAACTTTATCCTTTATCCTAGCATTCTAACGCTAACTGTCTAATACAACGCATAAATACTGAGCGGACGCAGTTCCGTACGTCAATGTATTAAGCTGATACGTATCTAATGGTTCCGTAGGCTATAGGCAAATAGGTCATAGCTAAATTATGAAGCCTGGGAAATAATCCCTTCCTGTCATCCTACCATCCATAAAAAAGTATATATGTGTTATTTATATGGATAAAAAATACTTACACTTGAGAGCAATAAAATCGCACACCTTGAATATTACTAAATAAGGCAGTTGTTTTCGTGAATCTGAACAAAATATAAAAAAAAAACACATATTGTTTGAAAGCCTACCTAATTACCTTTCTAATGATATCAAATACAGTGTAAAAAAATACCCATAAGAGGTTTTAGGGCACAAAACCCCAGAAACGGGTAAAATTACCCAATTTTGCTTGAAGAATAATGAAAATCAAACCCAAAATTCTTAATCAAATTGTTTATTAATAAGGTGTATTCCCTCCCCTAGCCTTAATTACAGCTCTTAATCGATTTTTCATAGACCTTATTAATTTTATAATGAAATCTTGTGGTATAGCGTTCCACTCCTCTTCAATGGTATGTTGAAGATCTCGGAGGCTCGTAGGAGCAGGGCTTCTTTCTCGAACTCTTCTTTTTAGCTCATCCCATACATGCTCAATCGGATTGAGATCAGGACTACGAGCTGGCCACTCCATAGTGGTGATTCCAACATCTTCCATGTAGTCGCAAACTGTTCTGGCGACATGCGGTCTGGCGTTGTCGTGCATTAGGAGAAAATTTTCTCCCATAAGCCACGCAAGCGGCCTCACATGTTTTTCAAGCACTTCTTCGACGTATCGTGCAGCCGTCAGACCCTTCGATCTCGGGCTGGTATTCGCCCCAGTAATGATTACAATGTCAGTTTTAGTGTCCAACATTATGCCACCCCAAAACATACACGATCCACCGCCAAAAGCCACGCGTTCACTTATGCAGCATTGTGAAAATCTCTCTGATGACCTTCGGTAGACCCTTGAGCGTCCATCATGACCATATAAAGTCATTCTGCACTCATCAGAGAACATAACAGACCGCCATTGGTCATACGTGCAATTTAAATGTTCCCTTGCAAATCGCAGTCGGGCTTGTCGGTGAGCTGTGGTCAATTTGGGACCATTTGCTGGGCGATGTGAAGTCAGTCCTGCTTCACCAAGTCTTCTTCTGACTGTCCACCGACTTATACTGACATTGCGGATTTCTCGAAGCTCTTGTCCCAGTTGAACCGCATTCAGTTGCCGATTTCTTAAAGACCTCGACACAAGAAAGCGGTCATCACGCTCTGAAGTTCTGCGTCGCCGGCCAGATCCTGGTCGCCGAACGTAGCCACCGGTCTCTTGAAACCTCTGGTACACACGACGAACAGAGTAGCGGCTCAAATTAAGTCGTCGACCAACTTCACTTTGATTATGGCCTGCTTCGAGCAAGGCAATAACTTGAGCGGCTTCTGCAGGCGTGGTATCCATATTTTTCAGTACGCTTTCAGTAAAGATGTTATCACGTTGACCTACGGTATGCAACTGATTAAAAATCCAAAAACACCAACCCTTTTATACTGCGGGTAAGGGGTGCTAGTAGTGACAATGCTAACGGGTGAATTTGGCTAATTTGGCGTACGGCTGGTTTCTGTAAGTTTCGTGAAGGTCAATGATTTTAATTTTGTGTTTTTTTAAAGCTAAGTTTGTATTGTTTAATTTTGCCTAATGATTTGCAATCAATATCTTTAGATTTAAGAAAAAAAACAGTAATAAACGAATTTACAGGGGGTGTGCGATTTTATTGCTCTCAAGTGTATAATAATATTTTTTCTACTAAGCAGAGTAACGCTAAATATACCCACTTGCGAAGAATTTCTTGACTGCATGGCTAAATACTTGTGCTGCATACTTAACTTTCATCTTTGGAATCTTATTGCAATCAACATGACATTCAGTTAGTTTATTGACTATTCTTATTTCATCATCCCCTTTATCTTCAGTTAAAAGTAATCTTAAATGGTCCCATTTTGCAATTTTTACTATATTATTTTGTTTATATTTTTTGTTAAAAGTTTCTTCGTACTTCCCTTCAGCAATGGGGTGTCCATTTACACCCCATTAAACAATGGAAATATTTTTGAACCAGAGGCTTCAAAAGCACTGGAATTATACTCCTGGTATTCTTTGATATAATTCACCCTGGTGTCACGTTGCAGTTGTTTGACAGTGCTTACATTAAGTGTCGCCTGGACACATATGGTTGCAACCACTATGATGCCAACTTTTTTAAAATTTATTGATAGTATCTATCTAATAATATTTTTTTAAAATCAACCGCTTAAATGCTGCCTCTACAAAAATGATATAAAATTGGCTGCTTTTCATGCCTTTTAGCAATTAAAACTAAGGCGTGATCCGAAATATTTTTAATCTTATTAAATCCTAAATCTTCGAACCCTATTATTTTATTTTGACTAAAGTTAAAACCAAGGCAATCTCATCAAACAAGAGTGCAAATAGTCTTTGTTCCAGAGGAAGTTTTGCTATTACTTTTTCCAAATGCCTCATATTTTTTTCATTTAGGCCTGGTTTAATATTTTATAATAACTATCGTGAGATTGATTCATTATTAAATGCTTATTTCATCGGGGGTGCACGACTAGTTTCGGACCCAACCGGAGTCCTTAATCATGAGCAGACGCGGCGGGGTCGCGAGTCAAAACGCGAGTTCGCGTGAGGAAACCGTTACATCATTTAATAATGGTTTAATATTAACACTGCTTCATAAACGCTGTAGTATTCTTTTGGAAGGGAGTACCATCAATTTTCTTAAAAAAATATAACATGTTTTAAAATTGATGCAGCTATAATATTTTGTTCCAAATCGAACTTCCTCCCTATTGGCTTTGTTTATGTACTGCATTTGCATTTTCATAACAGTTTGAATATGGTCTGGCAATCTGGCCATTACTTTGGTGAAAGCTTTATTTTCTACCAATTTTTTAACTATTTTTATTTTTTTATATTGTGTCTTATGTTTTGCTGTAACTTTTCTTATCGTCGTTTTAAGTTTTTCTTTTATTTTTTTGGCTTGATTAAACGTTGAAGAAACTTAAAACTTAAACTGTGATGTTGGAAACCGCCAAAAGAATTCCAGTAATTTATCTTTTTTTGTTCTTTTTGTACTCCTTTTATTTTCTCCACTTGTTTCAGGACCATATTTTGCATCTTGTTCAGTTCCATTTGCATTGGATCTACGTTGGAAGTCGTCAAGAACATCATTTTCGTTTCCGCGTGTTTCCACCAGTTTTTCTTGTCTAAGTCTAATATTTTAGCGAATGGATAGACTTCTAGTTGTAATTTGATAAATTTATAATCTATGTTCACTATTGTTCACTGGCATGAAACAAGTAGCGCCATTTATTAGTTTTAAGTTGGTACGAATATTTTTCTTTTGTTGTGCATTCAGTTGTATATGTTCTGTTCCGGCCCAATACGCGTGTGTGATACAAAAATAAAAGTAAAGTAAATTTATAAAAACTGCATTATTATTTAATCAACTATTTCAACATTGTAGCCGAGCGTGATTCTAAAGTAAAAACTCAGTGTAATAAGTAAAAGAAGTGACATTAAAGCATAGAACAGGGGTCACCAAATGGCGGACCGCCAACCCATTTTGTGCGGACCGCAAGAACACAGCAACTTGCACTACAGAGCACGAAATTTAATAAAAATATATCTCCCGCACTATCTTTGTTAACGTCAATTCGCCAAATTTCGACAAACATGCAAGTTCGCGGATTGTTAACGGTTTATCATCGGGGCGGGGAAGCGCGCGGGACGTCGCGTCGCGCGGTCGGAGCGCGCGAGCGGGCGGAGCGGGCGGGGGTGATAGCGCTGCCGGCCGCCCCGCCGCGCCGCGCCTTCCGGCGTGTCAGTTTGTTTTGTTTTAATTTTGAGTGAATGTCTTGACGACCCACGTGCTTGAAATATTACGTTTGCTTGTTTAATTTACGAGTTTAAGTACCTACCTGTTTACATTGTTGAGTTTTATTAAGATGGAACCGAAAAAAAGAAAAGTTGAAGATGAAAATAGACAGTTTTTGCCAGAATGGACCGATTTATATTGTTTTACACTGCCAAATCGTGCTGGAGCAGTACCAATGTGCTTGATTTGTAACCAAACAGAGGCGTTAATTAAAAGCTCGAATATAAAACGCCATTATGATACCAAACACAAATCATTTGCCCAAAACTTTCCAGTTGGTAGTGATCTGCGAAAGTTTAAAATTGCAAGTTTACTTTCAAGTTACTCAACTTCGACCAAAATCATAAGTCACTCAATGACTGAACAGGAAAAATGTGGTGAGGCTTCTTTACGCATTTCTTGGATTCTTGCTGAGCACATGAAACCATTCACTGATGCTGACGTAGTTAAAGAATGCTTTCTCGAGGTTGGTAATGCTTTATTTGAGAACAAAAACGATGTTGTTGAGACGATACGACGGATTCCGTTATCTGCTTCTACTAGCACCAGAAATACACACGTTTTAGCAGAAGAAAATCATTGTGATGTGAAGCGGCGTTTAAATAATGCAAACTATTACGCCTTGGCTATGGATGAATCATGTGATATCACTGATACGGCACAGTTAATTATTTTTGTACGCTACCTGGACCAAACAAAAGAAACTTTTGTTGAGGAGAAATTGGCTCTTTTGCCACTATTAGGAAAAACTCGAGGAGAAGACAAACAAAGCAATAATGGATGTTTTTGATAAAGATGAGTTAGACTTGAAAAAGCTTTTATCGGTAACTACTGACGGTGTGCCAGCAATGGTTGGGAGTAACAAAGGACTAGTTCGCTTGTTGAGTAGCAATGCAAGGTGTAATGAAAATTTGATTTCCTACCACTGTATTATTCACCAAACTGTGCCTTGCAAACTCAATCGTAACTTGCAGCGAATTATGCAAGTAGTGATGAAAATAGTGAATTTTCTCCGAGCGACATCATCACTGCAACATCGTCAATTGAAATCATTTCTTGAAGAAGTTGATGCACAATATGACGATCTACTGTTGCATAATAATTTGTGGATCTCGTGGCCTATGATGTCCTGTGGGAGAAATTGGCTAACACAAGTGTGCCGACAGAGTTGGTATCTCTCCTGAGGTATTGGTATATCAACCAGGAGAACCGTGTGAGGTGGGCGGGCGAGCTTTCGAATGCGAGCAGGTTGGAGTGTGGGGTGAGACAAGGGGGGTTGAGTTCTCCCTTACTCTTCAACCTGTACGTAAATGCCTTGATTGAGGAGCTTAGCGGCATGCGTGTCGGATGCTATGTTGATGGTGTTTGCTGTAACAACTTCAGCTATGCAGATGACATGGTGCTGCTGGCTCCCTCAATCGGTGCTCTTCGGAAGCTTATTGCAGTGTGTGAGTTGTTTGTTGCCTCTCACGGTTTGATATACAATGTAAAGAAGTCCGTATGCATGGCGTTCAAATCGGGTCCAAAGAGTCCACCAATACAGCCGATTGTTCTTAATGGTGTATCGCTGAAAAGAGTCTTCAACTTTAAATATCTTGGACATTGGTTAACTGACGACCTGAAGGACGACATGGACATGGAAAGGGAACGCAGAGCACTGTCAGTTAGGGCGAACATGTTGGCTCGCAGATTTTCCCGGTGTACAGATGGGGTCAAAATTACCTTATTTAAGGCATATTGTACCTCACTATACGCTGGGGGTCTGTGGGCTAACTATACCCAAAGGGCTTATAGTGCTCTGCGAGTCCAATATAACAATGCGTTCAGGGCACTGTTACGGCTTCCGCGCTTCTGCAGTGCATCGGGCATGTTCGCTGATGCACGTACCGACGGGTTTGATGCCCTCTGGCGTAAAAAGACTGCGTCGCTTGTCGGTCGGTTGCGTGGGAGCAGTCACAGCATCCTGAACACTATAGCTAATAAGTTCGATTGTCCACTAATGTATAAGTTTGTACAGCGGACTAAGTCCCTGTTCACCATACTGTATTAATTTTAACTTTAATTTGTTTTTTATTTTTATTTTATATTTACTCATGTACCTGTTTAGTATGGATCTCTGTTGTCCGAATAAATAAATTTATTATAATAATGTGAGATGGTTAAGCAAAGGCTGCGTTTTAGAAAGATTCTTCAGCATTTTAGAGCACTTAAAAATATACCTTTTTAATAGTGATCAAACTTCAGCAAACGCCTATTTAAGTTTCCTAAACGAAAAAGAAAATGTAGCTGCCATTGCTTTTTTGACGGATATTCTTAAACATATCAATGACCTGAACCTTAAGCTTCAAGGCAAGGAAAAGCTTGTATGGGAGGTCATGTCGGAAGTAAAAAGTCATACGAGAAAACTTGATCTCTTTATTAATGATGTTGGTAGTGAAAGCTTACACTTCCCTAATTTAAATAAAATAATCAGCGGTGACAGCGAGATTGATGTCGGCCAATACAAGACGTTCATTACAGATCTGAAATCGGAATTTGAAAACAGGTACGCAGATTTTAAGAAAATTGAGAATGTTGTAGAAATCCTCAGCAGCATTTACTCTCTGCATCCTGATGGTGAATGGAGCAACGAAGCTGCAAATGTTTTCGGAAGTGATAAAGCTACTCTGCAGATAGAAATGATCGATTTCCAAGAAAACACAGTTTTAAAACACAAACATGCAGAAGTTTCCTGTGAAGAGTTCTGGATAAAATTTGTGTGTGGTAATAAATATCCAGAACTAAAAAAAATAGCTATGAAACTTCTTACTTTGTTTGGGTCAATATATGTTTGTGAAGCAGCATTTTCAAAGATGAATTTCATTAAGAATAAATTTCGATCTCAACTTACTAATGAACATCTCCAGGATTTAATGACAATAACGTGCACCAATTATACTCCAAACTTCAGACAGATAGTCCACAACAGAAAAAATCGTTTTCCCATTGAAAAGTAAAAAAATATCTTTGTTATTTCCGTAACTACATTTCTTTAATAATTTTTTTTTCTATAAAATGTTCGGACCGCGATGGTCATTTCATTTCTTAAAACGGACCCCGAGCATAACTAATTGGTGACCCCTGGTGTAAACTATTCAAGCTGGAAACTAAGGTTATTAACATTGTTAGAATACAAAGAATGTATCGAGGCTGTAGTAAGCAAAAATGAAAAGGAAAAGGAAATTGAATGGAAAAAGAAGGATTTGAAAGCAAGGACTATAATAATGAGCATAATCTCAGATAAACAACTAGAATATATTAGTGAATGTAAAACATCAGCAGAAATGATGAAGAGAAGTTTGACAAGATGTATTTAACACAGTCTACAGCAATGCAAATAATATGTAGAGGCAAAATTGAAGAAATTAGATTGAGCAATTATAGTACTGTAGAAGATTTTTTTGTTGACTTTGAGAAAACAAAAAATGAGTTCAAAGTGGCAGGGGAGCAGTAACACACAAAACATACATCGCTGTCTTTGTCTGTATGTCGACAAAGATGATTCATCTCGAATTGGTGGGAGATCTCACATCAGATACCTTCATCGCAGCTTTCCGAAGATTTGTAGCAAGACGGGGAAGATGCGCTCAGATATGGAGCGACCAAGGCCGCAATTTCGTCGGAGCAAACAGGCAGCTGGGGGCTTACTCTTGATTTCAATTCCGATCGGTCGACATTGGAATTGTGACGTTTCGCACTCTTGAGTTCGATGCTAGCGCCACATTGGTTTGAAATTGCATGTTCATTATGGGGAACTAATTGAAATCGGATTGGGCGCTAAACGGTACTCTTGAGTTTATTTTGACAGCTGCTTATTGCGCCAATATTACGGTGGGTTTGAATGTTGATTGTGATTTTTCCAATTACTAAAGAGTAACTTTTAAGAAATTGTTTTGTGTTTTACGTGGTTTTCTTTCGATAAAAAGTGTTTAATATGGCACGATTAGCGGTAATGTACAGTGTTTCGTTAAATTCCCATAAAAAACAACTGAAACAAAGACGAGATGAGCGTCGGATGATGCGTTATACGGAGAAAGCGTTTTCGATGAATGAAAACGAGTTTAAAGCCAATTATAGGGTGAGCAAGGATTTGTTTCACGAAATATTCGAAAACATAAAGCCTTTTATGCAATCCCCTAAGAGAAGAAGTGATTTATTACCAAAATATAAGGTAAGTAAATAAGTTCCATTTGATGCATGACCTAGCAATGTTATCATGACATTTGTTTACAAGATCAATAGCTTAATAAG
This sequence comes from Trichoplusia ni, assembly GCF_003590095.1. Lineage (NCBI taxonomy): Eukaryota > Metazoa > Arthropoda > Insecta > Lepidoptera > Noctuidae > Trichoplusia > Trichoplusia ni. Next base: position 2,241,013 of record NC_039489.1, on the reverse strand, counting down.
TACTTATTTCTCATAGGTTTTAGTGGCATTGTCCTTTTATGCTACTGGGAGTTACCAAAGGCTAGTTGGAGGCAGTTATGGGACCCTAATGAGTCAGCAATCTACTTCTAGTTCTATTCGAGAGGTAACAGCAGCTCTTAACCATCCCTTAATACAAAGGAAATGGATCAAGTTTCCTCAAACTCGTCGTGAAAGAGATGCTGTAAAACTGAGGTAGGTAATGAGAAATACCCAACTCATTTATTGAACTTAATAATGTTTTATATTCAATGTGCATTGATTTTACAATAGCAGTAACTATGTAACATGTCTTGTTTCAGATTTTTTGAAAAATTCAGTATACCATCTGTTATAGGATGCATTGATGGCACTCATATAGCCATAATTAGAGCATCAGAAAATGAAGAGAGATTTTTTAATCGCAAACATTTTCATTCAAGAAATGTTATGATTGTTAGTCAATATTTTTGGTTATTACTGAATTGTAATTCATTGCTTATGAAATTAGTTAAATATCTTTGTTTTATATATTTTCAGATAGCTGATTCAGACTTAAGAATACTGTCAGTAGACGCTTCATTTGGAGGAGCATCACATGATAGTTTCGTCTGGAATCAGCATCCTGTGAAACAACATTTAATTGAATTAAATAATAATGGGGAAACTGTATTTTTACTAGGCAAGTAAATTATTTAAATAGTTAATCTGAGATTGTAGTTTTGTTGATTGTGAATACATTTTAATTTATTTTACTTTGCAGGTGATTCCGGGTATGCCCAGAGGGAATACATGATGACACCTATTGTAGATGCTCATCAAGGGTCCCCTGAGGAATATTACACCAAGTTACACTGCACTGCACGGAATACCGTAGAACGTACCATTGGTGTCCTCAAAAACAGGTGGCGGTGCTTAATCGGGCATAGGGTTCTACATTATCATCCTGATGTAGCAGCCAAAATAATTAATGCTTGTTGTGTTTTACACAACATGTGTATCAATAGGATTTATTTTGACCAAGATGAGAATACAGCAGAATATGGGAATGATTACCCAACTGTAACTTCTCAAGAATCAACTAGCAGCACAGCTGCTGAACTAAGACAAGGCATCGAAAAGCGAAATGTTTTAGTTCAGCAGTTGTGGGCAAGCAGAAGGTAGCCTAAAACTTTATAAGGTTCTCATCGTACCTTATAAAGGTGAAGTGGTAGAAAGCTAAGTAGGTAGGTTTATAATATATTATTATAGGTGTAAAAGCATTGTTTCAAACTATTTTTGCATGGTAGTATTAAAATAACATAAGATTAAAATATATGCTATATTATCCTTATCCTTACATATTATAAAACAAAGTCCCCCGCCGCGTCTGTCTGTCTGTCTGTCTGTTCGCGATAAACTAGAAAAGTACTGAACGGATTTTTATGCGGTTTTCAACGATAGATAGAACAATTCTTGAGGAAGGTTTTAGTGTATAATAAGTTTAGGTTTTGTGTAAACTGACGATATTACAGCGATATTAGTTAAACATGTCGGAAAAAATTAAGCCATTCGAGAGCTTTCATCGAGAACGCTGCCAAAACCTTTTGAGTTACAACAAAACAATGTATCGCGGGTTTGTACCTCTTTAATAGATCTACAAAAAAGTCCGCGGTGGTATATGTCTATCTTCCAAGGATAACCCACAATAACCATTTTTATGTGTTTTCTTAATACAGTAAAATTATTGGTTACTTACGAACCTCTTTTTAACAATACAGTATTAATCCTTATCCAAATAAATAAGTTAGATATATTATGCATGTAATATAGAACAAAATTGCCTTTTACACTACGCCAAAAATGTTAATAGGAAATGAGTTATCGTAATATTAAAATCTCCGCGCGAGAAATTAAAAATCGATGAAACGTAGCGAAGATATCGTTGGCATCTATATACTAATTGTACTATATATATACTAATTACTATGTATATACTATGTATGTACTATGTATATACTAATTGTTTGTTTGATTGTTTGTTTGAAAGCGCTAATCTCAGAAACTACTGGTTCAAATTGAAAAAATATTTTTGTGTTGAATATACCATTAATCGAGGGAGGTTTTAGGCTATATGTATATCATCACGCTGCGACCAATAGGAGCGAAGAAAAAGTCATAACTTATATCTTCTAACCACGCAGACGAAGTCGCGGGCAACAGCTAGTATAATATATGCAGCATTAACAATAATTATTTATATTTCCGTAGTGTCCTACTTTTAATAACAATTGATATTTTTTTGCAAAACATTATTAAATAGGTAAAATAAGAACTTTTTAGAATGTAAGACATTATTGTAAATGTTGTTCTTCAAGAAATAAATTATCAATTTCTAAGAAAACAACCATTAATAAAATAAATCTTTTAATTACCTACTATAACCTAATCTATACCTTATACATTTATTTTAGAGACAACAGCTGACAGCGTTTTAGGAAGAACTTTTTGTTTATTTTTTATGAACATTTTGCTTGATTACGAACATATTGGGAATCTTCATTTAACTAGGATGTTTAACTAGTATTTTTACGGTTTAATACATAAAAAAAAATCTAAGGGAGGTCTTTGCTGAAAAAAAAATTGTTAAGATGCCTTTCTTAAGGTTCTGGCATTTTTCTGGCTACGTCTGAAATTGCTGTAGCTATAGATGTTAAAGCCCTTGCAATATTGCCAATTTGTTGTGACAGTTGAACTAATGCTTGGGCTGTTGTCGTTTCGGCTTCAATCCGTCGCTCTTCCATCATGGCAAACCGTTCCATCGTCACTGTATCCTGCCTCTGAGTTAAAGACCGGCGTCGCCGTCGTGGAGGATTGTTACTCAACAGAGGCGTAGTCTGTAGTGGCGTGGTCACAGGTACTGAAATATATATAAAAAAATAGAATCTCCATAAATTTACTCAAGTAGTGTCAAACTGTTGTTACAAAAAACAAGTCCTTATGCCATAGCTCGTAACGTGATAAGTGCCAAACCACTTTAAATGTTACACACTTAAGTTGGGTTGCGTGACTGACTAAAGGTATTTGGAGTGTATCCTTTGCTTGAATACAAATCACAACTATGCAAAGGTTTATTTTAGTATACTCTTTGAATAGGAAAGAAAAATACAAAATTAGCACTAGAATCATATCGCGTCAAGACTTACTTATGGTTTCTGGTATTATTTCACTATGTGATGTGCCAAGTATAGGGGAAACATGCACCGGTTGCTCGAACTGCATTTCCATGACGTCATGGTGGCTTACCTCTTCTTCAACAACCTGTGGTTCTGTACCAACAGATCTCGGCTGAAATAATAAAATGATATGTTGTTGTTATTTCATAAATAAAATATAATGTATAATAAATATCACAGTTGTCTTAAATTTTATAGACATACCAATTCAGGAAATGGATTGACTGCCAAGCTTGAGTTGCCAGTCGCAAACTCTTGTCCACCCATCACTGCCACCAACCTTTTATCTAGAGCAGACAATGTTGGCAAGTTGTCTGCTGTCCCACCACCAGTGCGCCTCATTGAAGATGAGAGTTGTGCGCACTGTTTCTTCAAACCACATTTCTTCTCAGCCCAATACTAAAACATGCATTAATGTTAATGAAATTACTTGCTATTTAATTACTGCCTGATAATAGTGATTCTAATGTCTAATTGATTTTTTAATACTTTAGCCCAGCCTTGACCATCTTTATTAGCACCTCCAATAGAATTCAAGGAGGTTGCCAAGCTTGCCCATTTTCGCTTCGTTTCCAATTTGGCTTGACTGGTCCGAAGCAAGCCTTTGGCTATGCCTGGATTTTGCTCCAGGAATTCCACCAAACATTCTATTTGAGAATACGTTGGTCGATTCGTCATTTTAGCAATAAATTGGAATACTTTTATTAACCATGTAACAGGTAATAATTACAATATTTTACTGATGAATCATTAAAAACGTTTATCTATACAGCAATACAGTAAAATTGTATGTTTACTTACCACTTCTTTAAAACTTTACTTTTATCTATTTAAGTAACTTAACGGACACAAATTATTTTAATAATAAAAGGAACTTAATGCAATTTTAATGTTCCAACTAACTCGCACTCCACTCTCAGAACCACATCAAATTAAAATTTGGTAACTTTACGCGCCACTTGACATTTTTTAAACAGTGTAGGCAACGATTCTTCCGCATACAGCCAAAGCCGTGGTTGATTTAATAATTTTAATTTTTTTTTACACCCAATGCATTGGAAACATTAAAATTATTTAAATTAACAATTATTTATATCACATATTATAAATCAGTTTTGTTATTAAAAAGATATAGCATTTTAAAGACCTATTACCGGTTAATCGTCAAGACTTGAACAACACTCGAGCGGCCCGCAACGTAGCTAACTTCACTTCTAACAAAACAATATCGGGGCAATCCCGATTTCAATCCAATGCTGACAATATTGTATTCAAGAGTACCGGATCACGTGACTGCAAAATTGACATTGGAATCGCATTGGTTTTGGATTGGAATTAAAATTAGCTTGAAGAGTAAGCCCCCAGGTCGCAGATTGGACTGAAGCCAAGTTACAATTCGAAGGTTCAATCGCTGAGATGCTAGCTGAAGATGGCACAAAGTGGCACTCTATCCCCGCCTATAGCCCTCACATGGGCGGACTATGGGAAGCTGGTGTGAAAGCGATGAAACATCACCTAAAACGAATCATGACCCACAATACGACCTACGAAGAGATGAGGACGTTGTTGTGTCAGATTGAGCTGACTGCAACTGAAACCACTAACACCTGGTCACTTCCTTGTCGGTGAAACACCAATCATTGTACCGACACCGAACCTCCGAGAGGTCCCGATGAGTCATTTATCAAGATGGCAGCATCAACAAAGATTATTGACTGACTTCTGGCACAGATGGCAAGAAGAATACCTGACAACACTGCAACAACGTTCCAAATGGTCAAGGAGCTTGACTTAGGACACATTGTTCTAATAAGGTCAGATAATCTACCTCCGGGTAAATTGATGATGGGCCGTATTATTGAGAAACACCCGGGTGCTGACGGTGTCACGCGTGTGTACTCTGTAAGAAGTGGTGATAGTGTAATGCAAAGGTCATTTAATAAGTTGTGTTACTTACCCATAGACACGGAATGTTGATTTAATTTTGTATAACTATTCATAGTATTAAGTTTTAATTTCTTTTATATCTGCAATAGGAACATTGTGAAAGGGCTATATACCCTTTGGTGGGCGGTATGTTGTGTTAGAATCTTATGTATGTGTAAAATCCTTTTAAGTATGTATAATCTGTGTGTGTCATTATAATATTAAATATAAATTATTCTTTAAATCCAGTGGCAAATAAAACAGTTTTAAGAAACCACATCTTTCTCTTACTCAGAACTCCTACAAACAAATTTGAACCTTAAACTCTACAATATATGGTTAGATGAATCTGAGAAGTTAGATATCTACTCAGAGAACTATCACCTAGCTATAGTTATATTGGAGATTTTCTTGATGTAATTCCAGAGAAACAAAGAACAGTTGATTATGTATATTCAAAGATTAAGAAAAAACGGGTTAGTCCCGCTATGGTATGGTCCCGGTATGGCACCCTCTTAAAATACCTATCAAAAAGTCCCGCTATGGTACCCATCTTTTAGATCTACGTTAGACAATAGAAGGTACAACTGAAAAGAAAAGTGTATCTATAAATAAATATTTTTAGGAGTGTATCAATAAAACGTCTGTTTGCGATATTAAATCAGTCTTTTATTAATTCAAAATATTTATAAAAAAAATATCAAACAGTAAAACGAAATATTAATTGCAATGTAATTTTTAAAATAATCAACAATATTAATTACCAATAATCAACAATAAAAAAAATATAAAAAATCCACACTTTGATATGTTAATCAGAAAATCACCAATGGAGATAGCTTTATTTTCGTAACTTTTTGTTAGCTTTTGAATCTGGCGGTCGATTTCTATACTTGTTCTTTTTCTTGAATTTATAGGTGATCTTTTTAGTCGAAAGCTATAACAAAAATCATCAGTTATTTAAGTTAAGCTATATTTTTTTCAGTAACCGTCTGTGTAATAGAAGGCGACAACCAATAATATCTACCAAAATAAATAAAATCAAATCCATTTTCAAATTCTTCTATGTACTCGTATTATGTAAAAAAATATATATCTGCTTTTAAAAATATTATATCTGCTTAAAAATATTGTCTAAAAAATACAACTTACTTGGTTTGTTTTATATCAAAGTGACATGTGTCGTTGCCAATTGTTTGCAGAAACAATAATAAACTGGGATTTTTTCCAATAATTTTGTTGAATCTGCCATTCCATGATTCCGCCAAGTTAGTTGTTCTATGACGTTCATTATGGCAACACCAAATGAGGTCTGGATATTCAAGCCACTGAGTGACAAAATAGTCATTGAATTTGGTCATAGCTTCATCGTCGAAACTGAAAAAATACTTATTAAACGTTCGTACTTGTAAAGCAATGGAATTAACAGGTCCTTACTGATATTGTTGTTCTTTACTTTTTTGCCATATAATTAGAGTTAAGTACTCAAACATCATTTTGGAAAGTAACCAAGATATTATACCTATTTTTCATTATATGCAGCCAGCCGTCTTCAATATCTTGTTTTGGCAAAAACGCCAAGCCTATGCATTGCTTAACATGGTTCGAGGACTCTTCGTGTTCCATGAGATTTAAAGATTTCGCTTTTTTGATAACGTTCTTTTGAAAATGTACGTTACATCCATTTATTTTGATATCAGGAAAAATCTTCGCTGCTGCATTTATTACTCCTATTTCATAATCGAAGGTAAATTTCGATGGACGCCATTCAGGCAAAGTTTGTTTAATCAATTCGAAAACTTTTTCATAAGTTTTCCCTTCTTTGTTTTTTAACAGAATATAAAATAATGGTGCTACATTCGTGGATAAGTCAGTGCTTCCCATGTCTCCATGAATGACATAAACTTGTTCGAATGGGTTTGGGCAGCCGTCGAAAGTGCCATCACCAAAGTAATGCGTTACACATTTTATATGTTCCTTTACTTCTGTCGAGGAAAATATAATTATTCGATTACAGTCTTCATTACAATAATCAGCCAATACATACTTATTAAATTCTTCTGGTATTATAATTTCTTCCACATTCTTAAATTGTGTTTTTGGTACGTTCAACGACTTATTTCGGTGTCTGTATAATACTGTTTTTAATTTTTTATAGTCAGGAACATTTCCTGTAAGGTGTAACCCTTTGTCTTTTAAGTTACCCATGTGTTTTTCGAAAATTTTCTGGACTGATCCGTAATTTGAATTTACTTCTTTTTTGCACTCACTTATAGCCATTTGAACTTCATTGTCTTCAAAATGTGGCACGCACTGATCACTGTGTTTATAATCTTTAATTATTGTATTATTGGTATTCTCAATAGTTATATATCCACTACATTTAATACTATTTCTCCTATTTACACAATGCCAAGTACTTGAATTTTTATTTTCTCTGCGTTTAATATATTTATGTCCGGCACGTAATAAAGTTTTTCCACCGCGTCGCCTTATTGGGCTTGGGGCGCTTGGGCGTGGAGGGTGAAAGCCGGCTCTTGGGAGCCTTAGGGCACCCGCGGTAGTTGGCGGGATGACCTTGCTCTCCGCAGAGGACGCAGCTCGGAGGCTCCGAGTCTGGGACTGGGATTTTGGGGCGGGGGCAGGACGCCGTGGCGTGGTCGCCTAGGCACTTGACGCACCTGGCGCGCGCCTTGCAGTAAGTACTGGCGTGCCCGTCCAACTGGCAGTTGTGGCACTGCCCGGGAGGACCGCGTTTATGCGGGGTCTCGACTGTGATGCCAGACAGGTGGCATACTGTCTTGACACGGAAGATTGCCTTCATGGCGGCGGATCGAGGAATGACGGCCAATACCATTTCGTATGGCGTTAGGCCTTTGGTGCGGTGCATACGGTGCACCTTGGACACGGCGATGCCCTGCGCCGTGAGGTCATCTTCGATCTCCTTAGTGGAGAGCGAGACTGGGAGGCCCTTGAGGACGACCCTAAGGGTGCGTTCCTCAGGGAGGGCGTAAGTGTGATACTGCAGGTGACGTGCCTGCAGCATCTCCGTCAGCGACCTAAAGTCGCCAGACGTCGGGACTACGATTTTAATGCCGTCTTTTACGAGACGGCCACTAGTGAACTGGACGTGATGCGTGGTGCACCACGAGGACACTTCTGTCCATTTTTCCTTCTGGTGAAGGAAAATCGGAGGGGGCTTTTGGCTGCGAGGGTGGACCCTCTGCGAACCAGAAGTGGAGGGGACCGCTGAGGCCGGGGAGGCGGCAGCTGCGGGGCGGGGGTTGAGGCAGGGGCGGACGCCGAGGGGGCCTCGGTCTTAGCGGCCTTCGCCTGGGATTTTGACTTCGCTTTCCGCGAACGTTTCTTACCGACGACCGTGAAGTTGTCGGCAGAGGAGGACGAGGAGGATTCGGAGGAGGACTCCGTGAGGACCTCTTCCGAGTCGGAAGCCATCTCCGCGTCTAAAACCGGTGCGAGATGGGCGAAGGGAGGGTGGTCGGCCAAGGCGGCGCGACTGATAGAGGGGGTGGGGGTGGGGCGCACCGGGCTGCGCGACTTGGAGCGCGCGCTGGGGGCGGGGGACACTTGGCGCTCAGAGGGAGCGCGGCGGGGCGGGGGGGAGGCGCAAGAGTTGCGCGCGGGCTTGGCCTTAGGGGCGGGCGGAGCGGGCTGCGCGGGGAGTGCAGTGGGCGCGAGAGGCGCAGTGGGCGCGGAAGGCGCGAGGGGCGCAGAAGGCGTGGGGAGCGCGGAGGGCGCAAGGGGCGCAGAGGGCGCGGGGGTTGGCGAGTACGCTGCCGAGAACGCCTTGGGGAACCGAGCGCCGTACTTACGTACTAGCGCAGGGTCATCCCATGCGAGAGCCGCGACGAGGGACAACAGCTCCTCGACGACTGGCTGGGACAAGATAGGCGCGGGACGATTCATCCTAGCAACCTACCTGGCGGATTCGGTTACGCGCACGTTCCGGGAGAAGAATCCGCAAGAAACTCCCGGCAATCGTGTCCTAGCGGGCCTAATAGACCTACTACAACCCCGAGTGGGACTAACCCGGGGGTGAGTGTATGTGTGACTCTCTGCCGGGTGTAGGCAGAGAGGTGTGACCTATAGGTGTGCCCTAAGCTTGTAATACCCGCTGTCAGTCTTATTGTGCAGCGGGTTTCCTAACTGCGTGTGTGCAGAGAGCGACAAGCCGGAGCTGCCACTCAAACAACACACACGAATAGGAGGTTAGGGATGGGGAGGGTTTGGAAGTGGGCGATATCCGGGGTCGACTAGGAGGCCCCCCAAGGCCGACTGATCCGGACCCGTCCAACTGACTGCCCTGACCTGAAGGGACGGGGCGGGTGCGTGGGTCGACACCCACTCGGCTTCGTTAACACCGTAGGGTATCCACCGAGTACCACTGAGTCGTTAATAACAACAACAGCAGCGGATTTACAATGACGTATCTAAAAGAGAATGCGACAAGACCTCGAACACGTCTTTAAAAAGACACGTCGAGTGCCGACTTTTGATTGCCGACCCAAGGTTCTAAAAAGAACAAGGGAACGACTGTTTACGTGCTGTGAAGCGCGTATACACACGAACTACTATAAATAGTAGCCCGCGGCACACAACAACAACACAAACACGAAACGAGCTGTGACGCGGAGTGCGCCACGAAATATCACTGACGTAAATAGTTACGTAAGAACGAGAGCACGAGTACTGACGTCCGCACGAAACGAGTGTTGAAAGCCTTACGACGGAAAGCCCCGCTGCTTTTATACAGCGAGACTTTACCGCCGTGTGCGCCACTCCAATATGAATCTTAACGGAGTTGTTTTTACCCTTGGCGAACCCCTTTAACCTTCATTTATTTATTTAACTTTCATTAGATTTACAATTTACGAATTATCGTTACGTAATTAGTAACTTCCCTACACAAAAACTCTAAAAATGGACACAAATATGATAGTAATCTACGTTAGGATAATTAAATATAAATAACCAATAAAAATGTAAAATCTTATTTCTAATTAAATGTATGTATGTGGGGCGGGCCGCGATGTGCGCGGTACCCCAGACCATTTTTGCCGGCGATAGCGCGGCACCTTACTTTTAGTTGCTGACACAATTACAACTACTTATTAACAACTTAACCTAACTAACGTAAATAACTGCAAAATAAAAAAAAATAATATCCTATCTCTAATAAAAATGTGTGTGAGGCGGGCCGCGATTTGCGCGGTACCCCACACCATTTCGATGGCAGCAAAGTAGAAACGGACATCTACAAAATCGCAACTTTACAGGAGAGCAGATTTAGTTTAAAAGCGTGGTTATTTTGCGAGTTATGAACCGATTAACTTGAAATTTTCTATGATGCTTTAAAGTTTAAAATAACCTTCTTTATGAATTGTGTAATAGGTTTTATCGCTACATCGTTGTTTTACTGAAATAATGTAGATGTCTTTTTTTACTCTGAAAAAACATTGACGTAGAAGAAGACATCTGCCTGATAACCGTTTATACGTGTGATAAAAAAGTGCCCATTTCATTTAAAATATCTAATAAAGTAATATAATAATCTTCTGTAATACATTTAAGGATATTTATAGAACATCTTCTAAGCAACATGCAAACAGTATTCTACTTTTTTTGACCAAATTTTGTAGATGTCTTTATTTACTTTGCATTTAACATTTTATACATTATCAATATATGAGTTAACTACAACTTATCTCCATCTATTACTATCAGTTGAACTCATTTATTTAGTTACCAAATCACGTAAAATATATTATTGTAAATAAAAACGCAATATAATACTATGATTTATTTTTTATCAAAGGTATCATTGGCAGATAGGCAAATATCAAACTGAAATAAAATAAAAAAGAAACACAGAACAATATTTTAAACTTAGCAACATAAACACTACTTATTTTTACTTATAGGAGGAAAAACGAGATCAAAACGTTAACGATTAGGTACGAAAAACTAACTTATTCATCGAATTCAGCGCCATCAACAGCTTCTGATTCTTCTATGGCGCTACTATGCTTAATGTTTTTATAAAAATCATGGTATCTTGATGGGATTAAATTTTGTTGGCACAAAGACATTAAGTCCTTGTATTTTCCCGTAGTAATAGGTAAAATTTCACCATAAACTTTTCCAAGTTGTTGTGTATTATTGTTGACTTGCAAAACTCTTCTGCTTGTCCTCTTGGAACTGTCAATACACATAGGCAAACTCTCATTCAAATCGTATTTATAAAATATTTTGTTAGGTTGATCGTGTTCCACCACTATTTCACGCACTTGATTCCATTTTACTTTTTCCCCCTTCTCATTTTTTACCCATTTGTGAAGACTAAGAGTAGACTTAAAATCCAAGATATCATTTTGGTTTATCTCCACAACTTCATAGGGTTGATCGTTTGTTTTACACCAGCGTACACACGTATACCACTCCTGCGGCGAGAAAATCATTTTATTTTTGGAGGATCGTTCGATTAACGCATGTACGCTATCACCCTCTTGCTGCGTATGACCCTTTTCTAAAAATCTATGACAAATGCGAACACCAAATTTTTTGGCCACAAGTAAATACATAGCAAAAACGATAAGGTTACGATTTTGGCCTCCGCAATTATCCGACCATAAGCGTATATCCTTCACTCCCTCTTGGCTTTTTCTCTATATGTAGTTGTAAAGACAACTGGATACTTCATTTGACCCCCTTCTAGCTGTTGTCTCATTCCACATGTAAAAAATAGCTTTTTTTAGACCCATATCAAACACGGTAAAGTTATCTCTATCGATTGCCCTCTGTCCCGGCAGCAACTCTCCAACTATTTCAGGCCAGCTTGGGTTGCATGTAAAAGTTACGAACAAATCGGGGCGACCATATGTACGTACGTAAGCGAAAGCGTCCTGTGTATAAGCGTGTAAATATCTGGGGCTATTTACAAAAGATGATGGCAAAATTACCAATTTACCTAAATCGTTAGGGTTAACATTACCATCATTTGCCACAGCATCTTGAAGATGGACATAGTTCTCCGCTCTCAATTTGTTTTGGTTTAATGATATATATCGTAATCGTTCGCTTTTAACTTTTACATACATATCAACATAAAACTGATTGGCCAGTTGTCTACATCGTGATATTATATTAAAATCATTTTCTCTAACCATGATATGGTAGGCATAAAAATCCATGCATGAGACTTTTTTGTTGTTTACAGGCAAACCTATTCCAGGACTGACTTGGGGTATTTGAAAGTGGTACCCTTCTTGCCCCTTGCTGAAAATCAACGGATATTGCAATGCGTCGTAAAATTTGTATGTATCTGGTACCCTACTTAAAATGTCATTACGGGCATGCAAAATAATGTCACGGGAAGCAAACTGTTCGCCTGTGACTACAGCTACTACTTCATTAATAAGCGGTGCATTGTACCGTCTTTCATGTTCCCCAGTTGGTGTACGGTCAGGGTGCATAATCAACTTGTATTCTTCTCCCGGCATTCTTTCTAATGCTATTTTGAAAGTATTAATGAGGTATGCTCGTGCAACATTCTCTGGATTTTTAAGACAGTATCCCTTTCAACTCCATTAATATTTTGGCATCTGCGGTTAACTTCACTATTTTCGTCTCCCACAAAATAAATTTGCAAAAATTTAGGCTGATCGTTTGTAGGCAGTAAAGACCCAACCCTATGGTAAACTTGACATTGTATTTTAAATGTACTGGAAAATCCAGGCATAACAACCTCATGATCTACTCCAAATGATGTCATTTGGAAACGACGCATCACGCTGCGACTAATAGGAGCGAAGATACAATGGAAAATGTGGAAAAAACGGGGTAGATCTAAATCATAACTTATCTTCTAACCACGCGGACGAAGTCGCGGGCAACACTTACATTACATTACATTACATTTTATCCACTTACATTAATAAAAGAAAATTAAACTGCTGTGTTAATGTCCCACTGGCGGGCGACGAACGAGAAAAATAATATATTCGACGGGTGCAAAGTAAAAAGAGTCATCTACAAAACTGCTACTTTACAGGAGAGCGCATAATAGGAAAAAATGCTCCCATTTTGTCAATTTTAAACCAAATTTATTGAAATTTTCATCATTGCTTTATTATTTAATAATATATCCACATGTATGTTTTGTTTTTTCTAATTATGTTTAATTTTCGAGATATTGTAGTTGTCTGTATCTACTTTGCTCTTCAAAAAAAGACAACTGTGTTAACTACCACTTGGTCGTTTCTACATGGGAATTAAAAAAAATAGATTTAGTAAAGTATGATTGGTATATTTCAGTAAAACGAAAAGTGTAACACTTCCTATTATTAGAATTAGTTAATGACAGTCTTACATCTTAAATACACCAAGTTTTGAACTTAACTGCGCAGATGTCTTTTTCTACGTCGTCGATTTGGTGCCAGGAACATGATTAAGAAGGAGGTTAAATGAAATATTTATTTATGAATCATTCATTTATTGTAATAAAAGAAACGTAACTTCTTATACATTTTTGGAAATAAAATCAATAAAAATGTCACTGATAATTTATGAGGTAGGTAATTGCTAATTCTTTGGTTGACAATTCAACAGTAAAATTATACAAACTTCGTTTGAAAAAAAAACAATTAAAATCAAATCTAGAAGGTTCTAAACTTTTAAACTTTATATAAAAATAACACCAGTCTTAGATAACACAGTAATAAAAATGAATCCTCTAAAGTACGTTCTATTCGTACATTTTTTTAATAAAAATAGTTTTATCACTTATAATAAAAGTAAGTAGAAAACTAATTCGGAACAAAGATAAAACTCTGTATCAATACTTAAACAATTATTCAGTCTCATTACCGTCAGTATAGGAACTATGTTTCAATTTTTTATAAAAGTTATGATACCTAGGAGGTATCAGATTTTGCTGGCAAAGGGTAATTAAATCTTTGTACTTGGCACTTGTTATTATGATGGGTTCATCATAAGATTTTTTGGGATCATTAAAGCCACGGTGGGAACGAGTAGTTACTTTTCGCACCAAGTCAATTCGCTTGGGTTCTTCATCGTTTAGGTCATATTTATAAAATATGGCGTAAGGATTTTCTGCTTTAACGACTATTTCTCGAACTTGATTCCACTTAACATTCTCATTGTCTGTATTTTTTGTCAATTTAAAATCATTTAAACACATTTTGAAATCTAAAATTTGGTCTTGTGTTATTTCTATAACTTCATAAGCATCGCCGGATGTTTTACACCACCGAACGAGTGTATACCATTCTTCAGGACAAAAAATGAATTTTCTTTTCGACGATTTCTCAATGAATGCGTGGACACTATCGCCTTCTTGCTGAGTGTGGCCCTTTTCTAAAAATCTGTGACAAATATCAATGCTATACTTTTGAGAGCAGTATACATACATCAGAAATACAATACGGTTCCTGTTTTGACCGCCACATTTATCGGACCACAGGCGGATATCTTTGATGCCTCTATCAGATGACTGTTGTATAAAATTATAAAGGCAACTAGCCACTTCATTCGAACCCCGCTTAGCTATAGTTTCAGGCCACATATAACATATTCCTTTTTTAAGTCCCATATCAAAAACAGTAAAATTAAAAACAGAAAGTTTACGCTTATAATAAAACGAACTGGTTTCTCCGTGTGGTGTCGACAAAATTTTTTGGAAATCAAAGGTGGCCGAAGTTATAGTTTCAGGGTTAGAAGATGCTTCATTTTTGTCTTGTTTCTATAAAGATCTCGCTATATTTTTATCTTGAATATGTTTATTGTACTCATCTTGTTGTGGGGTTAGTGAAGGAAGGCAATTTTTAAATGCTATACAGACGTCGCACTGATCTTTTTTAGGAATATAAAAGGCTATGTTCATTTCCTTGTTAACTATATCTCGGTACTGGCGCGCTGTTCTCTCCACAATATTATTTTCCTCTGCCCAAGTCTGGTACAACTTAAACATTGTGGAGAAATTTAAATCAGCCAAGTAAACTTTGTTTGTGTCTTTTCTTGTATAATGTGACTCCACTGGTTGAAACGAGTTGACATGATCACACACTCCTTTTATTATGGCGGCTGTACAAACCTTGTTTTTATTGTTATGACGACCTCTGAAATCTTTTTCACAGCTATCAGTATTTTTATCATATTTATCAAGAGCACTCTGTATAAACTGATTACTTACCGACAGCGTATTCTTAAACATTGTTTTGCACACTTTTATACTTCTAGGGCTGGTTTCTTTTAAATTTGTTGGAAGTGTATAGTTTACACTGTATTGGCGTTTAGAATCATTCTCTGTAGTAATTCTTCGTTTCATACAACGTTTTGTATATTTACCTATAAAAACCCATTGCTTTTCGTGATCACAGAGATTCCAAAAACGATCAAAGATAAGTTTTCTATCTTCGTGAGATATTTTTGCGCTACAGTTAAATTTGCAAATACCACATGCTTAAGTTGTTTATCAGGTTGCAATTTTCTATTTCTGGACTGATGTTGTTTACCTGAATTTAATAGTAATTTACGTCTCGTATCAATCCACTTGTCTTTATTTCTCAATCGCCTTTTCTTCGTTCTATCTATACTGAACTGACGTCTTTTTCTACCATTTAAGGAGGAAGGCGTAGAACATTCACTTGATGCCTCCACAGCCGAAGAAGCATCACTGGTGTTGCTTGTATAAGATTGACAGTTTGAAAGAGAATTTTTTTTATTTTGTTTTGTTGGATATTGATATTATTAGTTGAATGTCAAATGATGTTAAGTGAAGAAACCTAATAAAAATATTAAGAGCCATTTCACAAAATGACTGCGCTCAAGTTTAGGCAAAAGAGTGCGTCATTGTCTATGTGTGCGTAGCGAGTCACACGAATGCAATATAAACAGTGTAACATGAGAGTCAAGACCGACGAAACAATCTTGAGCCGTTATTGTAATATGTTTTGGTAAAAATTATAGATTATGAAAAATTGAATATTTTATTTAGCGTAATGCGTTTACACATTACGCTAAATAAAATAAACAAAGAAACACTGATAGGTATTATGTAAAATATTTATAGCAAATGATACTTATAAAAAAATGGTAAAATAGAACACGGGGTGGATGTACAATGGGGCCGGTGTTTTCTTGTCGTCTACGTCGGATCAAATACAAAAGTGCTACTCTCTTCCATGCGGTTTAGACGGTTTCTCGTTCTAAAATGCTAAAAAAATAACTATTAATTTCAGATATCTACATATAAATCAATGTTAAATATAAAATAAAATAAAAAAAATATATAAAAAAAAATATATTTTACCAGGCAACTGATATACCCTTTTTTTTTTTTTTTTTTGTTTAGGCGGGGGAATCCTCATGGACACCCACTCCCTCGGGGGAGGAAATGGGTAGAGTCAGACTTTTACTGACTAAACCTGAACCGCCGTGCTACGTCATCCGCGTTTTTGTGTCGGTGTATGGCAATGCGTTGCAATCCTTCATACACCGACCGCGGGCTTCCACCGGCCAGTGATGTGGGCCGGTAGGTCACTTTCTTGTGTTGTGTGGAGGCCGACGTGTAAAGAGCGTCGGCCTCCTCGCCTCATATTGGGACCGCATC
Organism: Trichoplusia ni; assembly: GCF_003590095.1. NCBI lineage: Eukaryota > Metazoa > Arthropoda > Insecta > Lepidoptera > Noctuidae > Trichoplusia > Trichoplusia ni. The sequence continues at coordinate 2,224,225 of NC_039489.1, read as the reverse complement.
CATAGCACCGAATGTGGCCCTCGCCGTGGGTAGACAACTGATATACCTACTTACTTATTACAAACAATTAATAAAAAAAATATATAATTATTTTCCAAAAAAAAAACACATCTTAACAATATGTGAAAACAAACAAAATCTAACTTACGAAAAAAAAATGCAAAGCGGATCAAAATTATGTGGTCGTAGTATAATATTCACTTTATTTCGTGAGCGGTCGGAAATCGGGACGACGGAAAAAATTGCACAGGTCCTTCCGCGACGGGCGCTCGCGCCGTTCTGATCGGTGCACACTTACTTTAGTAATTTATTGTGATTTAGACTGATGTTCAAATTGATATTTTGACAAAATTTATGCAAATATTGTCAAAATAACTATAGGGTTCGATTGTCTAAAGAACATAGATTATTTTGGAATAATTTTATTTTCACAATTACTTCGTATTTCAACCAAAAAACACGTATAGAAAACAAAATTGGTCGAAGAATTTATTTTTTTACTCATTAATAATGGTAATAAAATTCAGGAATCTATTTCATTAAACGACTACAAAAATACATGTCTGACCCTGTATGTATTTTTTTAAGTTTCATTTATGAGTATTATTGATAGATTTAGGACTCCGAAGTTGACTCTGCGGCAATTTTTCAGTAAAATGGTTGTGGGAGATGGGTCATTACAAATAAAACAAAGCGATTTTAGTAAATGCGTTACATTAAACGTCAATATAAATGATTAACCTACATTTTATATTCGTTCAATAAATTCTAGGTATTACCTAAGATGGTAATAAAGAAGCTCAAAGTCTTAACAATTCGGGAAAAAATGTGAAATGGCTCTTAGGCCCGGTTTCACCAACATCGAATTAACACGAGAGTAGCTACCCCAATATAAATTTATTCTAACCATTTACCCCTTGGTTAACTTCAATTTCATTTCACCAAGTTAGTCTGCGGATATCTTAATCTTGTTTAGTTACTCTGTAACCTTGAACGAATGGATGGAATGAAACTAGAACGCTACCAAGTAAAATAGTCCGGTTGTTCCGTGCCTGAGCAATGGCGCTCCCTATTTTCTAAAATTGTTTGGATAATGTTTTGACTTATGCTTTGATCATATTTGATTAGTTTCCTTGTTTATAATTGTCATCAAAATAAAAATAAATAAATAAGACCTGGAAATGGCAAATTATAAGAGAAAGCGATCTGCTAATTGGATGGCATCAGAAAAGACGCAGCTGGTAGATCTAGTTACTGAGCATTTTCATGTCATAGAAAATAAAAGAACCGACGGGGTTTCAATGAAGCAAAAACTTGCGGAATGGACGACAATATCCAATAAATATAATTCGCAGACAACGCTTTCCCACCGTACTGCCGAAAATTTGAAATCCCAGTGGGAAAGTTTAAAAAAAGCTACCAAAAAAGAAGCATCTTTTAAGAGGATGCATTTAATTAAAACCGGTAAGTGTATGTTACAAAATTTTTATGGCAATTGTATCTATAAATCTACAAAAACTTGTTTTTTCTTAGGTGGTGGACCATCAAGGCCGAAGATTGATGATCCTCTTCAAGAGAGGATCCTGGGTCTTATAACGCCAAGTGCTGTAGGTCTACATAATCCGTATGATAAAGATAATGTAAACGTTACAGAAAATATCACGGAATCATTTTCAGCAGAGGCACATAAAAAGGGTTTGTCAGATATCAATTCATACCTAATAAATAAAAGTAACAGCCTTAAGCTTTGAATAGTATGATAATGTCTCACGAAAGTTTAAACTCAATGTATTGTGTCTTGCACGATGATCTTCTATTATATATTTTTTCAGACGAATTATTACATACAATTCCTGGCCCTGAGGTTCAGACTAAGTCAACACACCACGTTGATACTAATGAAACCATGAATAATGTGGTAAAGTTGCACACTTTTTACATCATAGATTCAAAAATATTAAACAAAAATGTTCCTTAATTTTAGTAAATTACCTGTTTCTTCATATGTGTACTGTATTTCCATGTTTACGGTTGCTTTACATATTATGTATCTTTTTTAGGATTGGGGCGATTACACTCCAAACTGTCTAAAAACGCCTGTTTCAGAACAATTGAAACCTTCAGGCAAAAAAAGGCCTTATTCAGGAAAACGACTTGAATGGATGTCGAAAAGGCGGCCGCAACTTACGAGAGCCTCTCTTGAAAACTTGCAGGAGTTGAAGGGGAAGGCTATTAATGTCCAAATCGAGCATGCAGCTAATGAGAGAGAAGAAGCTAAAAAATTGTTTGAAATCCAAATGGATATACAACAAGAAATTTTAAAACAAGAAAAAATTAAAACTAGGTTGCTACTTTTAGAGTTGAGACAAAAAAAACGCAAATAAATATTTATTGCTTATAAAATTTGTTTTATTGGTTACAATATACTTTGAAAATAATTATTAATGATAGCATCTCGCACTGAATTGGGCCTGATGTATTGTTGTGGATGTTGTGGTTGCTGAGTTATCTGACCATGGTGTAAAAGTTCATCCCATGGAGCTGGAAGTTGTAGTGCGGGATCATCAATGGGATTGACTTCACCTCGTTGCATCAACATATTATGCAACACGGCAGTGGCTACAATAATAGTCAAAGACTTGTCCAGCTTAGTGCGAAGCCCTAAGGCCAATGCAGGAAACCGTTTCTTCCAGATCCCGTATGACCTTTCAACAGGATTACGAGTCCGTATTTGTGACTCGTTATAGAGTTGTTCCACTGGAGTCCTAGGGTTCTCTAAAGGCGTCATCATGTACGAAGTGGAAGCATACCCACCATCTACTAACAGCAAAGCATTGCCATACTGGCCAGTTTCAAACTTACTTTTTATGCAACTATTATTGAATATAGTGCTGTCGTGAGATGAACCTGGCCACCGGGCTACTATATCAGTGATCTCCAAGTTTGCATTGCAAATAGTTTGCACGTTGATGGAAAAGTAGCCCTTTCTGTTGCGATATAGTTCTGCATGATCTCCACCTGGTGAGGATATACGGACATGAGTACAATCCATTGCACCAATGACTCGCGGAAATCTAGCGATTTGAAAGAATGAATCCTGTTCTTTTCGTATTTCCTCGCGTGTTGTTGGAAATCGGATATACTCTTTGTGCAACGATGCTATTGCTGCACTGACTTGGTGAATAACTCTGTGTGACGTTGGTGTACTGATACCGACAAAGTCACCAATGCTCATTTGGGTATTATTTGTTGCGTAAAATCTTAATGTAGCTAATAATTGATTGACAGGCGATATTGGCTTATTTCTGAAACAAAACGAACAAGTGCTAGAATTAATTTCCACTTTTTACATAGAAGAAGGCACCTTTTTTAAATAAAATTTGCATAAATTACATAAATAACATGCTATTATTAAGAAAACTCACCTATCTGATGTATACTCCAAGCGGTGCTCGATTTTTGCCAGTAAACTTAATGTTGCCTCCTTGGATAAGCGAAATCTTATCACAAAATCGTGTTCGTCGTACTCTTCAAAATAATTAGCCCTTTCCTTAAACCACCGTGGACGAGGACAAAAATAATCATCATCTTCGCTATCGGTTTCATTTATTAATGCATACAAACGGCGCGCCATTTTTTAAATGCGATGAACTGACTTGACAGTGACACTTCTAACCAAAGATTAGCAGCTTATATGACCGAAATTGGCGGTATATGACCTTATTCTAGTATAGAGGTTTTATCATTAGTTTAAATGTTGGTGAAACGTAAAATGGATATACTCGAGAGTAATTAACGATTTATTCTTGTACTAAGACTTATACTATGTTGGTGAAACCGGGCCTTAATGTAGTAAGTAATCCTGTTAATATTTTTTAAGTAGGTTTTTTCCTTAAATAAAATAAAATTAGTTAATTCCCTGACGAACACAAAACTGTCATTAAAATCAGTTTATTAATTCAACACCCATCTCTATTAGATACAATAGATACATCACTACCCGCCCGGCCGTCATTTACAGATTGTTGTTAACCTGATTACTTAACTAGTTCATAAATAATCTATACTAATATATAAAGGTGAAGAGTTTGTTTGTTTGTTTGTTTGTTTGAACGCGCAAATCGCGTAAATCGTAAATAACTTATATCTTCTAACCACGCTGACGAAGTCGCGGGCAACAGCTAGTAATAATAATTATGTCTTCTGACGACGAGAACAGACCTGTCTCTCCGAGTATATTACAAACTACTAAGAAAAGAAAGTTTTCAGTGAGTGAAAGAAAAGTTTCAAAGGGAGCGCAAGTCACGTACGAGGATTTGGAAACTGCAAAATATTATCAACGCTGCACATGGGACCAGAATGAATTAAATACTGATGTTTCAAATCTACCTCAAATAACTTTTGAAGATGAGCCCAAGGACCCACGAAACAGCGTTCGCGGCTCTTATCGCCCATGAAACGGAGAAAGTGCCAAGCGAGAAACGATCGGTAACTTATGTTAATATTATTAATCTTATAAGAAAAGGCAGAAAACAAAAGACATTACATTATTGCAATAAAACCATTTTTTTAAATAACAATTATATTTATTTCAGATAAAGAAAAACGTAGGCTACTGGATGATGACATAAGGACTCGAGCTGTACGGAATCAAGCTATTGCTGATTATTATATTACTAAAAAGAAGAAATTAGAATCAGAAATAGAACACATGGAATTAACAAATAAAAAGTTAAAATTAGACTTAGAGCAAAATAAAGAAGTATTAAAATAAAGTTTTGTTTTTCTTTATTGAATGAACTTACAATTACACTTCAATTCACAGTTATTCACTCAAATCAAATCTGGAACAAATAAAATATAACATTAATCATTTATGCAGGGCTCCGAAACCGGTTGAAATTCTTAACCGGTTTCGGTCATTGACCCCAAACCGAAATTAATTTAGGTTAAAGGTTGTACTTTACCGTTTTTACCGGTTTTTGCAGAATACCGGTTTTTCATTAATTTTGGTTTTGGTGGTGAAAATTAACCGGTTAAAACCAAGTTCGATAAGAGCCCTCGGCCCCCGCTACCCTCGCTCGACAGGCCTGGACGATGCGAGGTCGTTTAGTTACAAAACTATTAATCGCACTCAAGTTCGCAACGTCGCCGTCTGTCTTCTCCAAAATTCGTACTGCAGGACTACAAGGACTGAAATTTGGCGACGAAGGATGAATAACAGAGGTGAGTCTTATTTGAATTAAATATGTTGACGCAATTTTAACTAGCTTTCGTCTTTACTTTATTTAGTTATTCCTTTCAGGATTAAAGCGAAGCAAATCTCCGTATCCTTTAGATTCAGAAGATTACGATTGGAAGCGCCCTGCATCTACATTTTTGTTAAAACCAAATATGTGTACTTCGGAGAAAAACAAAGTCAAAGTAGAAGTTGTGTAGAAACAAGAAAATAAAATATGTTTGCCTTGTTCAGAACATTCTAAAGTAGTAATAGACCAAAGGAATTAACATTTTACGGATCTCATTAAAGAGGAATTAAAGCATTTCTTACCATGTATGCGTACAAGATGTTATGTAAAAATATTAAACTTTTTGAACACCGAAAAAGGTTTTCATACTGACCAAATTGAAGTAAGTGATACTGAAATAAATTAATAAAACATGAAAAAATCCATACACTATGTAGGTTTAATTAAATTCATTTGTATCAAAAGCAGAAGATTTGTGTAAAATCATTAATGTTCTTTTTTTAAATAAAATACATAATTGATAAGATTGTTTTATTTCTAAACTGAATCAGTAAACAATGCAACTATCAATGAACATCAAGGGGTTTTTAACTTAAAAAATGTTTTTTATGGAGATTTAAATAACATGTTGCAAAAATAATGATCATCCCTTTATACTACACTTTACTCCAACGAAAATAAATGATTATTTCGGACGATCAAAACATCATCAATTATTAAGTCATTTAATGACATACGTAGATTATTAAGGACAAATTTCAAGGACGAAAAGCGCCTTTCAACACTAACACTAGTCGGTGGTGTCGCCAAAACTATTTTTGCCAGGTTATATAAATATGGATCAGTCATCTTTCTCTGCTTCCAATACTCTAAAATGCTGCGTTTAGATGGTAATACTGGTTCTTGTAAAAAAGCAACTAACTTAAAATTGATTTCTCTTTCTGATGATTGTAAATTCTGTTCATCTATATTGATATGTCTGTTAGTAACAAAATGTTGTCGAAGGTAGCTGTCAAAATTGTTATTTTCATTCGATGAATCAAGTTCTGCTGAAGTTCCTGGAACAACGCTATTGTTAACACCCGGATTGAAAGTTTCTGAAGTATCTTCTGCAGTCGTTCTTCTTTTTGAAACAATTGTTCTCAGTATCAATGACTATTTTAAGTCAACGCCTGGTGAGTGCACCCGAATGCGCATACAGATTATGCTATTTGCCATTAAAATGTTATCGCGTAAGACTGTTTTTGTCAATAGTTGCAGGCCGGCGGAACGTTTCAGACTTCTGAGATTCGACAGTGATGAAACCAGTATTTACAATAACATATTTGATCGTTATGTATTACGCCCAAACGAGCTGGAGAATTCAAGCCTTGCGGAATTTGCCGTCCGTTTTGAAACTGTCTCTAATGCGACATAGTCAGAGGACAATGGCGATGCAGAACTTAGGGACGAAGATATTACGCCAGTGAGGTATATCAGATTGCAGGACAACACTAGAATGCGTGTAAGAAATAGACCGTCAGTATTACGTACCCGTTATTATACAATTAATAGTGACAAAGAAGCGTATTATTACAGTTTAATAGTAGCATAGCATCATAGCATTTCGTAATGAAAGCGAGTTACTGTTTGAAAATGAAACCGCTGAAGACTGTTTTATAAGACGCCAAAGTGATCTTCGCCCGTTGCAGGGTAATGTGAGCGCAGAACAATTTGGTTACGCCGAACAAATTATTCAGCAGGCTGTTGCTCAAGCTACCGCACTTAATGCTGCGCGCGAAACCGATGTCAGTAATGCACCCTTGTTATGTGTTGGTGAACAAATTGTTCATGACGATGATAACTTTTGTGAAGACATGGAAGAACGTGTCAGATGAATTGTTCCTGGGAAGCATTCGCGGATTAAATGTCCAATAGAGGGATTTATTTCAGAAAGTATCTACGGCAATCGAAAACGATTTGCAAAGACAAGAGAGTCAGCTGTTGCATTTTATCACGGGTGGTGCAGGTAGCGGAAAATCATTTCTGTTGAAGTTAATCGTGGCACGTATTAAGCGTTGTTACGCACCAACAGTAGATATACTACTGAAGCCTAACTTTGTGGAAGTTGGTTCGCTAACCGGAGTTGCTGCTCGTCAAATTTTTGGCAAAACACTCCATAGTATTTTCTTGCTACCGATAGAAAAGAAAAATACTATGACATACAAAAAAAATACTGGTCTAAGACTCGAGAACGAACGACGTAAATGGCGCTTTATAAATTGGCTGATCATAGACGAAATTTCTATGGTCTCCTATTAGAACCTAAAAATAATCCACCTAAGACTCCAAGAATATAAAAACAACGACAAATTATTCGGTTTCGCCGAGCCAGTATCTAGCAAAAATTCTAAAAACACTCGATCAAAAAACAGTTAGAATCAATCAATAGTACTCACAAAAAAAATATATTAGACAGCCGATGGATTTTAAATGGGAAGGCGGGAAATTTAAGCACTGTGCACTATTAGACCAAATAATATTTACTCAATTTGGTTCCAATTCAAAGTCACCATCCGATTATTTTTTTGATTTTTTTAGCGAAGAAATTATTGATACGGTTATTCAAAATACGAACTTATTCTCTGTGCAAAAAAGTCCAGAGGCCATTTCTTCAATAATGCCACTGAACAATTTTGAGAAAATAAAGTTATCATTACATATTAATAACAATGATCTTCACAAACCTATAGGTCATCCAGAACATGACAGGCTTTATAAAATCCGCCCTGTTGTCAAGCATATCAATGAGAGGAGGTTTACCACAGTGCCAATGGATCAAAGACTTTCTGTGGATGAACAGATGTGTTCTACCAAAATAGGGCAATTTTTAAAACAATATCTGCCTAAGAAGCCCCATAAATGGGGCTTCAAATTATATGTTCTCTGTGACTTGATGGGATATGCCCACAAGTTTGAGGTATATTCTGGACAAGAGAATACAGAAAAGCTCACAGATGAACCAGATCTTGGTGCAACAGGAAATGTTGTAGTTCGTTTACTTCGAGGAGTGCCAAGAAAGCAAAACCATATCATATACTTTGATCATTTTTATACATCTTTGCCATTGGTAGTTTTTTTTAGCTAAATCAGGCATTCACACAGTGGGAACTGTGCAACAAAACAGGATTCCAAATAATAAACTTCCAGAGAAGAAAAACTTCATGAAAAAATCTGTGCCCAGAGGTAGTTTTGAGGAAAGAGTGTCTGTGCATGATGGTACAGATTTCAGTTGTGTGGCTTGGAAAGATAATAAAATAGTAACCCTGCTATCTTCTTATGCTGGAGCATTGCCTGTAACTAAAGTCAATAGATATGACAGGACAATAAAAGGAAAAATTGATATACTTGCCCGTTTATTCTCCAAGAGTACAATAAACATATGGGAGGAGTAGATCTCATGGGCAGAAATCATATAAATATAATGTCTAAAAAGTGGTACTTGCGTATATTTTATCATTTATTTGATCTCGCTATTATAAACTCTTGGATTGTATATAAAAAAATGCTCAAGAAAGAGGTGAACCCAAAAAGAGTCTACTTACAATGGGCCAATTCAGAAATGAATTGGCCTTTGTGCTATGCAACAGAGGACCCACCAAAGAGGCTAAAAGAGGTCGTCCTAGTACCAGTCCACTAGAAGAGGAATTACTATCAAAAAAAGAAAAGGGTTCTCCAGCACCTCCACCTCCAAAAGACATAAGAGATGGTGCTGAACATTGGCCAACAGTAGGTGGGCCACTCCGGTGCAAATTTCCCAAATGTAAAGGCTATTCCACAATTTCGTGAAGTAAATGTGGCGTCAATTTGTGCTTAAATAAAAATAATAACTAAAAATTAAAATAATAAATAAAAATAATAAATAACATTGCCACTGCAAAAGGTTTTAGTAGACAAGTTTTCAAAGATTGAAAGTGAAAAAGACGGGGTTCTATTCATGATAATTCTTGTTGTTCGAATCATCATGTAACTGGCGAAAAGTTACCTCAAATACAAATTGCCAAGTTTGACGGTTCTTATTTTCGATGGTTAGAATTTCGTGATACTTTTGAGAGTTTGATACACAGAAATATACATGTCAACGCCATTTCAGAAGTTCCACTATCTTATATCCTATCTCGAAGGTGACGCCGCGAGAATTATTTCAGACCTAGAGGTATCAACCACAAACTATACAGAAGCATGGAAGTTACTTTATAATCGTTACAATAATAAAAGGATTTTGATTAACCATCACTTTAATTCACTAGTTAACATTAAACAACTTACGCGTGAATCTGAGAAGTCTTTAAGGTTCTGAGTTGATCACGTCACAAAAAACTTGCGTGCATTGGCCAGTTTAGGACGGACCAATGGGATGGTTTACTTATTTTTATATTGTCTCAAAAGTTGGATAGTAATACTGCAGTCAAATGGGAAGAATATATCAAACAAATAGACGATGATACCCATACATTAGAAGAATTCTATAAGTTCATGACTGATCGCGCAGAGGTTTTAGAGTCATTGAATCGCAATAAACAAGATAGCAGTCAGCCCAAATGTAGTCAATGTCAATAAATATAAATTATGTACTAACTGCCTTAGGCAAGGACACCATGTAGGAGCATGTCGCATGGGACCGTGCCGTGAGTGCAACAAAAGGCATCACAGTTTATTGTATTTGTATTGTATTACTAAAGTATCTCAGGCTCTTATAACGGAGATCATGTATGCTGATAATCTGTGCTTTGTTACCAACTCTGCACAAGAGCTGCAGGACCTAATGACTAACCTTCAGGAAGTATGCTGTCGTTTCGGTCTGAAAATCAGTGTGAAAAAAACTGAGGTTATGGCAGTCAACTCTCAAGGAGCTACAGAACCTATCAAGGTAAAAATTGGAGATACTGATCTGAAGCAAGTGAATACCTTCAAATACTTAGGCAGCACAATTACATCTAAGTGTGACCTTGATACTGAAATAAACCATCGCATTGGCGCAGCATCAGCTGCTTTCGGTAAGTTACGAGCCAAGATATTACACTCACATGATTTGAAGCTTTCGACAAAAATCTCCGTTTACAAGGCCATAGTCCTCCCAAATCTTTTATACTCTGCTCAGACATGGGTCCTCTATCGGAAACATATACGGGCGCTGGACCGATTTCATCTGAAGTGCATAAGAGACATTCTGAAAATCTAATAGCATTTGCCTTGTACAGACTATCACAAACAATAAACGCAGATACATTATTAATAACCTATGTACTATGGAATAGCTGAATCTATCCTTGGGTTTGGCTTGATATTTTGGGGCAATTCCACGGATTGGGAGACCATTTTTAGAGCTCAAAAAAGATGCCTGAGGTCGATGATCAAATTGAAGGTAACTGATAGCTGCAAGCCGTACTTCGAACAGTATAAGATCCTTACATTGCCATCTCTATACATTCTCGAAGTGGTTATATTTGTTAAAAGCCGCGTCTTGAGGATGTAATACCTCGAAATAGGCGTGATAATAGTAAACTCTTTCTCCATCCATGTAAAACTGCACATATGCGCAGAAGTATATTTTGTATGGCACCCATTGTATATAATAAATTACCCATGATCTGGAGAGAACTCAATACCGAAGCTCTAAAACGTCGGCTCAAATTGTTTTTAGCACAGAGAGCATACTATAATGTTAAAGAGTTTCTGGATGAAAAATATTTGATTTTAAGTAAATGTTTAATTTTTCTTTTTATATTTCAATTTTGTTGATTTACATAATTACTATGATTCTTTTTTTTTTATATTTACAAATATTTGCATGCCATGGCAAGTGGCAAACATGTTTTTAAGCACATACCTAATGTAATGTCATGCTATATGCATGCACCTGCGTGTGAATGTATGTATACACATGTTTATGGCAAATAAATGATTCTTATTCTTATTCTTAAGATATGTGTAGAATACACTCCATACAACGAATCCACATATGAAGAGTAGAGAGTCCATATTTATATATTAAAACATCTTCCCGAACGGGTCTTCAGAATACTTCTGATAGCTTGTTCATCTCAGTCGGCTTAGCAAGGCAAATATTGCAGGTAGATGCAGATGAAGTATCCGTTATAATAGTGGCCATTTTTCCGTCGATCATTGTCATATGAAGCTCGTGACTAATCTCTAGCCCTGCCCATTTTGTAGAATCGATGTTTTTTATTTCTTCCTTCAATGCAGCTACTTCTTGCTTGATGTATTCTGCTGTCTCTTTACAAAACTTGAATTTTAATGGGCCTGCAATAATGTGTTGAAAAAGGTGTTGGGTTTTCCCATATGGTGCTATTATTTGAAACTAATTTAAGAGGGACAAGACTTGACATGAAAACCGAAGAATCACTGAAGTCTACATCTTCATTCCTTTGCTTGTAGGTGCTTTGAAGAAACTCCATCGAAACCCCATTTACTAATTAACTTCAAACCTTCAGCTGACCAATCTATCGGGGTCCCGTTAATTTGAAGAATCTTCTGGACTGTTAGATCCAATAGGGCTTGAAGCTTCACTCTGGCTAGCTTTAAGTTTGGAACTTCACAATCTAACAGCACTTTCCTTAAACACAAGTATTTCCATTTTGACAAGTTCAATGATGTATAAAGACCAAGAGCATGATCTTCGTGAAAAGATTTTTTCCTATTTTTCTTAAACAAGATGTCTTGAAAATAACACAAGCTAAGTCATTCTTCCTGTCTATCTTGAGTCTTTCGACTAATGCATAAGTAAGTTCTTCCGGCGAATAGTCCAAAAGAGACTCCGAACGTCTTTTCTTCTGTTTGTTGCTGAGATCAACAAAAGGCTTCCTAATCTGAACGTCGGTAGATGTGCCCACAGTTGTTGTACTAGATGTCGACGGAATCACATCTCTGTAGTATCGATGTCAGCTGAAGTATTGAGTGACGATATATTTTCAATAACCTCGTCTTGGACCTGAAAAATATCGGATAAATTAAAAGTAGTGCAATTTGGCCAACTAATGTTTGATTGTAACCATGAAGCATCTCTATTCATGAAAGTCTTCTGATTTCTAGAAGCACTTGCCCATCTGCGACTGATATTACTGATGTAGATAATCGAATGCTTGGCATCAACATACCCCTCAGGCGGCGGTATTGTACACATTCCATCAACACATGTATCACATCCTCGGGCCTATTACAGTTGTCACATAAAATGTGTGTGTGCCCACTATATGATAAAATGTGTTCAATGGAACGTGTCCTGAACGCAACCTAAGTGCTAAAACCACTGTTTCTCTCGAAAGAAACTTATTTATTTACTTCTTTAAATTAAAGTACTTATAATTATAATTATAAGAACATAGGAGGCATTGAATAGTGTTAGATTTAGTGATAATTTTATACATTACAATAAAAATTAGACTAACTGTTTTTACAGTTTTACTTTAGGGTAGAGTACGGCAAGTCTTCAGGATTCAAATAAGGTGCAAGTAGACATCTGAAAACAGAACATATTATGTAATATTAATGCAAGTGACTGCCTCTTTATCCTCTAGGCCTCTAAATGACCTCCTCAGCCCAGTCACCTCGGGAACATGATACCCCTTAGTTGGACTGGTTGTCAGACTTTCTAGCTTCTGACTGTCAAAGATGTATGAACAACTGATTAAAATATAATTATGATAATAACATCAGCCTATATACGAGTACTACAACGATTCCGGTTGGATCCAACTACTTTCACTAATATTGTTGCCCGTGAGCTGGGAGTCTCAGTCATTTTTAGAAAAAAATTGTGGACGGATGAGTCGAAAGTTTGATAAAGACAGTATTACCAACTACCATAATGCTCATTATTGGGCCCCAAAACAACAGGGTAATCCTAAAAAGAAGAGAGTGAAAGGGTCACAACGCAAATTCAGCGTAAATGTGTGGATGGGCATCATTTCAAATTATTTGGTTGGGCTTTACTTTCTCCCTGGCAATTTAAATGGAGAAGATTACGAACATTTCCTGAGAGGAGATCTAAGCGATTTGCTCGACGATTTACCACTACACACCAATTACAAGAAATGTGGTTTCAAGACGATGGCTGCCCTGCACATTACAGAAGAAGTGTCAGAGAATGGCTAGACACAAACCATCCTAATAAACGGATCGGACGAGGTGGGCCTTTATCCTTAAAGAACCCCTAACCCTTTGGTTAGTAGAACATCATCAGGCATAACAGTTGTTGATAAATATTCCAAACTAATAATTTGATTACTTACAGCATCTTTAATATACTGATAATGAATATCAATGTGTTTAATTTAGCTATGACATCCATAATTTGCCACCAACCTGTGCGCTTTTACAGTCATTACATAAACGCACAGTAAATAAATTACCAGTCATAGTTTTCTTTAAGTATCTGAGTTTTCTTTTGGCATAAAATAAGAAAACTAACACAAAATGAAATATGAGGTCTAGTTATGACCGATAAATAAATGAGACTTCCAATCAATCGTTGATGTGGAATTTCTTTATCACAAGTTTCAGACTTTTTTATTAAACTCTATTATAGCTGAGCAAATGGAACTTGTTCTCCTTCTTTTGTTACACTGGTATGGCAACCTATAAATTCCTGTGCCACGGAAATCAAAGAATAAAATTCACTCTCTGTACTATCTCTTTCTGACATCTGTTCATCTAAATTAGGAGCTATTTCTTCTATTTCAGACTGAATTGTGTCAAATTTAGACATTAGTTCTTGTAACTGATTAAGTCTTAATGTTAATTCTCTAATGTCTACATTACTAGGAGTCTTCTGAAGTTTAAAATTATCTACATAATTCATAAAAATTGTAATTCGACTCCTGATTCCCCCACGTCTACGGAATAATGTCTTTAAACTTTCATTACTCCTATACTAGAAGAGGCAACCGAATGTGGGGCCAACATGTTACCAATACAAAGCTTCTATATTAAGTATTTTAGAATTGTGATGTAGGAAATTCGTACCTACACTTAAATAATTTAACAATAATAAGTTGGTTATAAATTCCTAACTGAACTAACGTTGACAAAATACTATCACTTGTACAAATAATTTACAATCCCATCTCTTAAGTCCAGCAAACAAACCGTCGTTGAGAGCTCGCCAAACGCGTAAGCGGCGTACTGAGCGTACGCAGGGCGCCGCTGACCGCCGCGCAGTCAAGCCCGCCGACACCACCGACGACACAGCGAACGGAGCACGAAGAAGACGACACCCCGCACTCAGGCACGCAGAGTCGCCAAGCTGGAATAGTCGGCAGATTTCGTTGAATGGGATGCAATAACCGTGAACTTCGTGGAATTAATGAGATACGATAACTCGATAAATAGGTATAGCTATTCATGTAGTAAAGTTAGTCTTAGTCAAAACGTGCACTTCACGGACTGAAGAAGTTACGATAACTTGACAAATAAAGAGAACTATTGTGCAAGAAAACAAAATAATAGTAGACCTTTGTTCAAGCGTGTAATTTCGCGGCCAGGGAACGGATTACCCATTCATAAATGTAAACCGTTTCAAACAGTTAACCTCTTTATCGGTCACTAATTAAAACGGTTAACAGAAATCTTGGTAAACCCATTCGTATCGGTATTTAATTTATCCGGTTTTATCTGTAATCTTAAGGTTAACAGAAATAATTTTAGTACAACCCAAATTTATGGGTTATTAGTTGAAACTGTTAACCGAAATAAAACAATGTGTAAGTATTTGACTGACAATAGAAATAGATGCCGAAAGCGCAAACGTAAACAGGGAAATGACCGCGGGGAGTGGGGAGGCACGGTCACCGCGCCTCCCCGCTCCGTTGCTAGCGCGTAGTGCCTAAGATCTGCTGTTACCTACAGGTGCCTGCTCTGCTGCTATTTCGAAATGGTAAGTTTTTATTTCTTTCAAATAATTTGGGTTGATATTGCAATGAATTAGGTAAGTATACTAGGTTACGATTTTACCTATACACCAAGTTTATAATTAACATTATTTTAAAATGTATTTTAATAACTTAATATTTTTAATTGTTATAATTAGATTACTTAGATTAAGATAATTGCTGTGCCCTTCCTATCCTTTTACGATATGGCCATAAATTATTTGCATTTGCGTGAAAAAATTACAGGAGCCGGCTGAATGAAACCTCTCATTATCATGTCTCTTTTTAATATTATGCATGCGAAAGTTTAGATGAATGCATGAATGGATGTTTGTTAGGAACTCAACCACACCAGAACGGCTGACGAAATTTGGCACAGAGATAGATTTATAGTCTGGAATAACACATAGGCAGGCCACCGCCAATCGGCCGTACCTACAGCGATAAGTGCCTACACTATAAATTCGCGTGGCGCCGTCGCCACTCCGACGGCCTGGTGTCGCCGCTTAAAGCTTTTATGATTACGAGAGCAACTTGAAAATGTGACTTTTGGTTGTTGAGATATTTTAACGATTTTGGTATCAAACGATTTTGACGACCTCCGTGGTCGAGTGGCGTACACACCGGTTTCAAGGTGTCGCTAGCTCTGAGGTCCCGGGTTCGATCCCCGGTCGGGTCAATGTAAAAAAATAATCAAATTTCTATATTGTCTCGGGTCTGGGTGTTTGTGGTACCTTCGTTGTATCTGAATTCCATAACACAAGTGCTTTACTTAGCAACTTACTTTGGGTTCAGAACAATGTATGTGATGTTGTCCGCATTTATTTATTTATTATTTATTTATTTATTATCAAACGAAAGGTCTAGATCTAAAACTATTCTTCCGTTTGAATTATGTATATCGGTCTACTCATTTAGGGAATTAGAAGAATTAAGAATAGTGAAAATCCAGACCTATAAATATATATAAACAAAACTAATAAACTAACTAAAACGCGAGTGAAGCCGCGTGTCGGAAAGCAGGTTGATAATAAAGACCTGCAAGCAAATCGGAGTGGTGTACTTACCTAGGTGTGACGATTTTGTATTTACAGAGAGGCTAATTCATAGATGGACAACAGAATAAGTACATAGATGGGATATTGGAGTAAATGAACCTTTTTTTTCAGACTGACGAAAGTAATGATAATGATCGTCCAGTATCACCGTCAATTTTGCAACCGCAGAACCTATTGAGACGAAAGAACAAAACATCTGATAGTAGCGATGGTACAGTATCTGTCTTCCTTTACTAATATTATTGAGTGTTATTTAGGTACTTACGAGAAATTAAGCGCGAACATAGGGTTTAAGGAAATTTTCAGTAACTACTCAGTAAGTTCTTAGCATAGAAAAAGTCTTAAAACTTGGTATTGACGCTCGATTTTGACTTGGCTGCCATAGTATGAATTAAATAATACCTACCTTAAAGGCTCTCATATGGCATAGGTTTCAACACTTGAGAATTTATCCAAACTCGGTACTTTACCCATGGTACATTGTAAATAAATTTATTGTTTTAATTTTAGACACAGCGAAGAAGAAGTTGAACGTTGTGTACATTGACGGAGTAAATACTGGCCTACCTGACTGTAAATGTTCCCGAAATGAAAAGGCACTTACTTTTCGTTTTCTCATAAACAGAATTCCGGATAAGAAATTAGAAGCGTTTTGGGACGAAGTATTGAATATAATGCAAAGGTATTCATCTGAATAATTTTATAATGATTAATAACAAATGTATCTACCTACTGATTTTTTAATTCATATGGGCAAATAAAACGAACAATATACTTACATTATGGTGAGTTTAATTTCAAACATTACAAGTATAAACATTGTTAATCATAAAACAAATCTTCGTTTGATTTTATTAAAATGATATTGTTTAATGTTTCATCCAGTAATCTATTTCTTGACGGCGACAATATAAATTTAAGTACTGAAAACAGTCTTTCCACTGTAACCTGTGTTGTTGGAGCAGCCACTGCAACTTGTGCTAAGTGTGCAAGTCTATGCGATTTTGATGACCAGTACTCTATAGTATTTTCAGAAAGAGCAAGTCGTGGGGTAGCTAAATATTCAGCGATATAAAAATCTAAGTCCAACGCAACAGTACCTCCTGGTGCCCGAATTCTTTGACTGAGGTTTAAAATATCTTCAAGACTTTGCAAATCGGACTGGAAACTGTCACCTGATATATAATTCAAAGTTGCAAGTTGCGTGAGCAACGAGATGAAAGTGAATTTAATGTATCACCTTGTTCTTCCTCCTGACTTATTTCATGCACACGTGTATCTACCGCAAGCATCTGTTGGTGAAGATCTTTAATCCAGCGCTTCGCTTTCTGTCTCTCGTCTTCAGATAAGATCAATTTAAATCTAGGATCTAAAAATATTCCCATTAAGAAAGCCTTGTTACCTAACAGAGATTTTTCTCGCATTGTCATAGCGGCTACTAGATCGTGTGCTAAGGATTAATTAATTTTTTGAGTTTTTGTCTTGTAAATCATTCAAATAGAGTAAAAATCACCTACAGTAAGCTGTTCTTTTTGAAGTCTTGCAGTGGCTTCTTCAGATGGCTTTAAGGTATTAAGAATATTATTTATTTCAATCCACACATTTTCATTTAGTATTTCGCAAATTTCGTCACAGTTGTCGCAAAATTTTTTAAGTTCTTTTAATCTTTCTAACATGTAGTACGTAGAGGACCATCTAGTGCTGCAATCAAGAATTGGCTTTTTTAATTTTTCCAATCTTATCTTCAATTTCAGTAGTGGCCGACGTAGTATTCTTACAACACATCGACATTTTTCAATCACAACTTCATGATCATGTCAACTCAACATGATCAACTGCTGACAGCAGAGAGCGTGAGAGAGAGAGCGTTGCTAAGCACGCTCCGTTTTTTTATCGCACCGTTTGTCCCGTCACAGTTTTTGAAGAAGGAGGTTTCAGTAAGGATCTTGAAGAATTTAGGAGGTTTCACTTTAATAAGGAGGTTTCGCTGAGACTAACAATCAGTGTAAACATTGTCTGATTTTACCAACTTGGCCATTGCTGAGAGACGTGAAAATTGGGCTCGTGAAATCTTCCTAAGTTCTCTAATTTATGGCCAAATTCCAGCTCTGTAACGCCAGGCCCAAGTTTCTATGGAGTTTGGGTTTTCTCCTTTGCTTTAATAAAGATGGTGTTGATTTTAAATAAGCATAAAATTCTTGACACCTTTTGTTTATATAGACCTTAGTTATTAAGATCGCCTTCAAAACTGAAACCTGTAAGCTGTTTTTTTCAGACGTCCACAATTTATTCATTAAAGAAAAGATTCTTTCTACTGATGCATTTGTACCGGGTAAACATAAAATGTATTCAATTAAAAGACTAACATTTTCATGCTTAAGATTGTTGGCGCGAAAGTGTTTAAATATTTCAACCCAACGAGTTTCAGTGTGAACTTTTAAATGATTCCATTCTGAAATTTTCTGTGAAGTTACGTAGTTTAATATTAATGTAAATTCGTCAAATACTTCTGTGTATTTGATATTAATTTGTATAATGGTATAAAATGGTAACAATAAAAAAAGAACTGACACAAAATGGTAAATGAAATAATGAACGGCGGAATGCGCTCGCTCGCTTGCGAGTTGAACAAGGTCTGGTCGTAATGGCGTCGGCGCGCAGCGTTCCGTCCTCCGCGCCCCGCTCCCCCCGCGATGCTTATGGCTGCGTTCGCGCGTGAACATGCTCCCCGGGTTGAAGGAGTTTTCAAGAGAGTGGCAGCGGGCAGATGTTGTTGAAGGCTCGCCGAATTGTCCCCTTCTTAGTTTTTAACTCTGCAACTCTTGCAACACCATCGGACCCCGGGTACGTTTGTACGACGCGAGCCAGTAGCCAGCAGAGAGGTGGGAGCGCCTTATCCTTTACTAGGACGAGGCTGCCCACCTTGACGTCTCCCGTTGTCGTCGAACACTTAGTTTTTTGCTGCAGCAGATAAATATACTCTGTGTTAAAACTTTTCCAAAAGTGCTGCTTTATGTTTTCCACCCTTTGGAATCGCTCGAGTCGACTGATGTTTCCGCTGTCAGATATCTGTGCTGTGGATGCGGAACGGACGTGAGTGATCTTCCAATTAAAAAGTGGGAAGGTGTTAGGGCACAAAAATCAAGTGGATTAGGAGAGCAGGGAGTAAGTGGTCGGGAATTGAGAATTGCCTCTATTTGGGTGAGACAAGTAGCCATTTCTTCATATGTGAAGTGAGTGAGAGTGAGTAATCTCTTTAAATGGTGTTTCGTGGATCGCACGGCGGCTTCAGCTACGCCATTGAAATGAGGAGAGTAGGCCGGCACAAAGTTGAATTCAATGCCTTCTTGCGCGACGTCATATGAAAGGTTTGAATTCTGCAAGAAAACACGAAGTTGGTTATCAGAACCGACAAAAGTTGTTCCGTTATCAGACAAAATGCTGCGAGGCTTGCCACGGCGCGCAATGAATCTTTTTAAGGCGGCCAAGTATGCTTCCTTGGTAAGAGGTGAACAGCCTTAATGGCTAGGCAGACAAAGATACATATGTAAGACTTTACAAGTTTGCACCCCCTTCCCTTCCGGTCAGCTATCAGTATTGGCCCTGCATAGTCAACACTTGAATTTAAGAATGGAAATTCAAGATTACTTCGTGAACTTGGAAGTTGACCCATTATTGGCTGTACATTTTGAGCCTTATGTCTAAAGCACACAACGCATTTTTGAACGGTAAACCTAGACAAATTTCTTCCCCCCAAAGGCCAATAGTTTTGCCTTATGTTTGCCAAGAGCAACTGAGGCCCGGCGTGTAACAGCCTTTTGTGAACAGCTTGAAATAAAATTTTAGTTATATGATGCTTACTGCACAGGAGTATAGGATGTTTCACGTTGTAATCGTAAGGGGAATTATTTAACCTGCCTCCAACTCGAATGATGCCATCAGAGTCTAAAAAAGGTGACAATGATATGAGACGATTTTTGTGGAGTAGGGATTTTCCTAATTTTAAAGTAGAATATTCATCTGGAAATATTTCAAGTTGTGCGTTAAGCAAAATACATTTCAAAGAAGATTGAATTTCCTGATTCGACAGCCTCCCTACTAACTTGCTATTTTTATTTTTAAAATTATAAATGTACCTTTTAATGTAGGCCACAACTCTTTGCAAACGGTTGAAGTCTGAATATTTGTGAATTAATTTTTGAATTAAGGTTTGATGTTGAATGTCACTATTGTTTGACTGAGTTACATAGCAAGTTAGTTCAGGCAAGTCTTGTTTTGCAATGTCGTTGTGCGGCTTTGGCCACAGGCTTTCATCTTGTAATAAAAATGAAGGGCCTGCCCACCATAGACTGGAGTCGCTGATATGGTCAGCCTTCACCTCTCGAGAAACTAGATCCGCCTGATTGTCTCGTGTTGGCACATAGTTCCATAAGGATCCGAGGGTGGTTTCCTGTATTTCATTGACACGATGCCTGACAAAAAGCTTGAGTTGTGTCCATGGTGCGGATAACCAGCTCAAAACAATTGTTGAATCACACCAAAAAACACATCTGCTAACAGATATAGTAAGTGATTCTTTCACCTTTGTACACAATCTTGCACCCACTAATGCTCCACATAGTTCTAACCTGGGCATTGTTGTTGGCTTGACAGGGGCTACCCGATTTTTAGAAGCAAGTAGGCGTACCGTTACTGCATTACTACTATCAATGCTGCGTATAGAGACGCATGCACCATATGCCTTTTCACTGCTATCTGTAAATATGTGTATTTCATTCATTTTACAGTTCTCACATATGATCCATCTAGGAATATTCAAAGAGTTTAAATGCTTTAATGCTTCTACTAATTTTGACCACTGATCTGCTATGTCCTGAGGATCTGTGTATTCCGGATAATCTTTACCACTTTCTGGCTAATATCGGTAACACCACAACAGTTAACGGAGAAGAGATCAAAATTAGCATTCCAGATATTGCTGTCCCCCAACCCCAAGCAGATGCTATTCCTGCTGGATCTTTTGGCGCTGTAACCCCAGAAAATCATAATGTTTATGAGTGCTACATTTCTCCACTCGTCACCATGAACAGAGTCCTAAATTCAAGACGGCAGCAAGGAGAAGCTGAAGTACCGCCATTACCGGCGATGATGATTCCAGCAGGCGCCGTACCTACGGAAAATATACTCGGCCATGGCCCACCGGATATTTTACAGATGGAAGCTCGACAACGGATCGAAGGGTTTGATTTTCCAGAAGGTGATTCTGATGCCGCCCGTCTCCGTGTTTGTCCCGAATTAATGGCTCGAGTTAATACCGTCTTGTCCGAGATGAAAAATCGTTACAAGATGAGAGACATTGGACGATCATCCCCAGGACTTAGAAACTATATCGTGCCAAAGAACATACCCGGTTATATTCAGTACGTCCGTGTGTCAGAAAACACACCCGATAACATTCGGCTGAGTAAGAGACAAAGTCAAATCCGAGAACCTACAGCATTTGGATCAGCCACCGCAGGTCAAGTTAACTTGCACTGCCTACATAGAGAACGGACGAACCATGCCCGTGGATCATGTTATACCATTGGAGGTGCAATTCCCAATGGCTGGCTAGCTACTGTTAATTCCAACTTTAACATGGTAGCACCTTTCACTCCAACTATAGGAGTTAACAATCCGGCTCGAAGGACCAATGTTTAGGGTGCTCTTCAATAATGGTGGACTGTATTTGATATTAATTTGTATAACGGTATAAAATGGTAACAATAAAAAAAGAACTGACACAAAATGGTAAAAGAAATAATGAAGGGCGGAATGCGCTCGCTCGCTTGCAAGTTGAACAAGGTCTGGTCGTAATGGCGTCGGCGCGCAGCGTTCCGTCCTCCGCGCCCCGCTCCCCCCGCGTTGCTTATGGCTGCGTTCGCGCATGAACACTTCTGTATCTTTATTGCTGTCAATGTATCCCTTTTCAATTAATATATCCAATGCTTTTTGTACATCTACCCATGCAGGTACTGTTCATAAATCAGCCCAAAAAAAATCTCCATTTCTTTAGTAAGGATGCAAGTCCATTCTTCCAGATATTCACTGCTCGTTTTGTAAAATTCTGTAGCTGTTCTTTTTAAAAAATCTTCATCAATATTAGAGCCATTATCTTTTAGTTTTACTATTAATGTACGAACAGTAAATGGAAGAAACTGATTGGTTTGTTTCTGTATCAAATTTTCTTTGAGTTGATTTATTTCTTTTGCAACATCAATTGCCGACAAAATTTTACCTTCAATCTTCAAAACAATTCAATTCAAAAAATTCAACACTATAATTCTTAAATTATAAATACATATGTCCTATAAAACATGCTATCATTATTTTCTTACTGCAATAAATATTTTAATATACGAGTAATTTTTTATTTTCTTAAAGGCGAAATAAATAACGATATTAATCGAATATATATTAGTAGTGGTGGTGGAACCATAAAGTAACTTGTTCTTATTTAGATCTTTTTGGTACTGTAAGGAGTTCACGTTTTCTAAGCCAATCAAAGCTCTAATACACGTTTGACATTTTAATTTCTTTATCAATGCATGGACGGTGTAGCCATCCATGTATTCAAGAACCCTTCTGAAACGTGTGTAAGATCTTCAAGAAAATCTACATTTTCGCTTTCAATTGATTTCTCATGTGTGTCTGTAAGGTCTCTGTATCGTGTTGTGACATTGATACGATCCACTGGTGATGTATATTGCAAAATAGATATTTGACGTAAAGCAGAGCAATTTCCACTGCCGCTATTTCTTATTTGTGCATAGGTGAGAAGCTTTTTATAAATACTCTCGAACTGTCGGGCACTGGGATTATTGTT
The DNA here is from genome assembly GCF_003590095.1 of Trichoplusia ni. Lineage (NCBI taxonomy): Eukaryota > Metazoa > Arthropoda > Insecta > Lepidoptera > Noctuidae > Trichoplusia > Trichoplusia ni. The sequence continues at coordinate 2,201,124 of NC_039489.1, read as the reverse complement.
TGAATCCCCATGACATCTTACTCTTCCAAAAAAATGCTGTAAATGATCCTGGCCGATTTTGTGCTGTGGTAAGTATTTTAATGCGTAGTTTGGATTTACAACGAGGTCCTGGATAAGGTATATCGCACTTTCGATACATACACAAAATCCTAGAAATCCAGTATATCTTGGCGATTTTATCAGTAGAACAGTTTGCTCAGTATTTCTTATTTTTATCTGAGTAGACAAGCTTAATTAAGTATCTTTTGAAGCCCTAAGTTTTACTAGCACATTGGTTGCATTTTCAACATTTACCGCCCTTTTCAGGCCGTAACCGTGGGTGTGCGAGTCCAGGATATCAAGTAGGTCATTTATCATGTCCAAAAAACGTGCTGTTGGTGTAACCTTTTTTTTTTTGTTTAGGTGGGGGAATCCTCATGGACACCCCTCCCTCGGGGGAGGAAATGGGTAGTGTCAGACTTTTACTGACTAAACCTGAACCGCCGTGCTACGTCATCCGCGTTTTGTGTCGGTGTATGGCAATGCGTTGCAATCCTTCATACACCGACCGCGGGCTTCCACCGGCCAGTGATGTGGGCCGGTAGGTCACTTTCTTGTGTTGTGTGGAGGCCGACGTGTAAAGAGCGTCGGCCTCCTCGCCTCATATAGGGACCGCATCCATAGCACCGAATGTGGCCCCCCGCCGTGGGTAATACACTCGGACGACAGACACCCCCGTGCCGTCGCCCAGAACCCTAGTTAGGGGGTGTTGGTGTGTTGGTGTAACCTGCTCAAATTCCCGTAAATTGAGTTGTTCCTTGCAAAACATGAGTGAATCTGACACACTCTTGCTATAAATTTGGGTAGCCAAGCTCACTTTCATAATTTCACTTTTAAAAAATATGTGAGCTGCCCTGATACGATTAGCAAGATGAAAATTTTCTGCTTCTTGCAAATTATGTAAATTTACTAGATGTTGCCAGGAAATGGTCTCACCATGTTTGTCTTGAATTTTTTTATAGAACTCGAACGCATTTCTTATTAGCTTTATCATGTGCGCCGGATCTAGAAATACTGCAATTTTATTATCATTGCAGGGGTTTTTAAAGGTGGTATTGAAATTACTACCTTCAAAAGAACATCCTAACTTTTTGGATATCGTCAAATTCGCTGGACAACCGTCAAATGTGACAGCTTTAATTCTAACACCAGCTTCTTCTTCTAAATGAATGGCTTCCGTTAAAAGAGCCACTTTCTGCTCAGAGTTAACGCCATTTATTAAAAAATATCCAATTGGAATTTTCCAGGAAGCGTTGATCGCTACCAACAAAAATACAAGTGCTTCCTTGCTCTTCCCCCGGACCGCCGCAAGGTGTACACGTCTACTCAGTGGTTATACCAAATTTATTTTCAAAAAATATTAAATAAATTCAGTGATTTAATTCTTTAAAAATATTAGGAGTGCATAAAATAAGAAGTTATCCTAATACACTCAGTGCTCCGTGGCAATCGTTCGCGATCATAATACCCTGGTACCTGACTCGTGCGCATTGGTCAAGGCTACGAGACCCCACCCAGCGTGTACGCATCACGCGCAACCTTCGACACGCCCTCGACACGCCCCACTGCTCAACGATTCGAGGACAACCTCAGCGACGCCCCGCCCTACGCACCGGACACTCGCCGCTCACCGGTAATTAGCACATCTCTTACTGCCGCTGCTGCCCTAGTACTTCAAACGCTTCTTGGTTATAAGTAAAATTAGTGAGCGTGATAAATAACACTTCGGGCTCTTTTTAATCTTAACCATCACTCCAACGGCTCTACTACCCTAGTACTAAAATGGACAAGTCATACTCCGAGTCAAATTTAGCTAACCAAGACGAGAGATTGGAGTCACCTCTGAGTTACATTTCCCAAAGAGTTAACAAAAGAAGAAGAGAAGATGACTTTGACGCCTTTAGAGAAGAGATGATAGCTACAATTAAGTCTATGCTGCTAACTCAAGAGACGGAACTTAAAAAAATAACTCCCACGCTCATGGAAATAAAGCTCACAAATGCCAACATTGAAAATACTATGGCCGCTATAAGCCTGCAGAATGAAGAGTTTAAAAGAAAAATTGAAGAAATGGAGTTACAAGTCAAGAAAGATAAAGAGTACATATCCATCCTAGAAGAAAAAGTTGAGGATCTTCAGCGAGGTAGCCGAAAATCGAATATTGAGATTAAAAACGTACCCAAACAATTGAAAGAAACTAAGGAAGACCTTATCGAAATGGTAGTATGCTTAACTAAGACTGTAAACAATGAAATCACAAAATCGGATATTCGTGACATTTATCGAGTGAAAGGGAAGAAGCAAGGTATGACTAATACCCCTATAATAGTAGAACTATCCTCAAGGAGTCTACACACCAAACCCGCCGACCCGCCGACACAGCCCGGCGGCTTGGTGTCGGCGACTTTGCTTCAAGAATCATGTCGGCGACTCGTACCCGCGCGTGCAAGTCGGCGGCATGGCCGGCGACTTGCGTACGCGCACGCTCAGTTGCCCGCCGACACTCCAGCGATAGTGACGTGCTTGTGTTTTTTTTGCGATTTTCTGCAATAATGGAATGGGACGAAGAAACCACTCTAAAGTTAATAAATTTGTATCATATAAAGGAATTATTATGGAATCCAAAACACTTGGATCACAAATGTAGACCTAAACGTTTTGATGCACTAAATGAGATGGCAAACGAATTAAATACAAATGTCACAGAAATAGAACGGAAGATAAAAAATTTGACGAGCCAATATTATAGAGAAAGAAAAAAGACGATTGAATCAAAAAAGTCTGGAACCAGCGCAGATTCTGTTCATGAGAGCAAGTGGTTTGCCTTTAAATCTTTGAATTTCTTGCTCAATAAAAATAAACCTACTGGAACAATCGATACGGTATGTAACATTTCAGTGATGTTGTATTATTTTATTTCTAACCTAATTATTAGAGCACACAAGAATAATATGTAAGCTTGGCCCGAGTGAAGAGAGGCGCGCGGTAAATAAAGACATAGGTACTTATTTTATCTGCCTTTGTTGTTGCGCTGCCGCTATTGTTATTGCACCGAAATATTTCTAAACAAATTATTTCTTGGAATGGCATGTGCACAGATATAAAAGTCATTGCAAATGTATTTTTTAAAAACTAACAACTCTTTTCTCAACAATCTTTTGATTTCGCCGAATTTCTATTATAAACCGAGAGATTCCGTACCATTTTCTTTTTTTTTCTTTTTAGGTTGTTTTAGAAATATTATTATTAATTATTATTTACATTGATAATAATTATCAATGTAAATAATAATTAATAATAATATTTCTAAAACAATTAGTATTAGGTATGATTTATGACCATTGTCTTTTTTTTCATATATTCCGTGCGGTGTACCTACTCGCGGGTAAAAGCTAGTGTATAATACATTTCATAAGTAAACTGTTGGTGATTCAAATAAAATATTATTTCAGGAGATAACAGCAACTGACAATAATGCCCAACATGCGGACAATGATGCTCAACATGGGGAAAACGATTCACCTCAAACGTCAAACAAAATTCCCCAAGCGAATAAACGTTATAAACCTAATCCAAGTAATGAGATGGTGTCGGAAGCATTAAATTTAATGAGAACAGTCAGTCAACGGACAAATCAAAAAATAAAAGATGAGGACGATTTGTTTGGCGAATATATTGCGACACAACTTAGAAAATTTGATAAAACAACAAAGGCAATAATAAAACATCGGATTAACAATATCTTTTTTGAAACCGAAACTGGATATCGTTCAGACATGTTCGAAGCTTCGCCAAGACCTTCTACTTCCCATAGTCATCCAGGATATTATACAATGGATCAATGTGATGTAAATTCCTACTACTCATCATCCAACTCTGCCGTAACAAACCCTGTTTCACCGCCTCTTGGTGAACCTTCAACATCTTCAATTGAACCTTCGTTACGTGTGTCGCTTCAAGAGAGTGGTGATATTGAGAACATATTATCATCTATTGAGTCAGATAAATAGGTTTATTCCACAAATCCCCACCGTATGCACTCTGAGAATAACCCTATCACCTGATGCGAGATAACGTTATGTAGGCACAAGTATTTCGTCTTAATGTTGTTATCATAGAATCGTCATAGTATACTCAAAATGCATAAAAACATCAGTGGGGATTTCACGGTGGGGATTTATAGAATAACTCGGTAAATAAAACCACTTATAAATGAACAAAAACAAGTGATTTACGAAGTTTTTAATACAAATTATAATAAAAATAAAAGTACTAATACAAGTATGAGTTTCATTAAAACTTACGAGTTAGTCATTGATCATTCTGCCATGGTAATCTCCCGACATCGGAAAGAAAATATTGAACCAATTCTGTCCTTATAACCTCAGGAGATTGTGTCCTTGTAACCTCAAGGGAATGTGTATTGTCTTGTCTAGGCAAGTCAGCAAACAAATTATTTTCACGTGGTTCCCTGCGCCAATCTCCTGGATTGATTTCTCCCCTACTATTTTCAGTATCATATTCATTTTGTTGTATTATACCATGTCGTTTTACATAATTGAACAAATGAATACATGCCAATGTTACAATAGTAACTTTTTGTGGATTTAGCTGGATGGGTTTGTTAAATATCTTAAATTGTTTTGTTAACTGTCCAAATACGTTTTCAACTACTCTTCGACCTCGACACATGCGATAGTTGTACACTCTCTTGGGAGACCCTTTCGCATGATTACCATCATAAGGTTTTAAAATATTGGTTTGTAAAGGAAACGCATCGTCGCCCAAAAAAAAATAGGGTACTGGCATAATTCTTCCAGGTAGAGGTTTTTTATCTGGCAAATTTAAATCATTATTATATAACATTCTGCATAATGAAGAGTTAGCAAATACACCACCATCGGAAATGCGACCCTGGCACCCCACATTAGCGTATAAAAACTTATAATCTGCATCCACTAATGCAAACAGTACAATACTGAAATACATTTTATAATTAAAATAATCGCTTCCACTTCGTGCTGGACATTCAATTCTAATGTGCTTTCCATCCATAGATCCAACACAATTAGGTACATTCCATCTACTCAGATATCCATCTGCAACTTTTGTCCATTCGTTTGATGTTCGTGGAATCTGAAATCGGAAATGTGCTCGGTGATAGGATAGCCATTTGCCTACTTATATAGTAATTTTTCGGAACATAGTTTTTCTGGAAGATTAAAGAAAGTTAAACGCCCATATATGTACATACCTTCACATAATCCGAAAGTCCATCTACGATAGCTTGGCACACTTCTGGAATAATGTAGGAAATAAGTTGAGGAGATACTTTAAAGGTGTCACAAAGACTGTTGAATGAATCTCCCGTAGTCAGGTATTTTAATGTTAATGATAATCTGTCCGTTGGTGAAATTGCACTTCTGTAATTTGTATTTTTTTTAACTATTGTGGGTCCAACAATGCTTAGTAAATATTCAAAGTCGGTAAACGTTAACGACATAAATGTCTTAAAATGTAAGGGTCTTTTTACAATCAAATCGTCTGTTCTTAAATCTTTTATTCTATCACTGTTACTGTAACGACTGCGACTCATTAAGCTTGGTCTAACCCAACACTGTCGTTTTCTCTTCAGGGACCCAGCTAAAATTATTCCACATGCTGCTATTATTAGATCAGCATCAGTATCCATGTTTATTGTAGGCTGCAATATTCGAGAAAAACAACACGTCACGTTCGTACACACTGCAATCACTAACTAAAAAAGTTGTACTGATTTCTTGCCGCCGACTAACTCACCGACACAGCCCCATGACACATGTTGGCGGGTTGGCGGGTTTGGGTCGCCGACACCAAGCCGCCGGGCTGTGTCGGCGGGTCGGCGGGTTTGGTGTGTAGACTCCTTCAACAATACTCAAGACTGAGGTACTTAAAATGTGCAAGTCTTATAATACTAGGAATGTAGGAAAGCTCAGCGCCAAACACTTGGGTCTCAAAAATAACGTAGACGTTCCAATATTCGTATCTGAACAGCTCACAGCGAAAGGCTCAAGACTTCACTTCTTGGCACGCGACCTCGCCAAATCGAAGGGATTCAAGTATTGCTGGACCGCCTATGGTAAAGTTTATGTTAAGAAGCGAGACGAATCGCCTACGTACCTAATCAGGAGTGAGTCCCAAATACAAAGCTTAATGCAAGAACCGTGACTAGTGTTGGGCTACTTACACTACATGTTATATCTTTTTACTTTAATTTTTATTAGTATTTTAAGTTGCTCATCGAACTTTTTAAAAAATGTTAATTCTAATTATCCTAAAACACACATATTGTCACTACACACGCAAACACATAAACAATACTTTCAGCATAACAATTACACACTTATAAAACACTCAACATTTACCTATATATTTACAGAATGCATGCTTGCAAGTCATTACAAAATTATTAATTCTCTTCCTTTTTGCTATAAAATTATATACTTAGGAAAATCCTTACAATATGTATGCATACACAACATAACTCATTCATACTGCGGGGTCGTAAAATCTTATCGAGGTATTATTTTTAATCCATATGTTGCATATAATGTAGTAATAATATTCACTAATCATGGTAATTATATTTCCCTATGTATAAAAGTATATCTTAATGCGAGACGAGTAAAATACGTATATATATACAATTTGGCATTAAAACCTAGAATGCTAGCTCAATTTTACCATGGATAGTACTAATATAATAATGCAAGAATTGGACGAAATAACGATAGCACAATCGAAAGAACTTCAAATTGATGATTTTATAAAACAATTTAATATAGGCAAAACTGATTTCACAATAGTATCTCAAAATATTAGGAGCATATATACTAATCTGGATGACTTTCTAATTACTATAACACAGTTCAAATTTAATGTAGATCTTTTAATCTTAAATGAGTGCAGAATAGACACAAACAAACCTATCCCTGAAATCGAAAACTACTATTCTTTTACTACAAATAATCATATTAACCAATGCGATGGCGTTGTAGCGTATATTAAGTCAGAGCACAAGGCTAGTGTAAGAGAAATAATTTTAACTCATGCATCATGCTTACAAATAAAAATACATAATCTTGTCATCCTTGCTATTTACCGATCGCCTTCAAATACAAATGCTGACCTTTTCGTAGATTCTCTCAATGACCATTTAGACTCACTCAAATCATACAAAAACATTGTAATAGCAGGCGATATTAACATCAATCTAATATCTAAACCTATCGAGCAAACATATGAGCGTACAAACAGATTAAACTATTTAAATATGCTTGCAACACATGGCTTGCTACCGGGTCACTCGTTACCAACCAGAGGCGGCAACTGTTTGGATCATTTTATCTTAAAACTTGACACTGCCAAAAAAGCTGCCTCTATTGCTGTTTTAAATACCAGTATTACGGACCATCTTATGATATTCCTTAAATTATCAAATATTATAAAATCTCATAAATGTTCTAAAACTAAAACTAAAGTAGACTTTGATAAAACCATAACAGCATTAAAAAGTAGTAATATATCCGAACTACTTTCTATCAATGACCCAGTTAAGTTATCTGTACAATTAATAAACAAACTCCAAAACTGCCTTCAGCAACACACTATTACTACACTAATTCCAAGGAACAACCGTATCATTAAACCCTGGATAACTTTAGGAATTTTACGATGTATACAAAATAGAAATAATATGCAGAGAAAGTTGCGATCTGATCCCCATAACGTTATATTAAAAATCACCTATAGGAGATACCGCAATTTCTGTAATAATTTAATTAAAAAACTTAGAAGAAAATATGATAAGGAACAATTACAAAAAGCAAATAAGAATACAAAACAAATGTGGAACACAATAAACAATATAACTCATCGCAAACCAAAGAAAGCTTTAAATTCAGAATTATTAGATATAAAACCTACCCCTCAGGCTTCGGTAGATTACATAAATGATTTCTTTTCCAATGTTGGGAAAACTCTAGCTGAGAACATTATTTGCTCACACCAACCGCAACTTCCTCACGGTCCTGATCCCATGATACACTCACACAGCTCCTCCTTCGTGCTTCTTGAAACCGATCCTACTGAAGTCTATGATGTCCTAATGAGTCTTAAATCAGACAGCGCTCCAGGTTGGGATAATATCTCAACTAAATTCTTAAAAACCGCCCATGAATTAGTCGTACCACTGATAACACATCTTGCTAACTTATGTTTTAACGAAGGTAAATTTCCATCTGTGTTGAAGCAAGCCATAATTACACCGGTGCACAAGGGTGGAGGCAGAGACGACATAAACAATTACAGGCCTATATCTGTCCTGCCGGCCATATCTAAAATCATTGAAAAGCTCATTAACGTCAGACTACATAGTTACACACATAAATATAATATCATATCAAATGCTCAATACGGTTTCAGACATAAATTATCGACTGAAGACGCAGTGACAGCATTGACCACTCATATAACTAAACTGGTAGACTCAGGAAAAAAATGTTTAACCGTATTCCTTGATCTGAAAAAGGCCTTTGATACCGTTTCTGTCCCCATCCTTGTGCGTAGTATGGAAAATGTCGGCATAAGAGGGAGTCCGTTAGCTTTATTAACGGATTACCTTCGAGATCGTAGACAAAGAGTTAAGGTAGGCGAATATATTAGTGACGAGACATACGTGACTTACGGCGTCCCACAGGGCAGCGTATTAGGACCGACTCTTTTCTCAATTTACATAAACCAGCTTTGTAATATGGTGCCGAAAAATGGCCGTGTCTTCTCATATGCAGACGACACGGCCATTGCTTTCTGTGGCGATACATGGGAATCTGTATATAAATCTGCTGAAAGGGGTCTGTTCAGTATTACAAACTGGTTGAGTTCACATCTCCTAACGCTAAACATCTCCAAAACAAAATACATTGCATTTACCATCTACAACAACACACAACCTGGATCTAACAAAACACTCAAAATCCACTCTTGCGATATGACTTGTACAAACTGTTCCTGTCAAAGTATTGAAAAAGTGACTCACATAAAATATTTAGGTGTAATATTAGATCAGCGACTATCCTGGCATGTACACACAGATATGACCATTGCCCGTACCAGGAAACTGATATGGATTTTTAAAAACCTACGACATGTAATGACTAAAAAAATGCTGACAGAAATCTATGTCTCCTTAGCTCGGTCAATTCTGATTTATTGCATACCCGTATGGGGTGGAGCAACGAAGACGAAGTTCATTGAGCTAGAGCGAGCACAGAGGTCTCTAATAAAGGTCATGTATTCCAAGCCATATAGATTTCCAACCAACGAGCTGTATTCCCTCAGCAATATACTATCAGTCAGAAAATTATTCATTCTCCATACTGTGATAAAATTACACAAAGTATTGCCCCACAAGCCACTTCTAACGGAAAGAAGACGAAAACATCGCGTTGCACCGACAGGATATGTTAAGACTACGTACGCTAAAAGGCAATACTATGCAAAGTCCGCTATTTTATATAATAAAATCAATGATCTACTCAATATCTACCCCTTGTCAACTAAAGACTGCAAAAAGACAATAGCTCAGTGGCTGAAGGATAAAACCTATGATGAAATAGAAGACATGCTGCAAGCATCCCCACTGTAACTGTAGAAGCACGCATGCATTACACATACACTGATACATATTTAGGTACACACAACACACATCCACCCACACACATGCGCAAACACACACACACACACACACACACACACACACACACACACGCACACACACACACGCACATGCGCTCACACACACACACACGTTTTCTTTAAAAGAAAAAAAAAAATGTTAAAAAAAAGTTTAATCTAACTCTAATTCAAAAACCTGTAATTTATAACTTTGTATTAGTTAGAATATAAGTGCATGTCCTTTTTTATATCTTTCCTTGTACACCACTTTTATCATTTTAAAATATGTTACTGAAGAGCGGGGCCTCCTAGCACAGGTATATCTTTTACTTAAAAGGAGGTCTCTATTGTAAGATTCAATGTAAAGTTGTACAAGTTACTGCAATAAAACATTTTTATTTTATTTATTTATTTTATTTCCTTGGCTTCATCTTGGCAATCTGTTTCCAAGCTGGTACCGAAACTAACGTGGCCATAATACCTCCGGCCTTGGGGATGATATTCGACTCCGCTTCTTATAGCCATTTCATCAAATATAATAGTAGCGTAAAGTTTTTGTTTTGATTCTGTCGCTTTGATTTTAATGGCATCAATCGCCTCTTTCGTAAACCCTGGTTGACCATAAACCGACTGATAGCAATTTCTGAGCGTGCTCGTGGCTGGTAAACATGTACTAAATGTTTTTCTTACAAAATTATATGCCTTTGGCGAATAGAAATGCAGTGTCGAAAGGAACGCTCGTAATTCTGGAGAGTATTTAAAATTTTGGTATTATATCTTGTTTTAGATTTAAGTATTTGACGTTTAACTAGTTCTCGATTTTGTACACCTATGCAGGATAAAATATTTTCATTTTCTTCGGTTATATAAGATATTTTAGACTATGCATTTTTGCTCAAGGCCGAGCTCATAAAGAGGCTGTCAGCTTCGCGCGAGGAGAAGGTGAAGCAGCTCCTCATGCACGAGGAGCTCGGCGACCGGAAGCCGTCGCAATTTTACCGGCACCTCCTCAACCTCGCTGGTCCAGGTGTTCCGGAGGAGTTCCTGCGGACAATCTGGACGAGCCGTCTGCCAGCAGGTACGCAGACCATAGTGGCGTCGCAGTCCAAGCTGGACTTGGCCGAGCTGGCCGAGTTAGCAGACCGCATCCACGTCATCGCCGGTCCCGCGCAGGTGGCATCAACTGCTGCCGTCGCCACCGCACCGTCGTCGTCCACCAGCGGTCTGAACGCCGAGATCGCCGCGCAAAACCGACAGATGCAGGCAATGGCGCTCAAAATCGAGTGTTTGTCCCGGCAGAAGCCGTTCCCGTAGTCGCTCACGTCACCGGTCCAGCTCTAGAAGATCACAGTGCTGGTACCACCAGCGGTTCGGCGATAACGCAAAGAAGTGTGTAAAACCGTGCGACTACACAACGTCGGGAAATGTGAGGGGCAATCTGTGATGGCGGCCGATGATTGTCCGAGCGCTGGTCGCCTGTTCGTCACCGACCAAAGGTCTAAGATGCAGTTTTTGGTCGACACAGGTAGCGACCTCTGTGTCTACCCCCGGTCGGCGATTACGCGACGAGTGGAAAAAACAACCTACGAGCTACGGGCAGCGAACGGCTCGGCTATAAACACTTATGGTTTTGTGCAGTTAAATCTTAACTTAGGGTTGCGCCGCGACTTCGCCTGGCGATTTATTATAGCGGACGTTACAAGGGCGATAATAGGTGTAGATTTTTTATCTTTTTACAATCTAGTTGTTGATTGCAGGAACCAAAGCCTTATCGACAACCATACTACGCTCTCCACCCCGGCGTCGCCTGTCCGTCGATCGGTATCCTGGAACTTGATGAGAAACAACTGACGAAAGAAGCTATGACTTACGGCATGGCGACGTCATGGACCTTCATCCCTCCCGCCAGTCCACACTGGGGAGGGGCATGGGAGAGACTAATACGAAACATAAAGAAATCTCTAAACATTGTCCTTAAAGAACAGGCGCCTCGAGAAGAGACGTTACAGACGCTGATGATCGAGGTGGAACAAACTTTAAACAGCCGTCCACTGACCCACGTGACGGTCGAGCACAACACTCAAGAGTCACTTACCCCAAACCATTTCCTTTTGGGAACATCATCGACTTCACCAGTTCTTGGTACGTTCGATGGCACTGACACGTACCTGAGGAAGCAGTGGCGCATCTCCCAGAAGCTGGCTGACATGTTCTGGAAGCGTTGGGTCCGCGAAGTCCTGCCACACATGCGACCCAGAAAGAAATGGCCCGGGGAGCAGAGATCATTGAAGGTGGGGGACCTAGTACTCATAGTCGATCCGAATTCGCCCAGGAACGTATGGCCGAGAGGCATCGTTCAAGGAGTGATGCCAGGCAAGGACGGTCGAGTCAGAGTAGTTGACGTGAAAACAAAGACCGGTGTGCTGCGGCGGACCGCGGCACGCATCGCGCATGTACCACTAGGGGATGAGTGCTGTGCCAGCACTGGGGAGGGGAATGTTAGTGACACGTATACCTCTCTTATGTAACTATTTGATTTTTATTATTTGTTTTTAAAATACGTAAAATATTGTCGCTGTTATGTACCTATTTTGATTATGATTATTTGTTATTTGAAATAAATAGTCAGTTTGCGCGCGAGCGGGAGTAGCGGTCGTCTTACAGGAGAAGTGCGGTGCGTGGGGGGGCGTCGTACGCGCCGCGCTCGGTGCCCGATCGGCCGGGCAGTCAGTTTTTTGTTACGCTCGCGACACGACGGCTACTCTCGCTCCGCTCACGCTGCTAAAGATTACTTGCTGGCCTTTTACTAACCATCCAACGCTAACAATGTCGAAGCATTCATCACCTCATTTTCCGAATAATTAAGCCTTGATCAGTCCCAGAGAGCTAGGCTTGACTGAAGAACTATTAGAGGATCTGAGTCCAACGATGACTGGGCAGAGGGAATTATCAGCTGCAGAGGCGTCAATACCCTCATCTAGTTATCTGGATCCCCCCTCAATAATACGGGTGTCAACCATAGAAGCTCCTGCACAGACTCAGAAACCTTCAGAATCTCAACCTAATGCTCAATCTCGCGCCTGCTCACTGTTGGGATGCCAGTCGGGTCAGATGATGTCAACCTTGATAAGTTTATTGGAGACAAATCCCGATCCGCAGCACGAATACATCCTAATAGAGCTGCAAAAGATGTCCCAACTTAACAAGCAAGATCCAACCAAGCTTCTCAATACTTATACTTCTCTAACTAAGTTTATTGGGGAAGCCTGGATCGAGATCAAACCGTCCATAATTGCCTCGGCAAAGGAGGGATACAATGCACTTCTCGCCACCATGATTGGTATCAATAATTTAAACAGGTACCTACATACCAAACATTCCATCAAAACAACATCCGAGATGGGACAGCTTCTTGATACTTTGATGGTACGGATAAAACAGCAAGATAAACAGGCTAAATTAGCAAAAGAGTATCAAGAGGACTTGGCCAAGCGTTTCAATCACCTATCAAACACAGTAAGTAAGCTGAATGAAACCTGTGAAATGAAATTGCTAGAGCATTCCAAACCTAGAGGAGGCAGAGTTGAGTTTCAAACTACATCTCCAACTACATCATCCTCTGGACGACAACAACAAGCCATAGCTCAGCAATTGACATTAACACCCTCTTCTCATTACATAAGCTCCCTGGCTGTCGTCAGTTTTGATGAGAACGGAAATATGACTATGTCAATCACAAACTCGAATGGAGCAGGCCTTAATGAGATTAATAATCTTAACATCCCCACGTCAGTGAAAGTTACTTTGCTCAATCGAGATCTCCATATACTATCAAAATTCTTCAGAAAGAACCCCTGCTTCACTGAGGTATTCAATCAATTTGGTCAATCAGACAAGTCATTGAAGAAAAGACACCTAGATGGTCTTCTAGCTGTAGTGCCTGCCAAGAGCGGACAAACATCCGCAGTCCTCGTAAATCTTTTGAAGAAGATTTGTTTAAAAAAATCTTCAAAAGATTTACGAGGACTCGACAGAAAAGACGAACTGAAGACAGTCGTGATAAAAATCCAGATGAACTTTTATATTCGACCGAATGCGCCCTCAAGTCTGCAGGAAAAAGTGATGTGGCTAGTATAATGAAATATTTACTGGAAAATCCTCAAAGCCTCCAAGGTCTTAAATATGGTTCAAACTGGACAGCACTTCGGCCCATGAAGTCTCTCCACAGAAAGCCCTCGCTCTCTACATCACCATGCGTTTATCTAAGTGGCGTTATATTACTTTAAGAGATTTCAGTTTGAAAGAAGGGCTTACGAAATACCCAAGTTATTATATGTTGTTGAAGGAGAAGAAAAAATTCTACCCAGTAAAAAAGAAGATATAACTGTAACCGAAAATTCTACGAAAATACGACTGCAGTCATTCCTTGATATTACAGTTCAAAGACTGATGGAATCGCTTAATTGTAGTTTTAATAGTGGTGAGCAACTCATGTTGCATAGCAAGTGGGGTTTTGACGGAGCTTCTAGCCAGAGCATATACCAACAAAGAACCACAACAAGTGAGCAAGATTTGTCAACCATATTTATGGCAAGCCTTGTGCCTTTAAAACTGACAAATATTTCAAGTGGAGATGTCGTATGGCAGAACGATCGGCCGTCGTCCACCGAATACTGCCGTCCAATTTCTTTTAAATTTATGAAAGAGACAGAAGCGAACGTGGAAAATGAAATGGCTGCGTTTGAATCCGAAATTGCAAACCTAAACTCAACAGACTGCGGTAATTCCATTGTCACGCATAGCTTGATGTTGACGATGATTGATGGTAAAGTGCACTCTTACATATCAGAAACATCGGCTGCCGTGTGTGATTTGTGCAAAGCTCGTGCGACCGAGATGAATAATCTTAAAGAAGTAAGAGGTAAAGTAGTGAACGAGGACCTATACAAATACGGTTTAAGTTCGTTGCATGCTTGGATTCGGTCCAGGGGGGGGACACAACCTATAAAGTGACATTTCTGAAAGATGGTAGCGCTATCTGTTATCGGGCCCCGAAATGAAAACTAGTTACTAGTACTAAAAAAAATGTTAGATGTCGCTACGTTCCCCGTGTTAATATTTCTTTAAATATGTTTAGTATTCTAAGGGTTTGTTTCACAATCAATATGTAAAGCTTTGAGTAGTTACTTAACGAGTTAACTACTTCGAGGTTAAATCCTTTCGTTAACTTTTTTTGCGTTTCACAATCATCCAATCGGTAAATTAAAGTAAAGAGTAACTAATTAATACTTACTCAAGTGTGTGCTGGCAACCTTAGAGTTTAACGTTTCGTTTCAAGGCGCGCATAATTTAAGTGATTTTTTTAAAGTGTAATAAACACAGAATAATCATTAGAAATATTTTTAGTTTAATTATCAAGTATATTAAGGTGTATTGATGTAAAAAAATAGTACATTGTAATGTAATGTGACTCATTTCACATTTTTGACGATGTTTTTAAAATCAATGTTTCTGTAAGAACGGAACGCAACGAATTGTCAGTGTCAGTTTTAATGGTCAAGGCTAGCTGGCGTTTCATGGTGATTTTGTTTGGAATCGTACCGAAAATTTGTTAAAATGGCTTTAAAACGGGAAAGAGGTAGTAATTTTACGCGCGTAGAAAGTGACACGTTAATTCAACTTGTACTTAAATATAAAAACGTACTGGAAAACAAAAAAAGCGATGCCGCTACATGGGCGGAAAAAGAACAATGTTGGCAGAAAATAGAAACAAGTTTTAACAGTATAAGTAGTGTTCGATTTCGTAGTGTAAAAGCACTAAAAATCAAATACGACGGAATAAAGAGGGATACGAGAAAGAAATCCGCGGCGATCCGGGCAGAAACGTATCGTACGGGAGGCGGTCCAAGTACCGCTCCAATGTTGACACCGAGCGAAGAAAAAGTAAAGGAGATGATTTTACTTTCAGTGGTTGGAATGGACAGTGTATTTGACTCTGACAAAATAACAGAAACAGGTAAAAATACTTTTTACCCATATCAAACACAAGTAAACTCATACCTATATATAACCAGGGGGGTGATTTTCTAACCCCAACATCTATCTCGATTGCTTTCAATTTGACTGGCATTGCTTGTTGTCTACAGCATGCTTACAAAATTGCTTTAGCAAATGAGCAGTGGTAGTCAAATTGAAAGTGATTGTGATAGATAGTAGGGTTAGAAAATACCCTCTCAGGCTACATTCAACATAGCTTGACTGTTTACCTAACCTACTGATCTTAAAATTGGAAATTACTATTTTTATTTACAGAATCTCCTCAACTGATGACCAACCCAAATATAATTGATGAAAATTCTAGAAATTTCACTGAGTTTCACCAATCTGAACCTGTAGTTTTTGAAACTATTGAAATGCCTGATGAAACGCTTCTGATACATGAAGAACCAATATCAAATGCTTCATGTGAGTGTTTTCTATTTCTATTACCTACCATTATTATTCCTTGTTTCATTATTACATAAATTTAAAAATATTTTTTTGGATTCAGGTGAGAATGAGCAAAAAATAAGAAAGTTGAGCAAAAACAACTCTGATGATGCCGATGTTGAATCTGCCACAAAATGGTCACAATGGAAACCATCATCTTTACGTGCAAAGAAACATCCTGCTTTGTGTGAGTTTTTTGTATTTTTTTTTATATATTGTAGCCAAATATAGGTTGTTTCTATATGTGAGTGGTCGACAGCATGCTCTAAATATATTTATTTACTACTTGTTCCAGGTAAACAGAAACCCAAGAGACCTTTTGAAAGGGTGGCAGAAAGCAAACTGGAAATTGCAGGCATCCAAAAACAAATTCTTGAAGAAGAATTAGAGAATAAACGGAAACAGTGGTTATTTGAAGAAGAAGAACGACAGCACAAACAAACAATGTGGGCCTTAGAGAGGCAATTGTTACAAAATAAAATAGATAAAATTGTGTAAACATTTTATTTCCAATAAATTTTTGTACATAGCTATTCATCGTATTAGTGAAGCAAAATAGTCATTTATTAAGTTGCTGCGTACACTACTATCCTCTGTATTCTGTGTGCTGCTGTGATATTCCTCCCCGTTGTCAGACTCTTCTGGCCAGTTTTCTTCAAATTGTTGATCTCCCATATCAATAGCAATGTTGTGTAATACTGCACATGCCACAATCACAGCCTGAACTCGTGATACATGCAATATTATTTTTTTGGTTAGAACAGGGAACCGATTTTTCCAAACACCAAATGTTCTTTCTACCACATTCCTGGTTCTTATCTGGGATTCATTGTACAGTTGCTCTGCAGGTGTTCTTGGATTTGAGAGGGGCGTTAGAAGATATGAATTGTTTTCGTATCCATTATCACCGAGAACTACACAAGGACCAAATTCTCTGTTCATCAATTGTTGCTTTATAAATGAATTATTGAATATAGTTTGATCATGGGTTGCTCCGGGCCATCTAGCCACAATGTCAATTATTTTCAATTTTGCAGTTACCAGAGCTTGAACATTAAAAGAAAAAAATGACTTTCTGTTTCTAAAATTTTCTGCATTTTCTCCACCTAAAAATAAAAATATATATATTAAATTACATTAATTTGAATCTGTACTTATTTAATATGAACTTTTGGAGTCTGATAGGTATGACCAAAACAGAACAGATTTTAATTTGGTAGGTAGGTACACAGTAATTTGAACTATTACGAAATACAAAAATTGATTCTTACCTGGAGATTTGATAGGTATGTGTGTACAATCAATAGCGGCTATTACTTTGGGAAATCTTGCGATATCATAAAACTCTTCCTGCAGGTGATTCGTATTTGTAGGAAATTTTATAAATTGTAATCGTAATTGCGCAATCGCATGTGAAACTAACTTAACAATGCGACTAGCAGAAGCCTTGCTTACACCAGTGAAGTCACCTACTACGGTAAGGAAACTTCCTGTTGCATAATATCTCAATGTTAATAAAAGACGATCCATAGGCGTAACTGCATAATTCCTGGAACAAGGACACAATACATTAGACGAGGTAGGTGCATAACACAGGCAAAGCACTGAAGTTACATAGATACCTAGATGTATGATAGATAAAAACTTACCTCGACGTAGGAGCAGTTATTGTGTCCTGTATTAGAGAAAAAACATAAGTCACAGCTACTTTAGAGAGTCGAAATCTCATCTTGAAGTCAGTATCGTCATATTTTTCCATATTATTCGAACGATTTCGAAATATTGGTTCCCTACGCGGTCCCGTCACTCGATCAAAAAATTCATCGAATTCCTCTTCAATAATATCAAAAATATCCATTTTAAAACGAAAACAAATTGATAGGCACTTTAATTAAATGCGGATTTCGAACCGCATTTATTTGAGGTTATAACATTTGTCAAATTTACTTATCCAGTAAACGGCTACTTGGCAGTCCATCCGATGATTAATTTACTGATCAGATAAAGTGGTGATTAACCTTACTGTTGGATTGTGAAACGCAATTAAGTAGTTTACTGAGCAGTTATGTTCGAAGTAGCTTACTTAGAACTTTACTTCGCGATTGTGAAACAGGCCCTAAGTGTTTTTATTAAATCATTCTATTTAATAAATTCACAATTCACATTCCTAATCAATTAAATAAATAAATTATAAATTACACGGAAAATAAACTGTTTTTAATTTGTAACATTGTGTACAGTAATAAACATGCCAGTTGCCACACTACTTGACACTTTTAATTTTTCAAAATGGTGCCTACTTCTTGCGAGTGCGCATGTTTGTAGTTCTCTCCATTTTATTTTTTTTTTCGGCGTGAAAGTCCCTCCTGTAAGTGTGTCGAGTCGAGCCCTCTGCTCCTCCGCCTTACTGTCGAGAGTTCACTTCGAAAAAATTGTTCGTGCATTTATTTTTACGTGATAGAGACACTTGTGCTGTGTTAGTTTGTTATTAATAACAACTATAAAATGCCTAGGCTTTGCGCATTTGGTTGTCGGCCCAGTGGTAAGTAATATTTTTCCTCTTATTGTGCAGTAGTGGTTAATTATCTTAGTATTATGATTAGCAGAAAACGGCAAGTCGGTCAACCACACTGACTTACCATTACACACCGACGCGATAAGTTTAGCTAGCTTTCTTAATTTTCTGTTTAGATTTTTCCACTGTTTATTCAAGACTTTAAGTAACATTTCTATGTCCTACTATCCTACTGCTTCATAACAGCCTCAAAAAATACCATGTGCGAGTTGCTGATTTCTGCACAATACATGTAGAGTTTACATGTATTGCATGCGTTCAATCTAAAAACCCTTTGAGCGTTGCTGGCTGCCTTTGTATCCAAATATAATAAATATCCACATTTTATTTCATTTCTTTCAGAGGTTCCAATGCATCGGTTTCCAGATGCTGTCAAATTTCCGGAAAAATTTAAAACTTGGGTCAGTCTGGTTGGTGGCAAAATCGAGACATCTACTGATTTGGAATACTACAAGAAAATGCGAATTTGTGACATACACTTCATTGACAGTCACAGAAACCGAAATAAACGTTTGAGTGCATTAGCAGTTCCAATGCTTCATTTACCTAGTAAGTTCTTATTAACACATTCTCATAAATTTATAGTGATTCAGGGATGAATTCGTTTAAATCAAACTTTGCTATGGTAATTTTTTGTTACTGATCATCAAACTTATATTTTGTAATGTTTTAATATTTTGTAGGTAAATAATTATTACACAAGTACACTATGCTGCATTTCCACTCATAGGCCACCTTGGTCAAACTGAGACCTCCTTGGTCTGAGTCAGCAAATGCTAATTTTTTTACCTTTTCGCATCCCTAATTCTATAAATTCACAGGACAATTGCAAACTCCAGAAACCTTGGAACAAGACTCAACCTCTGAACAACCATTACAGTCTACAATAATACAGCCTGATATTACAGGTGAAATTTTTGATTTTTGTTTTTATTTCTTACTAGTATGGTGTTTCTTGTTTTCCAAATTCAAATAAATGTTAGAGAATTTCAATACCAGGCATTGAATTCTCCTACTATTATAAAGTAATCCTACTACTATTATAAAGGCGAAAGTTTGTATGGATGTATGGATGTTTGTTACTCTTTCACATAAAAACTACTGAATGGATTTGAATGAAACTTTACCACAATACAGCTTATACATCAGAATAACACATAGGCTGTCTTTTAACCCGATTTTTGGAATAGTTCCCGAGAGAAAATTTAAAAGGTGTGTAAAAGCTATAAGATCACTAAGGGGATTGTTTCCATGGAAATGGGGACCACCGAACGCTGTAAACTGAAGTCCACGCAGACGGAGTCGCGGGCAACAGCTAGTGTAGAATAAAATTCTTTTTTTATACATTTGCAGATCAATTTGGAAGCCAAATTATCTTGGAAACAACATCGATGCAATACCTTCAACACTCCTCATCTCAATCTGTCATTGCAGGTAAAAATTATGCATCTATAATTATTATTATACATATTCATACTTATTATTATTCAGTGGGATTCTTATCTTGTAACTATTCTTTGATGTGTTGTTATAATAATTATAACTTTTAAATTTCAGGTTCATCTAAAACCATTGCATCTTCAAACCGTGTGACACTAGAGCATAATTATAGTGCAATCACCAGGCCTAAAAGAACAGCTGGAAAAGGTATTAGTTTTATTATTGTCTAGGTGCTTGTGGTGCATTAATACAATAGTGGTTGTTATAATCAATAAGTTTAGGCTGCTTTTGATCTGTGTGCATCAGATTTCATTTTAAGCATCTTCATACTTAGCAAGTTAAGCAATTCACGTATTAATTGAAGCTACCAATCCATATGGCTAGCTAGGTCTAAGCTCACAGCGCTAACAGCTCACTTTGTAATACAAAATGAGCTGTTAGCGCTTTACGTATAAAGTTTGTATGAAAAGTGCAGTGGCGGTCATACTGGTCATGACTGCAAAGTCATGTAAATTTTGTAGTAAATTTTCTAATCTTAGGAGGATTTTGGTTCCCCAAAATCCTCCTAAGATTAGAAAATGAACCCAATCTTTGGCTCCAACCACTCATGGAAAATAGCCTTGTGGACATCCATTTCTTGGGGTTTTTTTTTCTTATTTATTATTTCATTAGAACTGCGCTAAGTACTGATTTGCCATTCTAAATAAATCTTAAAGTTTTCAAAGAGACCACTTTTTTAATTTTTTTTCATTAATCTATGTTTGCGATTGCCACTTATCGAACTCTTTGAATGTCCCATATTAGAACACCTTTATGTTACATTTAGTAAAACAAACATAATTCTTCCACAGATGTAATGGGTCCACTTTGCTCGAAAATTAGGAATCTCCGGACGCAAATATCACGTTTGCGAAAGAAAGGACAGTCCTTCATGACCAGGTTAAAAAATGCTGAGGACCTCTCCAATGCAGCTCTGTTTCAGCATTTCGCCAAAAACTTAAAAAGACCGGCTCAATTATTTTTGAGTATGCAAATGCAGGCGTCAAAAAAAGCAAAAGGTCGACGTTTCACGACCGAAGAGAAGGTGCTCTCACTATCTCTGTATAAAAAAAGCCCCAAGTGCTATGGTCTCCTAAATAAATTTTTTACGCTGCCGTCAACCAAAGCAATGAAGCGATTATTAAGCACAATAAAAATATACCCAGGCATAAATCCCGTGGTTTTCGAAAGGATAAAAAAAACAGTGCTTGGGAAAGATGTAGGTGATCGTTTGTGCAGTCTGATGTTTGATGAAATGTCTTTGACACCACAGATTAATTATAACGCCCAGAAGGACAGTTTTGATGGATTTGCAAACAATAAAAATAATAAATTTGCAAACCACGCTTTGGTATTTATGGTAAAAGGTGTCAAAATAAATTTCAAGCAACCTATCGCCTACTATTTCACGGCCGGGCTGAACAAAATTGAATTAAAAAATCTAATAATAGAAGTAGTGAAATATGCTCAAGACTCTGGCCTGGTGATATTGAACACAGTTTGCGACCAAAGCACTGTCAATGTTGGCGCTATAACAGAGCTCATAAACGACACCAAGGGCAAGTATTTGCGACGTGGCAAGGAATGGCGTCATGACGAGATAGACATTAATGGAAAAAAAATTATCCCATTATTTGATGTACCCCACTTGATAAAGGGCATTCGAAACAATTTGATTACAAAAGATTTGGTATATGAATACAATAAGATAGAAAAGGTGGTGAAATGGGAGTACTACCAAAAAGTATATGCTGCTGACAAGTCATATGGTGAACTACGACTATTGAATAAAATTACGGAAGATCACATAAACCCAGAGAAAATAAAAAAAATGAGAGTGAAATCAGCAACGCAATTGTTCAGCCATAGCGTTGCTGTGGCTGCTGAACATTTACCTGCCAGGGGAGATCTTCCTAAAGTATGCAAAGAATTAATTGACATAACTTTACTAATTGACAATCTATTTGACAGTTTAAATGTTAGTAAATTTCATGTACCAAATGGAAAAATATATAAAGGACCTGTTAGAAGGAACTCTCCTCATCATGAGTTGTGGAGAAATGCTAAAGTAATACTGAAAACAATAAAATTTAGGTACAATAAAAAAATTGGAAACAAATTTCGATTGGTCGAAACGGTGATACCATCTATAACAAATTTAATTAAAACAATTGAAGGTATGTAAGTCATTTGGAAAATCGTATCCCAAAAATATGGTTTTGATGCACTTTTGACAAGAAATTTTAATCAGGATCCAGTAGAAAATTTCTTTGCGAATATCAGAAGCTATGGGGCGAGGAATAATTCTCCAAATTCTGTGGCATTCGAGGGAGCATTTAAAGCATTATTGTTAAATAATTATAACTCGCCCCATTCAGGTAGAGCAAACTGTGAAGAAGATTCAAATAAGTGTCTTCAAACTCTAGAATTCTTCTTCACAGATAAAAATACAGAACCTGATGCTTCTGATACTCCCATTGAAGAAGTGATACTATGTAATGAAGAAGTATTTAATGTGAATAGGGAAACTGATGATGCAGGTCAAAGGAATTATGTATGTGGCTGGGTCCTGACAAAATGTCTAAAAAATATTGTAAAGACTTGTCAAACTTGTAAAAAAAACCTTATCGACAGGGATGATCAAAATAACAAAAATTTCTACATAAAAGCCAAAGAATATTGTAACAAGAAATGGCTCTGTTACCCGAGTGAACAATTAGAAAAATACTTCCATGCCATTCAAAACACAACCACCGCGTTTTTAAAAAGAAATGTACCTAAAAAATATATAAAGAAAAACATAATATCTATTGTAAATACGATGGTTGATCCTCCATTTGACTGCACCAGACATAAAGAAAAAATTAACCAATATTTTATTAATTTAACCATTAATATTATTATATATAGCTGGTGCAGGTCGATCAATCGAATTTTGTCTGGAAAACTGACGTATATTGGAGAAGATGAAACCAAACTTGCTGCTCAAAATTATTATAATAAAATGAAAAATTATAAAAATAAAAAATGATAATTCCTAGCTTTATTTTTTATTTTACACCTTATCACTTCTATATTACTATACATAAAGGTCATTGAAGCCATACTATAGTAGGCATACCTATGTAGGTGCAGGTTTATCTATAAATGTATAGATTAGTTTGGGGCCAAAATCCAGGTGGCGCTCGTGTTCAAACAGGTTGACTATAAAGTGCCTCAAGAGGGCTCTCTTTACCATACTGTATTACTATACTCTTTGATTCGGTCCATGGAATGCTTATTGCACATTGCCTATAGACTGGACATAAAGTCATGGCAAGCAAAAGGTGACGACATGAAGCAAAAAGTGAAGGAAAGGAAAAAACTGATTCAGGAAAATTTTCGGAGAGAAACAGGGTTTTTATTGGATGTAATCAAACAGGGTAGTGGTAACACAAATACTGGCAATACTGCTAGACGGTTTTTTACCAATCCCGAAACGACTGCACCTATTACAGGATTAGACGTCAGTTTAATTCGAAGAATTGCTGTGATACTGCAGTGCATTTCATCAGGAGAGAAGATAGATCAAGCAAAATTCAAGTTGTACTGTGACGAGACAGTAGATATGTATGTGGATCTCTATGCGTGGTACTATATGCCTTCCAGCCTTCATTAATTACTAGTACATGGGCCTCAGATAGTAGACCACCTGTCTGTTCTGCCTATAGGCTTCATGTCTGAAGAAGCATCGGAAGCGAGAAATAAAGACTTTCGCAAATATAGAGAAAACCATACGCGGAAACATAGTAGCATCGCGACTAATGAAGATATCCTCAACAACTTGCTATTATCTTCGGATCCTCTTCTCACTAGCATACGGCCGAAAAGGAAAAATACAAAAAGAAAGTCTTCATTTAAAGAACTCAGCGATTTACTCATAAATGATAACACGCCTGATTTTAAATTCATTGATACCGATGTTGCAGAAGCAGATTCTGACTTTAGCAGCGATGATGACGATGACGATCGTAGTGATCACGATGTTGATGAAGAAGAGGATGTTCATTAGTTAATGTTTTTGAACGCATCTCATCATATTATTGATGTAAATGTCTAATGCGGTATCTAGGCTTGTCATTAAGTGCAACGTGTTAATGATCTCACAGGTGCAAATCACAGGCCGGCTTATTAGCATGAACTAATTGATGCTATTGTTTGCTAATTACCTGTGTGCTTACCGACAATAACCCGTTTTTATTGCTACTTTCTATTATTATTGATGTTTCCGTCCAATTCGATACCTTGGTTGTTATTGTCAAAATTATTACTGACAGCTATTATTAATGCGCGCATTTTATATGAACAGCTACTTTCATACCTTATCTTCTCTTCCCATTTCCATAATCTACTTACATCAACTAGTATCAGGTCATATTACGTCAAACACTCGTATTAGGGCTCAATTTTTATTTTTATACTAGCTGTTGCCCGCGACTTCGTCCCCGTGGGTAGAAGATATAAGTTATGTGATGATGATTTTGAATTAAACAGCACTTTTATGATGAAACAAGTTATATATTTTATCAACGTGTACAGCCAGTTACAGTATGAACGAAGCAGTGAGCGAAAGTTATACAAAAACACAGTAATGCCAACATTGACAACTGAATGACATTTCATTCTTTTCATATTAGCCAACTTAAATATTATGCATATAAACATTGCCATACTAATAACACCCCTTCTCAATGTTTATCGATTTTGAACAGAAATTAATCTAAATTATAACAACATAATATAACTGAAAACATTACCAGTTAAACAACTCTACCTTCGCTTACAATTTTACATTACACTGTGTTAAAAGCTTAATTAATAACTCCTTACTTAGTGACTTTGTTAGCATGTCTGCCAATTGTTCACAAGTACTTATGTACTGAATATCAATTTTATTATTTTGAATTAAATCTTTGATAAAGTGATATCTAATATCAATATGTTTAAGACGTTTGACTGAGTCTGTACTTGCATTTAGAATAGCTGACTGATTGTCACAATACAACTTAACTGGGCTATCATTTTGAAAATCAAACTCATTTAATAAATTAACAAGAAGGCATGCTTCACTTGCTGCCATACTCATAGAAACATTTTCAGCTTCAGTAGAAGACAAGCTTACAGAAGATTGCTTCTTTGAACACCACATAATTAAACAATTTGCAAAAGTGAACAAATAGCCAGATGTGGACTTTCTGTCCCTCTGGTCACCTCCCCAATCAGCATCACAGTAGCCTTGCAATGCACTATCATTACATTTATAAACAATTTTATAATCTAGAGTATGCTTCACATAGCGCAATACTCTCTTAAGTGCACTAAGTAATGCACTATTCGCACATTTTTGATACCTACTTAGTAATGAAACTGCAAAACACAGATCAGGCCTAGTGCCTGAGACAGCATACATGAGGCATCCAATAATTTGCCTACAGATTCCTTCAATGTCCTTATCACAATTATTATTATTTATATCAAATATTTTAGTATTAAAGTTTATATCCAAGGGTGTCAACATGGGTTTGCAATTTTCCATATGAAATTTTTTTAGTACATTTTCTAAATAATTCCTTTGTGATAATGTAGTTATACCTTTTTCTAAATCTTGTTTTACATTTATTCCTAAAAAATCTGAAATTAACCCTAAATCTTTTATTTTAAATTCTTTGTTTAATATTGTTTTTAGGTTAGTGACCTCATTGTTATTAGTTCCTAAAATTAGCAAATCATCGACATATATTAATACAAATGTTTTATCTTTACCACTATACTTTTTATACAAGCATGGATCACATTTAGATCTTATAAAGCCTTCTCGGGTTAATACAGAATTAACTTTAATATTCCATGATTTAGGAGAACTTTTCAATCCGTACAATGACTTATTTAACTTTACAATATTATTATCTCCTGAGTAGGCCCCTTCTGGTAACCTTACATATACATTTTTTTTAATATCACCATATAGAAAAGCTCCCGTGACATCCATTTGGTATATAGGCAAGTTATATTTTGTTGCAATTATTACACATAACCTAAAAGTTGTTAACTTAGCAACTGGGACATAAATGTCACTTAAGTTTATTATATCTTGTTGCTCAAACCCCCTAGCAACAAGCCTAGCCTTATACTTTTTGACATTATTTACATTTTTTATTTTAAAGACCCATTTGCTACTTATAGGCTTTACACTTACAGGTAATTCACAAAATTCCCATGTGTTATTGTCACTTAGAGTCTCAAGTTCCCTAGCAATAGCTGCACTCCACTTACCGGCATCACTCCGGCTCATGGCATCACCATATGTGATGGGATCACACTCACCTTGGTCCAGCTGCACAGGATTACACTTGTAGAACACTGTTTGTTTACGCTCACGCGTAGACCTTTCCCTTTTTATGGGTGAAAAAATTTCTTCTAATTGTTGTTCTTCTTCACTGCACGGCAAGTAGTCGCTGTCATTTTCCGAGTTATCTTCTAATATACTACTTGTGTGGGTTGTCTCGTTGTGGTCAAGGATTGGTATCTCACTAATATCTGTCTCGGGACTATTCTCTTGCACTGTCTCCTCTTCAAGGTTTAAGGACACTACAGTTTCCCCTTCACCTTTCTTTACTTGATGTTTTTCCTTCTCTTCTAGTTGTAAGAATACAATATCCCTTTTTGTTTAACCACATTCTTCTCAGGATAGTAGATACGGTAACCTTTCACATCCTCCTCATATCCGACCATCAATCCCTTCTCTCCTTTCGGATCCCACTTAAGTCTCTTTTCCTTTGGAATGTGTACATATACTTCTGTACCAAAGGCTTTTAACTCATGGATATTATATGTTTTCCCATACCTCAAATGGAGATCGCCCATCCTCATGGCTCTTCCCAGTCCTGTTCAACACGTACACTGCTGTATTTATAGCTTCGGCCCATAATTTCTTTGGTAAATTTCTCTCATGTATCATTGTCCTGGCCGCTTCCACCAATGTTCTATTTTCTCTCTCCGCCTTTCCATTTTGTTCTGGTGTGTATGGTACTGTGGTTTGGTGTGTTATTCCACGTCTTGTAAACATTTCCTTCACATACCTGTTCACAAACTCCAGGCCGTTATCACTTCTGAATGTCTTCACCTTGTTTCCGGTATTATTCTCAGCCTTATTTATAAAATCCTCAATTACATATTTGATCTTATCTTTTGTTTCCACAAAATACACACTTCTGAAGTTCGAGTAGTCATCTTTCAGCACAACGAAATACCTTGACCCACCAACTGACGGTTCCTCCATAGGACCGCAGGTATCAACATGAATTAATTCACATGTCCTGGTACTCTTGTCGCTTCTATTGAATGGCAATCTGTGTATTTTCCCAACCAAACAACTCTCACACACCGGGTTGGATGTTTGTCTAACCTCAATGTTGTTTTCCGCAAGATGTCTTTTACATAGGAGAAGTTTTGATGCGCCAATTTTTTGTGCCACTCGTTTAGATCGTTTCTGCAGTACTCGCAATTTCACCATTATTATTGAAGCGTAGATCCAAATAAAATGAATTTCCAATTCTTTCCGCAACCGCACAAATTTTGTTTGACTTGAAAAATTTGCATGAACTGTCATCTGTCACCATGACATAACCTTTGTCTGTGGCGCGATTTACCGAGAACAAGTTCGTTTTAAGTTCGGGGGCATACAATACGTTGTCTATCACTGTTTCAATCCAT
The DNA here is from genome assembly GCF_003590095.1 of Trichoplusia ni. NCBI lineage: Eukaryota > Metazoa > Arthropoda > Insecta > Lepidoptera > Noctuidae > Trichoplusia > Trichoplusia ni. Next base: position 2,173,076 of record NC_039489.1, on the reverse strand, counting down.
TCACTTCCGTTTGATACTTGCACTGCCATCTGTCCGTAATCAAGCGCATTTATCACTGCTCCATTTCCGATGATTACAGGCTTTGGCGAAGTATTTGAAAATGATTTAAATAATGCACGATCCCTGCACATGTGTTCGCTAGCACCAGAATCCACTAGCCACCTTGATTTTTGTAGTTGATGCGACAGATTTGACACGACAAAGGCGTTACGAATACTATTAGTTTTATTTTCACTAGACATTCTTTGTTTTCGAAAACGACACTGTGCTTTATAATGTCCGAACTTCCCGCAATAGAAACAGTTATTATTATTACTCATGTTCACTTCACTATTAGATTTTCTTTTTAGTCACGGGATCACTTCATGTGAAGAGACCCGGTCCTTTTTAAAGGCTTGCACGGGGACACAGGTCCAACATGTAGAGGCCTTGTTGAGAACTTTAATCTAAAATGTGATGGGGTATCTACCAGGGGCCATCCACCCCTGCTCTATTAAAGAACAAACATGGACGACCCAAGGTAGCTACAAAACTATTGCAAATTGTAATGTGTATATTAATAATAAGGGCTATTGGTATTTGTGCGGGACAGCGTGAACAGTTTAAGAGAAAAAGTGTAAACAATGAACAGTATTTGTGATTAGTGTTTTATTTACGATATATGATTAGGTTTAAGTGTAGTTTAAGTCAAATTAGAGTCTGATTAGATTATTGTTTGTTTAGTATACTCCGGCCTCCTATTGGAAAACATTCCAGTAACAGCGACCAATAGGAGAGCCGGAATTAATTAAAGTTATACGAAAATTGTGAATATTTTTAAGATAGGAATATTGTAAAAATTATATTTTTCTCATATTATAGGGTAAGTAATGATTCAGAAAATGTATAGTTAACATACTATTGTAATTCATTTTTTAAATAGAAAATAGCATTTTAAGTAAACGGCTCTCGGTGTGGTAAAGTATCGTCGTAGTTAACCTTAAGGAAAAAATCGCGCGCGGGCCCCGCCCCCGCTCTTATTGGTCGAAAAGCGAGTGATCTTATTGGTCGGCCAATTGGAGCGGCGGAATTTCGGGGCCCGAATTTGTATAAAATGCGGCCCACACCGAGAGTCGTCACATTCGGCGGCAACACAGCAAGAAGAGCGGACCAACAGGAAGAAATAGGAAGCCCTCGAAGACTTCAGCAACAGCGACGCCCCGGATACAACGAAGGAGCCCCGGGACATCAGCGAAGCCCTAAAGGACATCAACGGAGCCCTACGAAATAGTCGACGTAAACAAACTGCGTTTGTTTACGTTTTGTATCCTCTGTTTGAGCGTCAATAAATTGAGTTTGGTGTTTATACAAGGGCCTTCTCATTTTTCACCAATCCGGCACCCCCAATAGTTGTGCTCGCGCGGTGTCTCTTGCTGTAAAGTTGGAGCCCGTGCGACACATTTAATGGTCCTTCGAGCCGGATACGTGGAATTGAGTTGGCCTTTCGAACATCGAACTTAATTACAGATCGAGTTGTGAAGACCGAAGAATAGAAGACAGAAGCGCCATGCCCGTCACACGCTCCGAGGGAAAGGGCCGCAAGGTCGCAACACAACAGAAGCCATCATCCGAGGACACCGCTACGACCTCGGGGACCGGCAACAGCGCCGAGACTGCGATCGATTCTACAGCCACAGGGACTACCGCCACGGAAACTACAGAGTATACATCCGCCTCCGTGACGACAGCCACCACGCAGTCATCGGCAACCGCCGCGACCTCCGGCACCGCCGCCACCTCGGGCGCCACCGCGACCGCCGGCACCACCGCCGCGGCCGCAACAGCAACCAACGCGCCTACGGTCTCGAACTCCGCTGCTACCACGCTGCCCGCTCACGCCGTCAAGAAGACGAACATGAACCCCCCGCGGGGGGGGTAACCGCCGGTGTCAACAAAAACAGAACAGAAGCATCTACAGTCAAGCGGAACAGGAAGGATGCAACCGGCCCACATGAAACAGGTGGACCGACCACCCCGCGCGCCCCCAGCAAGAGGGGGGGAGGGGGGGGATCAACACACAGCAAGAAGGCGCAGCGGATAGCAAAGGCCAAAGAAGAACTCCTGCGCCTACAGGTCGAGCTCGCGGCGGCGAAGCTGGCCGCCTTGGAGACTGAAGACACAGAAGATGAAGATGAAGAAGGCGACGTCTCTATCACCGAGGTGAACGAGAAGGTGTCCAATTGGCTCGACACCAACAAGAACACAGCAGAGGAGGACGCGACGCCACAGCAGAAGACTCAGCAGCCCGCGCAGCCAGCACCGGCGGGAGGTCCAGCGGACTTCTCGCAGCTGGCTGAAGCAATAACGCTCGCGGTCAAGGCCGCTCAGCGACCGAAGTTCATTGAACTTCCGATCTTCAGCGGTGCACATCAAGAATGGCTGCCCTTCCGCGCGGCCTACTACGAGACGGCGTCGTCGTACTCTTCTATAGAAAACACGAACAGGCTTAGAAGAAACCTCAAAGGAAGAGCCAGGGAAGCCGTGGAGGGCCTGCTCATCACCAGCGCAGCTCCGGAAGAAGTTATAAAGACATTGGAGTCAAGATTCGGGCGACCAGAAGCAATAGCGATGGTGGAGATGGAGGCGCTCCGGGGACTCCCACGCCTCACGGAATCGCCACGAGATATATGCATCTTCTCAACGAAGGTCTCCAACATCGTCGCTACATTGAAGACTCTCAGCTGTTTGAACTACCTATATAACCCGGAGATATGCAAATCTCTGGTGGACAAGTTAACCCCAACACTCAAGTACAGGTATTTTGACTACGCCGCCAGTCAACAGAAAAGTGAACCCGATCTCGTCAAGATGGAAAGATTTCTCAGACGGGAAGCTGAACTCTGCGGTCCATATGCGCTACCTGAACAGGTAGCAGCGCCACCTACAGTTAGAAGACCGCAGAGAGTCAACAACGTGCAAAAGTATACACCGAAGTGTCCAGCATGCGACGAGACGGGACACAACTCGCAAGACTGTGCAGAGTTCAAGAAGAAGGACAACAGCGGAAGATGGGACCTAGCCAAGGCAAGGAAGTTGTGCTTTCGCTGTCTGCGTTACAGAAACAAAACCCATAGTTGCAAGCCCAAGCCCTGTGGGATAGATAACTGCAAGTATTTTCACAACAGGTTACTTCATTTTGATAGAAGCACAGAGAAGATTCCTACAGAAGAACAGGACAAAGAAGTAATCAACTCTGCGTGGACAGCAAAAAGAAAACAGTCTTACTTGAAGATCGTGCCGCTGAAGGTGAAGGGGCCCAAAGGAGTCGTGGACACCTTCGCTCTGCTGGACGACGGGTCGACAGTAACATTAATAGACGAAGAGGTCGCCAAGGAGATAGGTGCCACAGGACCCGTCGACCCCCTACGTATAGAAACTATCAATGAGTTGAAGACGTCAGAAGCTGCGTCAAGAAGAGTCACCTTCCGATTAAAGGGTATGAACGGTCACGAAGAGCGAGTCCAAGCCAGAACAGTTAAGAACCTGCAGGTCTCATCACAGAAGGTGTCCAGGGAAGTGGTTCAAGATTGCAAGCACCTGACGGACTTGATGGGACTCCTGACGTACGACCAAGCCAAGCCACGACTACTGATCGGACAGGACAACTGGCATCTTCTGGTGACCACAAGGATAAGAAGAGGCGATCATCACCAACCAGTGGCCTCCCTCACGCCGCTGGGTTGGGTCCTGCACGGAAGCCAAACCAGGACAATGAAGCACGCGATCGACTATGTATCGCATATCACAGAAGAATCACCAGAAGATGACCTAGAAGCCATGGTCAAGAAGTACTTCGAAATGGACTCTTTATACATCGTCCCGAAGAAGCCCACAACAGATCCAGAACAGCAAGCTCTCCGAGTCCTAGAGAAGACAACGAGAAGAATAGGAGAAGGAAGATACGAAACGGGCCTCTTATGGAAACAAGAAGACATCTCGTTTCCCAACAATTACTGCAACGCCGTGAAGAGGCTCGAAAATATAGAGAGAAAATTAGATCGCGACCCGAAGCTTAAACAGAAGTATAATGAACAGATGGAAGCACTCGTCGCCAAAGGCTACGCCGAACGTGCTCCTGCAGACAAGAACCCCAAGAAGACATGGTACCTACCACACTTCGCTGTCATCAATCCAATGAAGCCAGAGAAACTCAGAGTGGTACACGACGCCGCCGCCAAGACAAGAGGGGTGGCGCTCAACGACATGCTGCTGAAGGGACCTGACCTGATGCAGTCGCTGCCTGGAGTCGTCATGCGTTTCCGACAACATGAAATAGCAGTCACGGCGGACATTAAAGAAATGTTCATGCAAGTGAAACTTCGAGAAGCTGACAGAGACTCCCTGCGATACGTGTGGAGGGGCAACAGAAGAGACGACCAGCCTCCAGAAGAGTACAGAATGACGTCTCTGATCTTCGGAGCGTCGAGCTCACCGTCAACAGCAATATATGTCAAGAACTTGAACGCCAAAGAACACGAAGCCACACACCCCGAGGCTGCAGCAGCGATCATAGAGAAGCACTACGTAGACGACTACTTAGACAGCTTCAGGAGTCTAGAGGACGCAGTACGTATAGCTAAGGGAGTTCGAGATATACACGCAAAGGCCTGCTTCGAACTCAAACAGTGGAAGTCCAACTCAACCCTGCTACTCCAAGAGCTGGGAGAGGAGGAGCTCATAGAAGATATGGAACTCTACAAGACAGAAGAGAAAACAGAACGAGTACTAGGAGTCATCTGGAAGTTGAACACTGACGAGCTGACCTTCAACCTCAACTTAGCTCGCGTTCCGACAACGCTACTGGAGGGAGAAACACCTACGAAGAGAGAAGCCTTGCGGATAGTAATGTCACTGTTCGACCCACTCGGCTTCGCGTCTCCTGTCACCATACGGGCGAAGCAGCTCCTGCAGGAAGTGTGGCGCAGAGGAACGGCGTGGGACGACCCTATAGACGAAGATCTCGCGGAGCAATGGACGACCTGGCTGACTCACCTACAGAAGCTACGAGACGTGAAGATACCGAGGCGATACCTGAACTACAGCGACGCTGCCTCGATACAGCTTCACATCTTCACCGACGCCAGCGAGTCAGCATATTCTGCGGTCCTGTATTGGAGAACGAAAACTCCTGACGGCGAGGTCAAGCTCTCTCTCATCGTCGCCAAGGCGAAGGTGGCACCGTTGAAGCTAACGTCGATCCCGAGGTTGGAGCTTCAAGCTGCAGTTATGGGCACCAGACTGGCAGACTCAGTCATAGAAGAGCACGAGAGGAAACCTGACTGCAAGGTGTTCTGGACCGACAGTAAGACAGTACTCACCTGGATCAGGACAGGGTCACGCACCTACAAACCATACGTGGCTCATCGGCTTGCTGCTATAGAAGAAAGTACCAAAGTTAACGAGTGGCGCTGGGTTCCGACGAAGCTGAACGTAGCGGACGACGCGACACGAGACGTCCCGCTCACCTTCGACAAGGATCACAGATGGTACAAGGGACCCGACTTCTTGTACGAAGAAGAGGACCAGTGGCCAGTCGAGACAGATACTAAGAAGATCGAAGACACTTCTGGGGAAGAGAAGGTGAACCACATAGCGAATAGAAGAGAACTTAGATTAACAGAAGGGCTACCCGAAGCCTCACGCTTCTCTAACTGGCACCGGCTTCGATATGCTACAGCGCGAGTTCTTCTATTCATTGAACTCTGCAGAAGAAATAAAGAAAGCGTAAATTACAGAAGGACTAAGAAAAATAAAGAAAAGGATCCAAGCTGGAATAAGATAGCAAGAAAAACGTCAAGCACTAATGAAACACAGAAGAAAACAACAACAAAGATAAATAGAAAATTCCTTCCAGTCTCTGCCGAGAACCTCAAGCAGGCGGAAGAGTTGCTGATGCGTGCTTCTCAAGAAGAGTCGTTCGCAGAAGAAATAGCCAACCTGAGGAGTGGGAAACCGGTCAACAAGGAAAGCAGACTCCATCAACTCAGCGTCACGTGTGTGGATGGTGCCCTCCGGCTTAGAAGTCGCATAAAAGCCGTCAAACAGATGCCAGAAGACTTCAAGAGCCCCATGATAATAGACGGAGACCATCCTATAGTTAAGACATGGATACGAGCAATACACCAACAGCTACATCACGCAGGAGTAGAAGCGACAGTGAACGAGTGTAGACAACAGTACTGGGTGTTACGCCTGCGCCCTACAACGCGCTCAGTACTGCGACAGTGTTTGTTCTGCAGAATGAAGACAGGGACTCCGCCACATCCACGAACAGGTGATCTACCACAGTGTCGTTTGGCTCATCACAAAAGGCCATTCACCTACACTGGGGTGGACTACTTCGGCCCGCTGTCTGTAACAGTTGGAAGAACGCGACAGAAACGCTACGTCGCGATATTTACCTGCCTCACTACGCGAGCCATTCATCTCGAAATTGCAGGCTCACTCAGCACCGACTCAGCAGTGATGGCAGTCCGAAGAATGATCTCTCGACGCGGCTGCCCTACAGAAATATGGTCAGACAACGGCACCAACCTAAAGGGAGCTGAAAAGGAACTTCGACAACAAATAGATGAAGCGACGGCGGAAGAAGCTGCAAAGAGAACCATCGCTTGGCGGTTCATACCTCCTGGCGCACCGTTCATGGGAGGAGCATGGGAACGAATGGTCCGGTCAGTCAAGACGGCGCTCGCCGCCACTCTGCACGAGCGACACCCTACAGAAGAGGTGTTATCCACACTACTAGCCGAGGTGGAGTACACCGTGAACAGCAGGCCACTGACCCACGTTTCAGTGAGCCCCGAAGATCCAGAAGCCCTGACGCCGAATCACTTCCTCCTAGGAGGACAGGGTCGAGTACCGCTGCCTGGAAGTTTCACCGACAAGGACGTAGCTTCGAGATCCAGCTGGCGAGCAGCCCAAAGGCTCGCTGACTTATTCTGGACGCGCTGGGTGAGAGAGTACTTACCCGAGCTTCAACACCGGCGGGAGCCGCACGGACGGGGCCCAGCTGTGCAGGTCAACGACCTCGTACAAATAGTCGACGCTAACCTGCCCCGTAACGTGTGGGTCAGAGGAAGGGTCATCGACACGTACCCCGGCCCAGATGGAGTCGTCAGAGCAGTGGACATCCGGACAAAAGGAGGAGTTCTACGTCGACCAGTGAGGAAGCTGGTGATCCTGCCCCTGCACGACGACGGACCCGCACACGGAGGAGATGCAACATCGTCGCACGGCGGGAGAGATGTGCGGGACAGCGTGAACAGTTTAAGAGAAAAAGTGTAAACAATGAACAGTATTTGTGATTAGTGTTTTATTTACGATATATGATTAGGTTTAAGTGTAGTTTAAGTCAAATTAGAGTCTGATTAGATTATTGTTTGTTTAGTATACTCCGGCCTCCTATTGGAAAACATTCCAGTAACAGCGACCAATAGGAGAGCCGGAATTAATTAAAGTTATACGAAAATTGTGAATATTTTTAAGATAGGAATATTGTAAAAATTATATTTTTCTCATATTATAGGGTAAGTAATGATTCAGAAAATGTATAGTTAACATACTATTGTAATTCATTTTTAAATAGAAAATAGCATTTTAAGTAAACGGCTCTCGGTGTGGTAAAGTATCGTCGTAGTTAACCTTAAGGAAAAAACCGCGCGCGGGCCCCGCCCCCGCTCTTATTGGTCGAAAAGCGAGTGATCTTATTGGTCGGCCAATTGGAGCGGCGGAATTTCGGGGCCCGAATTTGTATAAAATGCGGCCCACACCGAGAGTCGTCACATTCGGCGGCAACACAGCAAGAAGAGCGGACCAACAGGAAGAAATAGGAAGCCCTCGAAGACTTCAGCAACAGCGACGCCCCGGATACAACGAAGGAGCCCCGGGACATCAGCGAAGCCCTAAAGGACATCAACGGAGCCCTACGAAATAGTCGACGTAAACAAACTGCGTTTGTTTACGTTTTGTATCCTCTGTTTGAGCGTCAATAAATTGAGTTTGGTGTTTATACAAGGGCCTTCTCATTTTTCACCAATCCGGCACCCCCAATAGTTGTGCTCGCGCGGTGTCTCTTGCTGTAAAGTTGGAGCCCGTGCGACACAGTATTTTATAATGTTAAATGGAATGGTTTCCTTTAAAGCTATGGAGAACTATAGCACCTGCCTTTCAACACATAAAAATGGAATTAAATTGGCAGGCGGTGACTCGCCGGCTCAAAAATGGGCCCCCTATTAGATTTATTGTTATTGTTACTTTTACTGCCGGTTTGATAATGTCCACTTTTACTAAATTTGAAACCTTTTGTTTGTCCTTTATTTTTCACAAAGAATGCAGAAGTTGTAGCTTGCTGTGCTCCTTCGTTCTTCTCTTTTACTCGCTCTTCTTCAATCAGTAGTCTGGCTACTAGATTATCAAATGTTTGTTTTTCTTCAGGCGCCGACTCCCATGCAGAAACGAAATGTTTATATTCGTCTGGTAACGACATTAATACTTTCGTGATTACGAATTTATTTGAAATTTCTTCACCCATCTGTTTCAATTGGTTTTGTAGTTCTTGTATCTTAGATAGGAAAATAGACATGTCGGTACCTCTTTCAAATTTATATTGAAAGAATCTTTGCTGTATGATGTGCACACTAGTCTCAGTTTTCTGTTCATATACGCTTTGAAGTTTTCGCCACATCTCGGCGGAACTCGTACATGTAATAATATGTAGCATCACCTCTTCAGACATTCGTGTAACCAGTAACGTTTGCGCTTTGGCATCTTTAGATTCCCATGCAGGTATCTCACTGGCTTCTTCAGGCTTCACCTGTTTTCCCTCCACGATGTTTAACCACCCAAGGCCTCTCAACTGTACTGTGTGGTCTGGAATTTCCATATATTCCAATTTCTGGCTCCTTCTAACTTGATCACATTGACGTTGTTGTTATTTGCCTCCATCCTGACCTTGTCCTCTTCCAACTATGAACTAGTATTACTTCTCGACGATGTTTCGCAGTACCCGAGCCCGAGCACCACGCCGCGTGAATAACCTCACTTTTTCCTTCTCGACGATTTTGACTTTGGATTTTTACTAACGTCAATCTATGTGCTGTTATATGTGCCTGGGCATGAACTGGGCCCATAACCTGATGATGATTTTGAATTAAACAGCACTTTTATGATGAAACAAGTTATATATTTTATCAACGTGTACAGCCAGTTACAGTATAAACGAAGCAGTGAGCGGAAGTTATACAAAAATACAGTAATGCCAACATTGACAACTGAATGACATTTCATTCTTTTCATATTAGCCAACTTAAATATTATGCATATAAACATTGCCATACTAATAACATTATGATTTATACCTACCTGTTTTTTTTTTCACAATTTCCATTGTATCTTCGCTCCTATTACTCACAGCGTGATGGTTTATAGCCTAAAGCCTTCCTCGATGAATGGTCTATTCAACACAAAAAGATTTTTTCAATTTGGACCAGTAGTTTCTGAGATTAGCGCGTTCAAACAAACAAACAAACAATCAAACAAACTCTTCAGCTTTATATATTAGTATAGAGTATAGATTTATTTTGGTCATATCTCAAAAAGTGCACGATTCGCGGACCATGTGTCTTTGAAGAAAATGTAGTATTTAATCAGCGGAAACAAGTAATGGTAACGGCACAACAAAACAAGACGGGAATCGCGAGATACAGACATTTTTGTGTTGTTCTCCATAGTGAATAAACACTTTTTTTCGATTTACTCCTAAACTATAAGCCCAATCAAAAAAATTGAATCAGTAGTATTTTTTGTAATTTATTAAAGGAATACGATGGCATACTTTATATTTTTAAATTCGACAGTTTTTGTTTTAACAATCTTATGTCCAACCCTCTTGGGTGGGGACGAACCACTGTGCGTCGTGGAGGTCTACCATGACTTGCCTACGTTCGTGCTCAGGCACGACCAAACAGCAGTCCTCTCCATCGTCTGACTCTAAGCTATACCTGTAAAGGAAACCGTCAGAAATAGTGTATCCGCGGTCTAGCCCATGGTCTCCCCTTAGAGGGTTCGTCAGACTCCATGTCTTCTATAATCTTACGAATCTCTGGGTCCGATAAGCTGCTCCAAAATGGCGTCATCGAAGAGTGCGAGTCCCCTTGGGCCTCAAACGTCGTACTCGTGGGTAAGAAGAACGGGAGCCTTAGCATGCGCGCCTTCTCTTTTTGCTGATTTCGAGAATAAAAATAAGATAATTCAGCGCATCAAAAATACTCCTTTGTCCAGAAACACAATAAAGGAAAGAATCTTAAAATTGGCTGAAAATGTTACAGAGCAACAAAAGCTTGACATTCACTCTGCTTCATTTATATCGCTATGTCTCGACGAAAGCACTGACGTCACAAAATCTGCACGTTTAGCTGTTTTTGCTCGATACTGCGTAGGAAACGTCATTAAGGAGGAATTAATTGCAATAAAATCGTTACCAACAACTACAAAGGGCGCAGATATTTGTACGGCAGTTAAAAATTCGATAGTTGAAAAAGAAATTGATATAAAAAAAGTTGTTTCTGTAACAACTGATGGTGCTCCGAGTATGGTGGGTAAAAAAATTGGTTTCATAAGTTTATTTCAAACTGAAGTAGGACATTCGATTCTTGAATTCCACTGCATCATTCACCAACAAGCCTTATGCGCTAAGAGCGGCTTAACATCTCTTGATAATGTTATGGCAGTAGTTACGAAAATAGTCAACCTCATCTCTGCTCAGGCTTTAAACAAGCGAAAGTTCGACGCTTTGTTGGATGAAGTCAACTCCGTGTATAATGGCTTACTCATGTATAATAATGTTCGGTGGCTGAGTCGTGGGTCTGTACTTGAAAGATTTGTTGAATGCTTGGAAGAAATCAGACTGTTTCTGCAAAATGAGGGAAAAATTGAACAATACCCACAGCTTTTGGACGTCATGTGGCTTTTAAAATTGATGTTTTTTACAGACATATGCCAACACTTATATACGTTAAATGTGAATCTTCAAGGCACAAACAAAACAATAATCGTCATCATCGATCTCATTCGCGCCTTTGAGGCTAAACTTGCAAGTTTTCAGAAACGATATTATCGCAAAAAAACTACAAGTATTTTCCATACTTGAAAAAATATATCAATGAATCTGATATACATGAGACAACAAATGCAGAAAATATTACTGAGGAATTTATCTCTGTGATTGATTCTTCAATTAAGGAATTTTCAACAAGATTTTCTCAGTTCAAAGAATTATCAGAAACGGTCAAGTTTATTATGTACCCAGTGTAACGACCTTTCATACACTGAACTTCTCCCAGTTCGATTGGTTGGAAATTGAAGATTTTGAAATGCAGCTGATTGATTTCCAGTCTAGTTCAATTTGGATACAAAAATTCATAGACATGAGAAAAGAATTAGAGTTAATTGAAACAGAAAGATTGACCAGTAATATAAGTAAAGATGCCAATAATAAAATTTTAGAAACCTGGAATGCGTTGCCAGAAACATTTAATTGTTTAAAGAAGCTGGCTCACGCTATTCTAACTGTATTTTCATCAACATATGCCTGCGAGTCATTGTTTTCAGAGATGAATAACATCAAAGACTCTGTTAGAAATAGACTGACTGATGAATCAAGTTCAGCATGCATTCTGCTAAAAGTAACATCGTACAACCCCAATATAAGTCAATTATCGTCCAATCTGCAACAACAGAAGTCGCACTAATTTTTAATTGCTCTTGTAATTGTATTTTTGGTAAATATAGAGCTTTGAGTTGATATTGGTTTTTTACATTATTTTTCCACTGATCACAAAGTCAAGAATATTTGATGGCACGGCTGCGACGTCATTAAATATTATTCCAGAAAATTGGCACGTATACGCATAAAGGTTCGCCATCCCTGGAATACACAAAGAAAGGTCAAAGTATTACTGCTACCACCCTGCGTAATTTAAAGGAGTCAATTAAAGAAAAAAGACGTGGAAAATTAACCTCAAGTGTGTTGCTGCTTCACGACAACGGTTCACTTTTTTAAGAAATCAATCATCCACCCTACAGTCCGGACCTGGCCCCTAGCGATTAATTACTATTTCTTAAACAAGACCTTCGTGGAAAGCCTTTTTCAGACGATGAAGAGTTGAAGGGAGTAATAAACGAACATTTTTCGGGCCATGAAGAAAAATATTTTTCAGATGGAATTGAGAAGTTACTTTCACGAACAAACAAATGTATTGAGATGTTAGGGGAGTATACTGAAAAAATAAATTTATTCAGAATTTTCCGCCCTTTCCTTCGCACCTATACCGAGAATACACAACTCTCCTCGTATTAAAAGATAAGCGAGGCGAGGATTTGAGGCTAGAAGTGTGTCCAGATAACGTTGGATGTGCAGATATATTCATTCCCCTCATAAAAAAAACATGTAATTGACGGTACAACAATTCATACAGATTATTGAAGGCAAGGCAAAGGTATAAATTATTCAAAACAAATTATATGCAAGAGAGAAAAATTCATGTCAGTATGCGAGGGATAAACGGACAGCAAAAGATAGCTACATATATTAGGGAGCAGCTCAATCCCAAGCGGTTTTATCAGTTAAGTAGTCAGATATCTTGTAATATGCTTTTCTGGATAATTTAGCTTTGATAAAGTTTTTAAACTTCCTGGTAGAAGTGGTAAACTAATTCCCCTCATCAACAGATTTGTAATTGAGGGTACAACAATTCATACAGATTATTGAAGGACATATGAAGGCTTGGGGCAACAGAGCCACATACATAAAAAAGTAAATAATTCGATACCCCAGACGGGACTCATACACAAACAACTGGCTTTAGATGGCACCGAACCGAAACAAACCGCAAGCTTCTGATAGAAAAAATAGACATTCGATTGAAAAGGAACAGAAGGACGACCAATTGTCATACATATATATTTTGTTACACAGTTCTTTATCACCCATCGTGTTATCATTTCAGTTTCTCTCTTATATTCATCGCGTCCACGTTTTGATTACCGGTTATATCAATGTCTTTGCTGTCAAATGAATAATTTTGTAAAAGTTATAACACAGAGCAACATCTTCAGTCTCGAAATCCCCCTAAGTGTAATTATGCACGCACGTAAGAAAGATCTATAAGAACGATTTTTCTATCAATGAGTAAATCAGTAAAAAAATTCCCACACGAATTTAAGCTGAATTAAAAAGAACTGTCGCAGACTTACTTTTCTACCTTAAGAAGCGCAAACTATGCCCAGCCAAGATTACATCCAAAGCACATGAAACATCAGAAACAAAAAAAAATATTTTACCCTTACTTATAAGAAGCCTTATTTCAGAGCATCAAAAAAATCAATCAGCAGATCACGTTTACACTAAAAGACAGCCGTATTGACACGAATAAGGACACTTCACACAGTGCCCGTCATTCTAGCACTTCATCGGCGAGGGCTGCGGAGTGTTTTGATGTTATCAGAAAAGTAGCTGGCTGGAGTTATGTCATCGTAACGAGGCCGCTCCACAAGGACCGCCTTTGTTACTTAGAATAATTAGATATTAAGATAACTTACAATTGACTTCCTGATACTTGACTTAGGAAGCCATTACGATTATGAATATAACCCTTTGTATAGATAAGTCTTCACTCTTCATGTAACATTTAATGGAAGTAAAGATCAGTCTTGCTTCGCTTGTCAAGCGGAACACACATCCTTTATTCATAGCAGCTATGACATGCCTTGACATTCCTGTTATGGATTTGATTAGGACTACATATTTAGATTATGTAAAATTGTCATCCAATTATTATTGTTTTCCTTTTTTGTGAAATATGCTTTGTATATGTATCAACAGTGTAAACCTCAGCAAAACTTACTTCATTGTAACGTTTTCTCTTCTCTGGATGTCAGTTTTTATAGAAAAATAGAAAATCATTAACATTTTGGTATTTGATACTTGTTTTGCTAATTTACGCTGTTTTTGCAGACATTCATTATAATGTAAAATGCTAATGTAATATTTTATTTTGAAAAAAGTAACGTGTGGAGTTTCTTGTCGGTTCTTCTTCATAAGAATGATGAAGTAGAGTCAGTAATGTAACGTTTTAAAAGTGCCTGAGAAACGGCCTATTTGAAATAAAAACTTTTTGATTTGATTTGACACTTACAATTGTTTCTAATTGTTTCCGCAGTGCCTTAAAACTCGTCTCTTTAACCAGTGCGTCCTGCCCACTATGACCTATGGTGCCGAGACATGGACGCTTACAAGTGAGGCTGTCCATAAGATTAAAGTAGCACAGAGAGCCATGGAGCGCGCCATGCTAGGCATCAAACTCCAAGACCGAGTCCGTAATGTGGATATCCGAAAACGAACCAAAGTTCGAGACGTCGGTGACACAATAACGAGGCTGAAGTGGACCTGGGCAGGCCACTTGGCCAGACGAAGTGATGGCAGGTGGACTAAGGCGGTGACAGAATGGTGGCCAAGACAAGGCAAAAGAAGCGTCGGTCGTCCGGGAGCAAGATGGGTCGATGACATTATAAAGGTCTCGGGTCGAGTCTGGATGAGGTTAGCACAGGATCGTAGAAATTGGCACGAAAAAGGGGAGGCCTATGCCCAGCAGTGGGAGGATAAAGGCTGTGGATGATGATTGTTTCTAAAAACCGTTTTGCCTTCGCTTAATACCTAAACTCTGGTCAGAAGGGTTTTACAAGTAACTTGTCCTATAGACAATCGAGGTGACTTTACTCAGGCGATATTAAACTTAGATTAAGATTTTTCATGCGGGTGGATGCGGGCTGCCCAGGACCGGGATGGTTGGCGCTCTTTAGGGGAGGCCTACGTTCAGCAGTGGACGGCAATAGGCTGAGATAATGATGAAGATTTTTCACACACCTTCCCCTAATTTGACCATGATAGAACTACTAAATGAAGATAAAAAAGCATACGACAATGATCACTAATTCTTTTGAACTGAAGAAGATGCTAAACGAGGTGCTAACGAAATTGGCTCCTGCATTTGCGAATATTAACAAAATCTGTGTGCAGAAGATGAAGACTCAAAACTATTTATATTTTACTCAGATAAGTGCTGTGGGCAGAATAAAAATAAATATATTGCCACATTATATGTGTGTGCCTAAACTTATTTAAATATGTGAGGTGCGCATTCCTGCACGCACATCCGTCACATTCGAAATTGATATGTCAGTCGAATTTCTGGAATCAAACAATTGGGCGGAAATATTTCTACACAATTATTGGGTTTTACTTTATTACTGCTACATCGCTGCTACAAATATATCCAGTTTAAGACATTTTATAATAAAGGGACATAACCAGGATGAAGCGGACAGCGCCCACAGCCTTTTAGATAGAGAGGTAAAGAAAATCTTAAAAGCGGATCCAATTTATAGTGCAGACATTAACATTCATTATTTTATTTAATTCCGTGATTTTATATCAAACATAAAGCATATCTTTATATTTCGATATCGATCGATCGATCGATTTTTCGATACTACTTATACACTCTTATGGTGCTTTTATTAGGATCTTTTTAGTGATTTATTACACTTTGTCAATAAATGACATTTCACTTCTCGTTCTCTTCGTTATTTATATTAATCCACCAGATAATATCGATAAAAGTGAAGAAGATAGCGGTGAGAAACTACCGCCAAGGCGTCAGTTATAGGCTACTGTTGTTTCAGAAACTGGTATCGATGTGAAAGGTGATTTGTTAGACGATCAAAGTCTCGAGCCAGTGCCTAGTAAGTACATCAGCCGCATCAAAAAACACCTCCGATGAAAAAAGCGCGTTTTGGTATTCGTCGTTGGAGGGCATTTTTAAAAGTATTACTGTACCTATGAACAGTGTATTATCGGCTATACTGGGTGCATGTATACAGACACGCTAAATATTGAAAGAAGCATGTTTGTAGGAAAGTGTGTGTGAATGTCTATCAATGTGTGTACAAGAATGGAAATATATAAATGCATGAAGGTAAGGATGTAATGTGAGTGTCTGTATCTGTGTAAATGTGTAGGAGTGCATTATGGAGTTTCTTGCCGGTTCTTCTCCATAAGAATGACACTTCATGCTATCATTGAGAAAGAGTCAAAGAGGAAGATGATTTATACGCATTGTATGCATTAGTGCAATTGTATACGGTATGCACTATGGAGTTTCTTGCCGGTTCTTCTCCATAAGAATGACACTTCATGCTATCATTGAGAAAGAGTCAAAGAGGAAGTTGATTTATACGCATTGTATTCATACGCGTCGCGCGGGGAATCGCCCCTCCCCCGACCCGCGCACTCTATTGTCAATTATTTTTTCACTTGTTAACGCACACGACAGCACGACACGTTCATTGGTTAAATAGATATTTGTTTTAATTTTTGCGGCTTATTATCAAGAAAAGTGATCTGTTTTTATGTTGGACAATGAAACCTAAATGAAGTGGTATTTGGAACTACTTCATTCAAGTTAATTCGGATTCGGCAAAGTGTAAACTGTGTATGAAGACGTATTCAAGAAAGGGAGGTACGACAACGTCTTTAAAAAGCCATTTGAAGTCTGTCCATGCCACTGAATATGAAGAATTAATAAAGTTAAAAACTGAAAAAAAAAATTGTAAGGGTACAGCCTTCGACTTCGACGCCCCTTCAGGATGCTAAAAAACAAATAACTTTGAAAAAACTTTGGCGAAGAATACAAAATGGTGCACTTTTAATCCTAAATCTATGGAAATTGAATTTTGTGGAAAGAATTCACATGGACTTCTCGGTAAACTACACAACTAAATGCAACCAAAAAATTCAGTCGTATCATTTTGGCGGCTCCAGGACTCAAATTTTTGAGTCCTGGAGCCTGACGGTTTACACGGCTGAAGGTTTACACGAAGGATAAAGTAACCTCATATCGCACTGTATCATTAAATTTATCTCACACTGCTGGAGCTATTTGGGCACATTTACAACCTGTCCTTATAGGATTGCCATCCTGTGTAGAAAACCTGCATTCGGTCAGATTCCGGTTCAGAAAGTGCATTTATTGCGAAAGGAAGACATAGATAAAAAGTGACAATACTAAAGGTGGCCATAATAATAGCTGCAGATACGCCGAACTTTGTCAAAATTATTAACTGCTACAAATGTAAACAGACCGGTCACTATAAAAATCAGTGTACGCAATCGGATAACACTAAACGAAAACAGACGAATGCTTTCAGTGCTGTTTTTCTGAGTGGAAATTTTGAAGTAAAAAATACTGAAGGCGAAACAGTTAGAATGAGTGACATTCAAATAACGAAATTTGAAAAACATCAAGATTCCAACCACGTTGGCATTTATTATAAAACTTCCTATTTAGATACAGATTTCAAAGAAATTCGTTCGTCTCGAACACGTACGGTGCGTGGGGTACGTGTGTACCAGCGCAAGCGACACACGTATCAATCACTGTGGGACATCGTCCCCGGGCAGACGACCGCCGCGACCGTAGCTTAACATCTACTTTGTGGCCAAAGGTCAGCCGCCCACAACAACAGACGTTTATGATTAAGCTGTGGAAAAATGCTTAGAAGCAAAATTTGTGGAACGGCTCTTGCTTAAAAAACATATTAATATAATATCAATATAATAGAATTTCAGACTACTGGAACACGCATTATTTATTAAAAAAATGATATTTTCAGAAATTACTTGTCCAGAAACAAGTTTTTGAACGTAATGCGAGCATTGAACATCCAAAAGGTGGCAAGAAATGCAAGCTTAAATAAAATTAAATCTTTAAATGACGAAATATATAAATACATACAAAATATTTATCATCCCACAAGAGAAATTACAACTGATGAGTCACTGATGCTATGGCGAGGAAGACTAAGTTACCGCCAATATATGAAATCAAAAGCCAGCTGATATGGACTAAAGTTTTTTTTAATTTAGCCGATAATACAGGCACAATTTTTAAAACACATTTAAATACTGGATCAAAAAATCAATTAGTTTCTGGGCGCGGACATACCAATAAGGTTGTCCTTTTACTTATGGATGAGCTTAAAAATATGGGCCACTTGCTGTACGTCGATAATTTTAACTGCAGCATTCCTCTCATGAAAGATTTATTAAACAGCGGCACATTTTACCGGGAACACTCAAAATGAATAGACAGGGGAATCCCAAAGAATTATTAAAAACAAAAATTTGTGGTGAGTGCATTATACTGCATGATAACAATAATATACCTTTAGCAAAATGGATGGACAGAAGGTGCTGTTTCTTAGCGAGCATAATAGTGTCTTAGAGGAAGTAAGGCATCGTACCAAAAACAGCACCTCTTTGAGACCACGAGTTATTATTAAATAAAATAAACATGTGAAATGTGGATAAAGATGACCAAATGCTATCATTTTATACAGTTGAACATAAATCAATACGGTGGTATAAAAGGTAATAATTCGTTTGATTGAAGTGTGTTTAATCAATTCTTACCAATTATTTAAATCAGAAAAAATAATAATATAAGTTTATACAACTTTCGTGTAAACATTCTCGAAAGACTGTTGCCATATCTTCATTCCCATGAGGAAATACCTTTTTTGTCCGATTTATTTCCCAAAATAACTACATACTAAAGAACCAAACAGTCAGCGGGCAAAGAGGAAACAGTGCTGACAATGTGCGAAGCAAAAAAAACATGTAGACACAATATTTTACTGCCCTAATTGCTCTGATCAACCAGGACTACGTTTAAATTGTTTTAAGACATACCACCGGTACTGGGGGCTTAGACAAAGTAACAAATTAAAAACGATAACGAAGTTCGATAAGACTAAACATTATGGGATTGACATAAGCCGCGTTAAGTCACGTGGTCAATCGTCATCGTTGTCGTAAGTTGGTAGACAATGTTATATTCATAACGAAACGAATCGATATCGCGTTTATCCCATACAAATGCGTCGACAAGCAGCACTTTCAGTGTTCGTTATTGTCTCGATCGTGATCGTCAAAAAAGATAACGAAACGAACGTTCAAACGTTGTAGTTATCGTTACAATATGGCCGAATTTCATTGAGCAGCTGATTTTAGACGTTAAGTGTTTACTGAGTTCACTCTAAAGTTTCTTTTCTCGCGAAGTCAATATATTTTAAAATGCATTCTCTACGTTTATTGTGGGCTACACACATTGAAAACACCTGGGAGAGGCGCTAAAAGCGTACATTACACCGAAGGCAATTGGAATCAATTCAAGAAATGCCAGAATTGTTGTTCATGCAACATTTCAGGCTTAACAAAAAAACCTTTCGAAAGCTATGCAGCGACTTAAAAAGTCATACCCTATTAAAAGGTTCATCTGAGATTTCCCTGGAAACAAAGGTAAGAAATTTTAAATTAATTAAACAATTGTATTATAGGTGATGTACTATACAACAATAATATCGTGGTACTTATCACACAATACTTGATAAACCTATTATGTAAATTAAAATAATGAAATCAACCTTCATGGCCTAACCTGCCTATGTAGTATTATATGTTTCAGGTGCTATGTGCTCTTAGCGTTTTAGCTACAGGGTCGTACCAAAAAATTGTGGGTCTGGGCCAATATTTGACACAGCGGACAACAAGTCGCTGCATCAGAGAGGTAGTAAACGCCCTTAACCATAATTAGATGGTCAATAGGTGGATAGTGTTTCCACAAACACCTCAGGAAAAAACCATAATCAAAGAGTAGTATGTATTATTTAAATAGGTTGAATTCTTTAAAGGTTCCTACATAACTAAAGTTCTATTTGATATTAGTTGTAAAATTATAAAATAATTTACAGGTTTCGAAGGACACATAATTTGCCTGGTGTGATAGGGTGCATTGATTGTACCCACATTGCAATTGTAAGACCGGCTGAGGACGAACATTTATTTTATAATAGAAAAGGATTTAATTCCTTAAATGTTCAAATGGTAAGCTGCTCAATCAATTCCAATCATAGTACAAAACTACATGGTTAACAAAATTAATTGAAACTATTTATGTTTATATTTATGAATAAAATAATCACTATTTTTAAAGTGAATTCAATGGCAATTCAAAGTATATGATTATGTATATGTTTATATTTTGTAAGTATAAGCTATGTATTACGTTCAGCAGTGGACGGCGATAGGCTGAGATGATGATGATGATGATGATGATGATAAGCTATAAAACTTTAATGATTTAGTTTTAGTGATTAATAAAACCCCTCCCCATATTGTAATTTGTGTCTTTGTGCATATCAATCAATAAATAACTATTATTTTATTTTCTTTGCAGATATGTGATTATGATTTAAAAATAACCAATGTAAACACTAAATTTGGTGGAGCTACTCATGTCTCCCACATATGGTCAGCGAGTCATGTGGGCACATACATACAAGGGCTGCATGAAAGTGGTGAACAATAGTGAACATGTTTGGTTACTGGGTAAGTTTGAAAAGTGAGACATCTGCAATAGGTCTATATGCCAAGTAGATTGCACTATATTTAAAGGAGCATTCAATTCTTCTTTATTGAAAATGGAGTGGAATAAAAAAAATATATCTTTTTTTAGGAGATTCTGGCTATCCACAGCGCCCATGGTTGATGACGCCCATATTAAATTGTGAACCAGGGCCGCAAGAAGGTGCATACACGAGACGTCATGTCCAAGCGAAATCTCGCATTGAACGCTGCTTCGGATTACTCAAGGCTCGATGGAGGTGTATGCTGCGACACGGAGTCCTTCATTATCACCCGGAGATGGCTAGTAAAATTACAAACGCATGTTGTGTGCTGCACAACATTGCATTAAATGCTAGTATACCACCTCCGAGTGATATGCCAGCCGGGAGCTTAGAAGGTAGTGAAGATGATGCTGTAGTTAGTGTAGACCATAGCACCTCCATCAATGATAACCAAAATGAGTTAATCCGAGGCGGGGCTATGCGAAGCCGCTTATTTAGTAGGACGTAATTAAGTTAATAAATAAAATTAAGTGGAAAATTTGTATATTTTTATTAATCCACTAGATAAACTCTATGAAATTTTAATGTTTATAACAATGATATTAATCAGCTTTTTTATTTCAACTGTTGAGCTCTAGGCAAGCCTCAACTCACTAGTCTATAATCAGGTAATCAACTAATTCACTAGATAAACTTAATATAAATTTGAATACAGTTTCTGTTTTTGGCATCCCAGGATTAGAAGATGCAATTTTAGCAGCGGAAGAAAAAAACAACTATTATTTTTGTAGCATAGAAACTGTGTGTAAATTACCGTGTTATGTTAACACGGTAATTTACACACAGTTTATCACAGATTTATCTCTGAGTGTTATACTCAAAGGGTCATACGCAGAATGAGGGCGATAGTGTGCACTCAACTATAGAAAGGGCAAGTCAAAGAAAATTAATTTACGTTCCTGAGGAGTGGTATTTTTTAGTGCCTTAGGCCAAATCTGAAGGAAATCCTTACCTTGTTAAGGAAATGTCAACTGATGATATATTTAATTTTAAGGCAGTACTAGCCGGCAAAAATTGGACGAAAGATGTGAGTAATGAAATAGTGCGTTGGAATCAGGTAAGAGGTTAGAGTAAATCATAAACAGAGCGATAGAATTGAATATAAATATGATTTGGAAGAGAAAGAGAGAACTATTATTGTTTTGCGAAGTGGTAGGCGAAATGCTCAAAGATTACAAAGAGAATTTGATATAAAGAAAGCCTACGATGGTCCTCTTCTAATTCCTTTCGATAAATATAAGGATTTAAATGATATGTGCAATAGTGGTATCATTCCACAAAATTATCAAGCTTTCTACTCAAATTTACCGCACATCCAAAGATCTCAAGCAAACCAAATTTAAGCCAATGAGCCTGATAGTGAGTAAGTTGTAGTTTATATTTTGAAGATATGAAATATCTTGATAAAAAACACCAAGCTGAAGTTGAGGACTCCATCGAAAGTAATCAGGCTACACCGAGCGCAATTAATCAGGTTATCCCAAGCATATACAACGTGTCCCAAAATTCAACGATAAGCGGGCGCCAAAAGGTAGACCTGCTCATGAGTACATAAGGAAAAATAATTAAAAAAATATATCTAGTTTTTTTTTAGTTACAAGAAAAATTTAGAATTCCTTTGAAATTTTACACCCTTCATGATATTTTGAACGACCACGATGACAATTTCTCAAATATGCTTAAGATTTTTTTTTATCTTATACCTAAATAGTGCTTTTATACACCACAACTCTTAAAAACACCAAATTGCCCGCAGTTTTTACACAAAAAACGTTCAAAATCATTTTTTTTCCTAAAATTATGAAATATTTTTACTCTTAGTGTTCTTTGACTCGTGGTCTTGTAAAAAATGTATGGACAAAGTATGGATGGTAAGTATATAACTGAACCGGACGGATTGCAGAACTACTGGCTTAAGTGGCTACGGAGCTCGCATGATTGTCTGGCATCTCAATTCCAATTTGTCATAGAGTCAGGAAAGCTCCCATTATTCTTTACTACAGGTAGTACCCATCTGCTCCACAAAACGGGTAGTACCACGGACCCAAAAAATTATAGGCCTATTACCTGCTTGCCTTCGATTTATAAACTTCTTACGTCCATTCTGAGAGAAAAAAGAAAAAAAGAAATCATATAAATACATATTCCATCATGTCTGCCTCTCAGAATGGATGGATTTAGCTTCTCTTAGAGAAGAACTCTAATTTAGCGAAAACCGTGAACACTTACGAAAAGTTTTAATAAAACTGGTTTTTAAGTAAAGAAAATGCCAATCCGACAGACAAGCTCTGATGGAAAAGCCAAATATTACAGCAAAGTACGAGGTTTATCTGGAAAAGATTATGAAAAATAGAAATTCACCAGATGACCTGAGAAAGGTATAATATATCTAGACGAGAGTCAAGTCCATACATCCTACAAATTAAAGAAATGCTGGCAATCTATTGACATAAACGGAATAAAAGAAAATGTGTCCAACGGCAAGAGGTGACTAGTTGTTGAATCTTAAACCTTGACAACTAGTATTCCTCATACCATGATTTTGATGAATATATATTGTTTTCTTTTTAGGTATATAATAATTATGCATGCAGTTAGCGAAAATGGATTCGTACCAAATGTTCTTCTAAAATTTTGTGGGAAAAATAAAAATGGAGACTACCACTCTGAAATGAATAAAAGTAATTTCACTCATTTTGTGAAGTTACAGAAAAATTAATACCAAATGTTCCTAAACTTTCTATTATAGTAATGGATAACGTCTCCTACCATTCAGTCGTTCGCAATAGAGCTCCCACTTCTACATCAAAAGTCAGCGAAATCAAACTGTGGTTGTCAGAGGACGATATACTCGTACCATTTTCTGATACAACGTGTTACGAACGCCGAGTTGATTTAACTCAAGCATAGTTTGTCAATATTACACTAGATGGCGCTGCCGGTGAACAAATTATAAATCGGGCTTCACCGGCAACAAGGACCACTTTTATTAGAGATAAAATTGATTAAGTTGTGTTAAAACATTATTGAAAGTAGGATAACTATAAATTGTATAGATTAAGTAACGAGAGTTTGCATACGGCACGAATTTTAGAAGTCAGAATGAATCCGGCTCTCTGATTGGTTGCCGGGGCCGTATGGAAATTCAAGCGTCCTGATTGACCGTTGTCGCCTCTAAAAGGAGGCCTCAGAGCGGTCAAGGACAGTCACTCGCAAGAGTAGCTCAAGGACAGTCGCTCGCATTAGTCACTCAGGGTAGTAGCTAACGAGCTGTCATTCACAGACGTCGACGATCAGTCGTTTCCTGTGAATGGACCCCAATCACTCGAAACTTGTGCAATAAATGTATATAATGGATAACGTATGAGTTTTATTGAAGACGAATAAGAACAAGGAAGAAAACCGAAACAGAAACTTCAAAATATACAGTCCACTAGCTCCACAACACAACGTGAAAGCCAAATCTGTTAATGCTTGTCAAACAACACAAACCAAAGCCCGTTTATGAAATAGATGATATTTTAAATAGACATAGTCACACACCATTAAAACCTAAACCCAATTGAACTGGTGTGGGGTATTGCAAAACAAAAAAATTTAATCGCACAATGTCGGATCTGTTGACATCAAGGTATTTTGTTACAGCAATTAAAAAAATGTTTCTTATTATTTAATGTCATTTATTTTTATTTCAATAGACAGTAGCTGAGCAAGCGTTTCAGAGTATATCTGCTGATGACGGGAGAAGTTCATGCCAACACATCATGAAAATAGAGAGAGACTATTGCGAACGGGGGCAAACTCTGTATGACGATATTGAAAAAAATATCATAAACCTTCAAGATGAAAGAAGCAGTACTGAATCAAGTGAAGATAGCCAGCAGACTATTGAAGAAGACACGCCCCAAAACTTAGATAAAGATTGTTCTGACGTGGAATACTTAGACGAAAGCATTTTTGATTCTGATTTTCATAAAATATGCAATTGGATTCATTCAACTTTTACACATTGTATTTAATTTTATTATTTATCTTTGTATTATTAGGGACTAGTATTTTTTGGGACACCTCAAGTAAAGATTTTTAAAGATAAATTTAAAAAAATGATGCTTGGAGGGACATTGCTGCAGAATTGCATATATCGCAAAAAGAAGTGGAAACAAAGATGCATATTCTACGCTCACAATTCAATCATAAAAAGAAAAAAATCAAAAAGGACTGGAAGCGGTTACGAGTCAGTGATTAAAAGCAAAAAAGTCAGTGGTTGGAATCGCTGCAATTTTTATTGCGTGGTGCAACAACGTCTAAATCATCAGATACAATGGGAACAGTGAGTATTGAGTAGTTTTTAAATTATTTGATATCTGTAAAATCCATACAAAAAGTCTTAAGGTAGATGTAACAGTAACCACGAAATTCAAAAATTTCTTGCAATTTTGCAATTGCAATTGTACCAACATCGCCGGGGTCAAACATATTCTTGTCTTAGATGCCACGAAATAGAATAAAAAAAGACGGACTGTGGGTCAAGAGATAATCTGTTGTATGAACAGGCATATGATGAAATTTTTGTAAAAAGGGCGTAGCATACGCGCCGCTGCCAATATGTTCAACGTTTGCCATGTGTCTCTCACAAGGTATAAACGTAAAAGAGAAGCTAATCCTAGTTAAAAAAGTGGTTAACCTTCGTAGATAGCCCACCACACGAAATCATAACTGATGATTCATCGGCTTTAGTTTCTGCTAGCGTTAAGGCGTTTTCGTATTGCAACTCTACCAAAAATTATATACTACAATTGTTTTCCATTTTCGACGGCAACAACACTCACATTCCTAAAGCTTTTATCAGACTAGATACGAGTCACTTCATCAAGTCACTCCACAATTTAACATGTTTTAAGTCTAATATCGATATGCGGATAAAATATTTTTACATACGCTGTAGTATTTTTAAAACGCTGTGAAAATTATTTAACTGTAAAAGAATCTATCCAAGATATTGTTAATGCTTGCCTTGGTCAGTTTACCAATGATACGGACAATGACTGCAAAGAAGCAAAGTTACGACTTAATAAATTTATAAACGGAGTAGAGGAAGAAGTTGATCAGTTGGATTCAAATGGAAAGGAATCAGATGAAACGTACAAAGATTATATAACTGAGGATTATACTTTTTCAATTTGGTTCAAAAATATTTGGCAGAACAAAAATTGGACATTTTATTTGAATAATTCTTTCGACCGAGAAGGCCGTTATACCGGACTTTCCAAGAGAACATTGGCTGCAATTCAAAATGAGTCTAAGAAAGCACCTCTTTCTCCTTCTAAAAAGAAAAGGCCTTGTATTAATAATAAAAGTTTAAATGTCATTGATTTTGATCGACATTTGAATTGTTACACAGAACCATTGAGGAATTTAAAAAAACTAAAAAAATGTTCCGACCTGCATTAAACTATTCGCAGCTATTCGTGAAAAAATCGAGTTTCCATGGGGAGTGACCAGTTTAAGAAAATTGTTAAAAGACATGGGATATAAATAACTTAAATGTTATAAAAACGCAGAATTCTGGTGGAAAGGACTGCTGTTGTATTTGCACGGTCAAATTATTTGCGGAAAATTCGTCAATACAGGCAAGACGGTCGATTTTTTATTTTTTTAGATGTAGCTTTGATATGTAATAACCTCAATATTAGAAAATGTTGGCGAAATGAAATGATCGACACCGTGTTTACAGACACACGCTTCAGAAACAGGCTTATTCTTGTTCAACCGGGATCAAGAGGAGGGTTTTTAAAAAGGGCAAAACTACTTTTTGAAGCTGGTACGACCTCAGGTGATTATCACGATTTTTAGCGCAGATGCTTTGACTGCCGCAGAAAATCTCGTTTCTGTAAATCGTTTCTTATCATGTCTCAAGCAATGGATACCTCACAGTTTCAACCCACTTCAGGTCATGGTTCCCGAGGACGCGCAAATCTCCCATTCCGAAGACCCAGGGGATCCCGCGGACGCGGTTCTCATCGGGGAAATCCCAATGATAGAACCACCAACTGGCGAATGACTCAGTGTTAATTTTGAAACGTGGACCACTAGTATAATAATCCCTAATCTACCGCAATACAGCGTTGTTCTGATGGCCAACGCGCCGTATCACAGTGTGCTAGAAAATAAAGTCCTAATAAGGTCCAGCAGCAAACCTATAATTTTAGAATGGCTAACAAAGAATAATGTGTAAGCTGCAATTACGATGAGAAAAGATGAGCTCTTCCATTTGGTTCACTTACATAAACCATCTATTGGTTTATTCTAAAAGCATTCGATGAATTCATCAGGAGTCATGGCCATGTCGTAGTAAGACTACCACCGTACATGTGCGATTAAATTGGCTTGGGCAAAAGTGAAAAGAATAGTACGGTATCACAATGTTACTTCAGATTTATCCCTAAAAAGGTTTAACAGAAGTCGTCCACGATCTAAGTTCCCTGTGAATAGACCCCAGACACTCGAACTAGTGCACCGAATAAAGTGAGATAAAACGAACCTGTGAGTTTTATTGAAGAACCGATCAACGATACTGTCCACTAGTCCACCACACCTTGTTTCAGATTTTTTGAAAAATTCAATATACAATCTGTTATAGGATGTATTGATTGCACTCATATAGCCATAATTAGACCATCAGAAAATGAAGAGGGATTTTTTAATCGCAAACATTTCATTCAAGAAATGTTATGATTTTTGGGTATTACTGAATTGTAATGCTTATGAAATTAGTTAAATATCTTTCTTTTATATATTTTCAGATAGCTGATTCAGATTTAAGAATACTGTCAGTAGATGCTGCATTTGGAGGAGCATCACATGATAGTTTCGTCTGGAATCAGCATCGTATGAAACAACATTAAATTGAATTTATGGGGAAACAGCAT
Source organism: Trichoplusia ni (assembly GCF_003590095.1). Taxonomy (NCBI): domain Eukaryota; kingdom Metazoa; phylum Arthropoda; class Insecta; order Lepidoptera; family Noctuidae; genus Trichoplusia; species Trichoplusia ni. The sequence continues at coordinate 2,145,525 of NC_039489.1, read as the reverse complement.
TTTTACTAGGCAAGTAAATTATTTAAATAGTTAATCTAAGATTGTAGTTTTGTTGATTGTGGATACATTTTAATTTATTTATTTTGCAGGTGGTTCCGGATATGCCCTTAGTAATCATCGTGTAAATGCATCATTAATAATAACACTAATTTTATTTCCGTAGTGTCCTACTTTTAATAACAATTGAAATTTGTTTGTTTTGGTCATGTTTCTGTATGAGGATTTCCCTGCCTAACAAAAAAAAAATGGGTCACCTTTCTGTAAAATAATTATTTGAATAGTACAGTTTTCCTGTACGCAATAGCAACACAATTTCAGTTTTATCAGTTGCTGTCGTATTCTTGTTTCAGGATCACTAGCGGAACCTCAACAACTTTTAAAAGAAAATGCAAAGCTGTCACAAGGTTGATTTTATATAATTTTGCATTTATTTTTCCACACTAACCGTATACCGTACAAAATACCCGGGCACTTCCTGATTGGCGAACCTTTATTAAGTCTATCGGATGAGAGTTATACACCTTGTGAAAATATCGCTAATCTTGAACGTTGGAGATTAGTACAACATGGTCCATACAATGTGGTCGAGCCGGATTCAAGTGATCGGCCGACCCAAGTGCGAGCGATCGCCGTGCGTTATAACAATAACATCCCAGAGTGATATGGATATTTTTCTAGTGGTTTAAAGACTTATTAGTGAATAGAAATACATAGACTTTATTCAGTGTTACGAACTTATAAAACTACAGTGAAGTTGTCGTGCTTATGGTGATAGTTGAAATTAAACGTTCGCGAGAGACACACGTCTATTTTTTTTCTAAATACCCCTTTAAACCAAAACACATCCTTATTGCTCTTAACATAAATGGTAGTTAGCTCGTTTTAACATTATAGTGGTTTTTGCTGCATGGTAATATTATATATATGTTTTCCAGCAACTGTTCAACAAGGTGCAACTGGTGAGAAACTTGGAATACAAAAATGCACATTGCAGGAGAAAGATGGTGGGTGTCCTTTACTAAGTGTTATTTCCATTCATTAGTCATTACCCATATATGACAATGCTAATATTATTGATTATATAATAATGCCAAACTTACCTTTTTTCTAATAGCTTTATTTTATTTTTAGCTTCAAACTCTACTAAAAGAGTTGTAAAAAATATAAAAATGAATAAAAGGGAGCATCAGTTGTATCAAAAATTGATAAAAATGCAAGTAAAACTTTCAAAGTGCAGAAATAGAGCGCAGAAGTAATTATTGCAATTAAAAGCAGCCAAATTTTTTTTGAACAGTAGCAGTTCAGAGAACACAAAAAAAAAAATCAAAAAAGCAGAAGATTTTTAACGCACGAAAAAATATTAGCGTTGGCAATGTTAAAACAAAGCCCGAAAGTCTATCGCTTTCTGCGAAGAATGTTAGTTTTGCCCTCACAGCAAATACTGATATTTTTTTTAAATCAGGCTAATATAAAACCCTCGATCAATCCATATATATTTAGTCAGCTAAAAACAAGAGCAAATAGAATGAAACCAGCTGATAAACTCTGCATATTACTGTTTGACGAAATGTCTTTAAAACCGAACATTACCTACAACGAAAGAAAAGACATAGTGATAGGTTTTGCCAATAATGGTGTCGAGACAAAACCAGAGTTTGCTGACCATGCACAAGTTTTTATAATCAGGGGTCTCATAAGAAAATATAAGCAACCTGTTGCATATACTTTTTCTCAAGCGGGCACTAAAGGTCCAGAGCTGGCTTTGCAAATTAAAAGCATCATTAAACATTTGCAAGAAACTGGATTTAATATTGTGGCTATATATATAGATGTAATAGACATGCCTTAAATCTTCTCCTAAATGAAACCAGTGGACGTATGCTGAGAAGTGGACAAGAAGTCGGAGAAGAGCCAAAAGATATTTTAATTAATGAAAATAAAATTGTTCCACTATACGATCCTCCACACTTGTTAAAAGGTATCAGAAATAATCTTTTGGGGAAGAATTTAAGGTATACAAGTAAAACCAAAGAAAAAATTTCTAAGTGGGATCACATAAAATTACTACATAAAGAAAACCCTGCTTATAAAGGGATAAGATTAGTGCCTAACTTGTCTGATAGCCGCACTGATCCAAAACAAACTAAAATGAAAGTTAAATTTGCCAGCCAAGTGTTTAGTAGAACTGGTTCTTCAACAATGAGATATCTTGCAGGTAAGAATCAGGAAGCTTCGTGTTAAGCATCCCCTATATTTAGGTAGCTTATATCATAATAATATGACTGTACTGTAATTTTGCTACCATTGAATTTAAACAATGAAATTCCTTGATGAAAGGTAGGACGGTAGGAGTCCAATCCTTCCTTAATATTCAATTCAAACAAACCTAACATCACTTGCAAAGAGCAACACACAGATTTGCTAGCAGCCATAGCAATTGTGAAATATCTAATTGAAACCCTCCAGAGACTATTAGGCGAATTGAATTATAAATTATATTTGTGCGAAATTCAGCATATGCACCATTCTAATTCAAAACGTTTATTGTATTTTGTATTTAATTGTGTTTTGTATTTTATTGTGTCATTAAAATTTCATTACGGGTAATCATTTAGTTAAAAGGACAAAAAACAAAGAAAGAAAATGGCCAAGCAAACTGAAGTTATCCCTAAAGAATGGCTTCAATCCGGACCGATATTTGATGGAAATTCTCGTCAAATTCGTCTTTTTATTAGAAAATGTGATTATTTATTTATTACACACATTTGAAGGTAAAAAGGAACAAGAAGAATATAATTTCCAAATTATAACCGGTAGGCTAACAGGGGAAGCAGCTAGTTTATTGAGCGAAAGAGAGGATATAAAGAATTATATTCAGTTAAAAGAACTTCTGTTACAATATTTCGGTAATCCACTTAACGAGGAATGTTTAGCTATACAACTTGAGGCAGCGAGAAAAATACCAAACGAACCTAACTTTCATTTTTGTCACCGAGTACAATTATTAAAAAGTAAACTAATCAGTAAAATAAATCAAAATTCGGATTCGGAAATTGATTAAAAAAGTTAGATAGGAATTTACAACAAAATAGCGTTAAATATATTTTTATGTAACTTAGAAGAGAATATGGCAAGGTGTGTTAGACTACAACATCCAGAAACTTTAAAAAAGGCTTTAGAAATAAGTTAGAAGAGGAAAATTTCCAGCAACAATATCGTGCAAGGAATGCAACATATTGTAAATATATTCCTAAACGGCCTCAACAGACAATTAATCAAAATTATCAGTATAAAAATTACAACACTCGTACAAACGAAGATAAATCAAATCTTCCTAGTAATAATTATAATAAATTTAATCCTATACAACTAAATCTACCTCAAGAAAATGATAATAAAAATCGGGAAGAAAAAAGTCAAGATTTCAGAGAATTTAAATCATCTGATTTTAGATCGTCACCAAGATATTATAATAATTACCATCGGAAACGCGACGAAAACTGTAAAACAGAACCAAATTTAAATATGTATAAAAATGAAACGACCGAAACGGTAGACAACACCGAAAATTTTCGAATAAAGTCCTCAACATCTTCCGTACCAGAATAATTCCTGAAAAATGATACGGAATTACCTGTTATATTTATACCTGAGTTAAACGCACGATTTTCATTAGATACTGGAAGTACTAGATCATTTATAAGTATAAAAATTGCGCAAAAATATTTTAATGATAAACTAAATTTAGAAAATTTCCGAGTTGTAAGCATACATGAAACTTCAAATCATAATGGCGCTGTCGAAATCAGATTATTTGTTCTTTTAATACGGATAAACATCATAAATTTTATATATTAAACATAGGAAAATCCTACGAGGGTCTAGTTGGAAATGACTTATTAGTCAAATTAAAGGCCATTATTAATTTAGAGAAGGCACAGCTGATAACGGATCAAGCTGTAGTGCCCATACAATTACAACAGAGCACAAAAGATTTTAAGCCTGTTGGGAAAAATATATTTAACTAGTGTGTAGGGTGACCTGGTTGTTCCAGAATCCAAAGAAAGCGAACAATTTTTCATAAGTATTGTTAAAAAGCTCCCTACGTACATTTCACATTACTGACATGAGGAAGTAGGAGATGCGAAATTCTTAAGATCAGATATGACATTTTCTTAACCAAATTTAATCTTCGCACCAAACCCCTAAATAAAAATACTTGTAACAAATGTGACTTTTACGAAATAAAAAGAATTTGACAACGGATGAAAAAAGCAAAGAAAGGTTATAGAAGAACAGAATGCCCATCTTAAAACTGCACAAGATCTTAAAAAAACGACTGAAAAATGACATGGCTGTCGCAAAAACTGATCCCTACACAAACAATGACATACGATTTAGAAAAAACGTTGCCACTTCCGCGCATTCCTACGAATATTGTATTTTATAAGAGGCAGTTATGGATGTACATACATAGGGGATCAGATGATTAAGGGCACTGTAACTTTTGGGTAGAAGGTGGAGCTGGAAGAGGCTCCCAAAAAGTAGGTAGTTATGTTATCACCTTAATTAGTCATACATTGTAACAGCTTAGTCAGATATTTACCAGTAACTCTCGCACGCTACAAAGGTAAAGTTAAGTTACCTTTGTAATTTGAATTATTAAAAACTGTTATAAAGAAGTCATTTATATCGTCACCGTAGTCACGATACCGAATTACCGCTTAAACCACGACGCAAAAACAAAACTGGCGCAGTCGGTAGGATTATTCGTCAAGATTCGTCGGTAAAACGTTCCTGTAGAGAAGAACCATTTAGGCAAGACATCCTGAGAAGTCCACATCGTCCAACTACGAAGAAGCACAACTGAGTGAGTACTGCAACGAAGAGAAGACTCCTTGATGAGCGAGCACCACTCCGGGACAAATTCTTCAAACACAATCAAGTTCAATCTAGTAACAAAACTTTATGACATCTAGTAATCGGTAGGAGTCCAATCCTTCCTTAATGTCCAATTCAAAATTTCAAACAAATCTAACATCACTTGCAAAGAGCAACACACAGATTTGCTAGCAGCCATAGCAATTGTGAAATATCTAAATTATATTTGTGCGAAATTCAGCATACGTACCATTCTAATTCAAAACGTTTATTGTATTTTGTATTTCATTGTGTCATTTAAATTTCATTACGGGTAATAGTTTAGTTAAAAGGACAAAAAAAGAGAGAAAATGGCCAAGCAAATTGAAGTTATCCCTAAAGAAAGGCTTCAATCCGGACCGTTATTTGATGGAAATTTACGTCAAATTCATCTTTTTATTAGAAAATTTGATTATTTATTACACACATTTGAAGGTGAAAAGAAGAATATAATTTCCAAATTATAGCCGGTAGGCTAACAGGGGAAGCAGCTAGTTTATTGAGCGAAAGAGAGGATATAAAGAATTATATTCAGTTAAAAGAACTTTTGTTCCAATATTTCGGTAATCCACTTAACGAGGAATGTTTAGCAATACAACTTGAAACAGCGAGAAAAATACCTAACGAACCTAACTTTAATTTTTGTAAAACAGAACCAAATTTAAATATGTATAAAAATGAAACGACCGAAACGGTAGACAACACGGAAAATTTTCAAATAAAGGCCTCAACATCTTCTGTACCAGAATAATTCCTGAAAATGATTCGGAATTACCTTTTATATTTATACCTGAGTTAAACGCAAGATTTTTAATAGATACTGGAAGTAATAGATCATTCATAAGTACAAAAATTGCGGAAAAATATTTTAAAGATAAACTGAATTTAAAAAAATTCCGATTGAAACTTCAAATCATAAAGGCGCAGTCGAAATCAGATTACTTGATTCTTTTAATACCTACGGATAAACATCATAAATTTTATATATTAAACATAGGAAAATCCTACGAGGGTCTAATTGGAAATGACTTATTAGTCAAATTAAAGGCCATTATTAATTTAGAGAAGGCACAGCTGATAACGGATCAAGCTGTAGTGCCCATACAATTACAACAGAGCACAAAAGATTTTAAGCCTGTTGGAAAAAATATATTTAACTAGTGTGTAGGGTGACTTGGTTGTTCCAGAATCCAAAGAAAGCGAACAATTTTTCATAAGTATTGTTAAAAAGCTCCCTACGTACATTTCACATTACTGACATGAGAAAGTAGGAGATGCGAAATTCTTAAGATCAGATATGACATTTTCTTAACCAAATTTAATCTTCGCACCAAACCCCTAAATAAAGATACTTGTAACAAATGTGACTTTTACGAAATAAAAAGAATTTGATAACGGATGAAAAAAGCAAAGAAAGGTTATAGAAGAACAGGATGCCCATCTTAAAACTGCACAAGATCTTAAAAAAAACAACTGAAAAATGACATGGCTGTCGCAAAAACTGATCCCTACACAGAAACAATGACATACGATTTAGAAAAAACGTTGCCACTTCCACGCATTTCTACGCATATTGTATTTTATAAGAGGCAGTTATGGATGTACATACATAGGGGATCAGATGATTAAGGGCACTGTAACTTTTGGGTAGAAGGTGGAGCTGGAAGAGGCTCCCAAAAAGTAGGTAGTCATGTTATCACATTAATTAGTCATACATTGTAACAGCTTAGTCAGATATTTACCAGTAACTCTCGCACGCTAAAAAGGTAAAGTTAAGTTACCTTTGTAATTTGAATTATTAAAACTGTTCCAAAAAAGTCTCGAGTACTCATTTATATCGTCACCGTAGTCACGATACCGAATTACCGGTTAAACCACGACGCAAAAACAAAACTGGCGCAGTCGGTAGGATTATTCGTCAAGATTCGTCGGTAAAACGTTCCTGTAGAGAAGAACCATTTAGGCAAGACATCCTGAGAAGTCCACATCGTCCAACTACGAAGAAGCACAACTGAGTGAGTATTGCAACGAAGAGAAGACTCCTTGATGAGCGAGCACCTCTCCGGCACAAATTCTTCAAACACAATCAAGTTCAATCTAGTAACAAAACTTTATGACATCTAGTAATCGGTAGGAGTCCAATCCTTCCTTAATGTTCAATTCAAACAAACCTAACATCACTTGCAAAGAGCAACACACCGATTTGCTAGCAGCCATAGCAATTGTGAAATATCTAAATTATATTTGTGCGAAATTCAGCATACGTACCATTCTAATTCAAAACGTTTATTGTATTTTGTATTTCATTGTGTCATTTAAATTTAATGACGGGTAATAGTTTAGTTAAAAGGACAAAAAAAAGAGTGAAAATGGCCAAGCAAATTGAAGTTATCCCTAAAGAAAGGCTTCAATCCGGACCGTTATTTGATGGAAATTCACGTCAAATTCATCTTTTTATTAGAAAATTTGATTATTTATTACACACATTTGAAGGTAAAAAGGGACAAGATGAATATAATTTCCAAATTATAGCCGGTAGGCTAACAGGGGAAGCAGCTAGTTTATTGAGCGAAAGAGAGGATATAAAGAATTATATTCAGTTAAAAGAACTTTTGTTACAATATTTCGGTAATCCACTTAACGAGGAATGTTTAGCTATACAACTTGAAACAGCGAGAAAAATACCAAACGAGCCTAACTTTCATTTTTGTCACCGAGTACAATTATTAAAAAGTAAACTAATCAGTAAAATAAATCAAAATTCGGATTCGGAAATTGATTAAAAAAGTAAGATAGGAATTTACAACAAAATAGCGTTAAATATATTTTTATGTAACTTAGAAGAGAATATGGCAAGGTGTGTTAGACTACAACATCCAGAAACTTTAAAAAAGGCTTTAGAAATAACGTTAGAAGAGGAAAATTTCCAGCAACAATATCGTGCAAGGAATGCAACATATTGTAAATATATTCCTAAACGGCCTCAACAGACAATTAATCAAAATTATCAGTATAAAAATTACAACACTCGTACAAACGAAGATAAATCAAATCTTCCTAGTAATAATTATAATAAATTTAATTCTATACAACTAAATCTACCTCAAGAAAATGATAATAAAAATCGGGAAGAAAAAAGTCAAGATTTCAGAGAATTTAAATCATCTGATTTTAGATCGTCACCAAGATATTATAATAATTACCATCGGAAACGCGAGGAAAACTGTAAAACAGAACCAAATTTAATGATAAACTAAATTTAGAAAATTTCCGAGTTGTAAGCATACATGAAACTTCTTTAATTAATTTAATTTGATTCTTTTAATACGGATAACCATCATAAATTTTATATATTAAACATGGAAAATCCTACGAGGGTCTAGTTGGAAATGACTTATTAGTCGAATTAAAGGCCATTATTAATTTAGAGAAGGCACAGCCAGTGGCGTAGCGTGGGTGGGGCGGAGGGGGCGGCCCGCCCCGGGCGGCAGCCCGCGGGGGCGGCAAAATGTCGCCGTTGAAGCGGGTTGAGATCTGATCTATGATTCATTCATTTCATTACACAGTATAATTTTCCATTTTTATATAAAATTTTGCGCACAAAGGATTTTTTAAAATTTATTTAAAAGAAAAATTGCTAAATTACTGACAGAGCTCTTTATAAGGTTTGTTTGTTTACATACGAACGGCAACATCGCATCACGCCGCGCCGCCCGCCCGCCGCGCCGGCGAGGCAACGCGCGCGAACCGAGTTGATCTGAATCTGAAATCTTTTGTTTTACGAGTCGGCCCGTGTCGATGCCTCTCTTTCGCACTCATTGAATTAGTACTACGCATTCATTTGTAGGTACTTTGTTTGTTTTAGTGCATCGTGAAGTGCCATTACGCAATCACGCATTACTCGTATGTTTGTTTTGCGAGAGTTTTGGATACGGAACGAAAGTCGTTTTGATTGTGTTTCGATCTTTTAAATACTATTGAATCTTCTAAAACTAAACATTTAGATCTTTACCCAATCTTTGAATTAGTTTTTGAAAATGAAAAGAGTCAAAGAAAGCGGTGCGGAATTCCGCAAAAAAAGGGCTAAGAAAGCAGCAGATGCGAAAAAGTCTCAAGGTGCATTACTGAAATATTTCAGTTCTAGTTCTGGTTCGAAAGCCACGTTAACGTCTTCGGTGGCATCCTGCAGCAGCGGAAGTGATTCCAGTGTAAGTAGATATATGATTCCTCCATCTAGAATCGTGTGTGGCCTAGAATTACTCCAGTTATTTTAGACATTTTATTGGCTGGGTCGCTCGCAATAAATTGCAAGGTTCTTTATCTAAAGTAAAAAATCAAAATGTGTATGTATGAGCGTTTGTTTTTAGTTGTCAGCTCTATAGCCTAAGCCGCTAAACAAAATAAGATGAAATTTTGTATTGGGAATGTTTTGTAAATGTCTAGGAATATTTTCTTTGTTTTTTGATCACTTGATTATTTATGGTAGGTAACATAATTTTTCATTTAGCCGCGCCGTCACCAAAACCACTTTTGTTTTGTGATAGTTAAAATACTTATTTGAAATTCGAACGTGTCTTCTAGCCAATATTCATGGGAATACATAACTTATTTTACAGGCACAAGAAGAAGACGTGCCTGGCGTCGCAGTTGGAAGTAGTTCTGGTCCCACCACAGAGCAGGGTCAAGACGAAGTCGACTCACCAGATGTGCCTCAAGCATCTAGTCATAAGCCTGCAGAAAAAGTGAATGTTGCCAAAGAAGACATAATTGAAATCGTGCCTTCTGCTCCTGCCGAAGTCAAAGATGTGAATCTCGACGATGTAGGTTGCTGGCCTTCTCCTATGACCGACGAAGTCAGAACGCTTCTAGTACGTCGCGGGTCTGACTCAGTACAGCACATCGATTCCAAATTTGCCGATGTTGTTCGCTCAGGGACTTCAACGAAAGGCGGTACCCGAAAACTAACCAAAGAGTGGTTCTACAAACCATTATCTAATGGCGAAAAGGTTCTCCGAACATGGCTGGTGTACTCGCCTCTGAAGCAGTCTTTGTATTGTTTTTCTTGCAAGCTGTTTGGCAATTCCGGCTCGAACTTCGCATCTGAAGAAGGATTCAACAAATGGTGGAAGCTAAATCCAAGAATCGGAGACCATGAAAATAACCTGGGCCATGAACAGAGCTTCTTGAAATGGAAGGAGTTGGAAGTTCGCCTGAACTGTAAAGCAACCATCGATCAGAAACAACAAGAAGTTTTCGAAAGTGAGGAGAAGAAATGGAGGGATGTATTGTACAGGTTGCTGAATATTATCCAGTTCTTAGCCAAACAGAATCTGGCCTTCAGAGGACATCGAGAAGACATTCGAGGAGATGATAGTGGCAATCGCGGGAACTTTCTAGAGTTAGTGCACCTCCTAGCTAAATACGATCCTCTTCTAATGGAACACCTGACAAAGATAAAGCTGGGAGCAAGAGTGTCAGTTTCATATCTGTCTCCAGAAACCCAGAATGAATTTATAAATTTACTGGGACAGCAAGTTCGATCCACCATCATCCGTCGTATTCAAAAAGCTAAATATTATTGCGTAATCTTCGACAGTACACCAGACATCTCCCACAATGACCAAATGAGCCAAGTTCTGCGATACGTACATATCGAAGGAGAAAAAGTCGCTGTGGTAGAATCTTTCATTGACTTCTTCCAACCAAAAGGAAAAAATGCAGAAGATCTCAGCAACGATATAATCGCGAAGATAACATCAGACGGACTGGACATACAGAATCTGAGAGGACAGGCTTATGACAATGCTGCCACAATGTCAGGGATCCACAATGGAGTTCAAGCCCGGATTAAAGCACTAAATCCGAAAGCTCTATTCGTTGCATGCACAAACCACTCACTAAACTTGGCTGGGGTACACGCTGCTTCTGAATCAGTGAATTCGGTGACGTTTTTTGGAATTCTAGAGAAGCTATTTGCCTTCTTTTCTGCATCAACTGTTAGATGGAACGCTTTGGTTGCCGTCACAGGTCAAGCAGTGAAACGAGTCACTGAAACGCGTTGGAGCGCTAGACATGTAGCTGTCAAGATGCTTAAAAATAAGTTTGAGGGAGTTCTTGAGGTACTGGAACAATTAACAGATTCATCTCAAACTTCCGAAACAAGATCGGGAGCCAGTCTTCTCCTGACAGCCATGCAGTCATTTAACTTCCTAACTTTTCTTGGCTTTTGGGCTGCAGTGCTACCTGAAGTAGATGACGCACAGATTTACCTGCAGCAACGAGGACTAAGTGTGGATAAGTGTGCTCAGAAACTCTGCGCTTTGAAAACCCTCTTAGTGGAAAGTAGAGACCGTTTAGTGCAAGAAGCAATTGACTTTGCTAAGACTCTTTGCGAAAAACTCGGAATCGAACTCAAAACGCGAAGAATTCGCAGGAAAAAACGCATGCATGGCGATGAATCTTCTGCAGATGCAGCTTTGTCTCACGAGCAGGAAATCCGTCGAGAGGTGTTCGCATCATTGGACAAGGTCATTCAAGAAATGACGACTCGATTCCAGCAAATTCAAGAAATATCGGACAAGTTCGGATTTTTGATGCCAGCAAAACTTTTGGACAGCAAGTTCGAGTGTGATCTTTCCCATGTATTAGAAGACATCGACAAGGACGAGTTTCAGATGGAGCGGAAGCGTCTCCAGCAATTTATTGCCTGTTCTGAATCAGAGGAAGATATAAGTGGTAAAGGACCACTGGAGCTCCTCCAGTTCATTCAAAAACTGAATCTCGGAATTTCGGTTCCAAATATAGTCATCTTGATTCGTATATATTTGACTTTGGCGATTAGTGTGGCAAGCTGTGAGAGAAGTTTTTCGAAGTTGAAGCTAATAAAAAATTACCTCAGATCTACTATGAGCTCCGCTAGATTATCAAACTTGGCTATATTGTCGATTGAACAAGAATTGGCTGCTAATATTGATTTTGACAAAGTTATTTCTGACTTCGCTGCTCATAAGGCTCGTAGAATCCGCTTGTAAAACCGCTCATCCAATTTTTTCTTCAATAAAAAGTATCTCATTGCCTGTGCAATTTAATTTTAATTAAGCACCTATAGAATGGGGGCGGCAAAGTGGGTCTCCCGCCCCAGGCCCCAAAATGGCACGCTACGCCACTGGGCACAGCTGATAACGGATCAAGCTGTAGTGCCCATACAATTACAACAGAGCACAAAAGATTTTAAGCCTGTTGGTATTCAATTATCGCCGAGAAGTGAAACGAAAGTTAAAATTCCAACCAACCTTACACATGGTTATGGTATACTGGAATACAAAGAATTTATAAACGGAGTAAGAATGCCTAGTGCAAACGTAAAATGCGATAAAGGATATGCATATACGATAATACAGAATACTACCGAACAAGAATATACGCTCACTGTGAAATCACCTTTCGAGGTAACTAAGTATGAGTATGAGCAAGATAAGATACAATGTTGCGTTAACAATTTAGAAAAACTAAGACCTGATCATATGAATGAAGAAGAAAAATATAAAATCTATAATTTATGCCTAGATTTTAAGGATATTTCCTACTGTGAAGAAATACCATTGTCTTTCACTTATCAAATAAAACATTGCATTCGTACAAAGAATAATGATCCAATTTATATTAAACAATACAGACAGCCTCCAGCTCAAAATGCTGAGATTAAAAGGCAAGTCGATAAATTAATAAAAGAAAATATAATACAACCGAGTCATTCACCTTGGAGTGCACCTGTTCATTTAGTTCCAAAGAACAAAAATATAGAATGGTAGTTGATTACCGTAAGTTAAATGAAATAACTTGCAATGATAAATATCCTTTACCCAATATATCAGATATGTTCGACAAATTGGGAAACAGTACTTACTTCACTACGTTCGACTGAGCGAGTGGATATCATCAGATAGAAGTACGAGAGGAAGACATACCTAAAACTGAATTGAATACACATTACGGACATTATGAATTTAAAACAATGCCTTTCGGATTAAAAACAGCACCAGCTACTTTCCAAAGAGCTATGGGTAACATTTTGAAAGGACTACAAGGAACAAATTGCTTAATTTATGTCGAGGATTTAATAATATTTTCGAATACTTTAGACGAACATAAATATGAACATAAATAAATTAAAAATAATTTTTAAAACGCGATTTTAAAAAAATACAACTTTACAAATCAGAATTCTTAAAGAAAGAAGTACTTTACTTGGTTCATACTATAGCTAAGGATGGATTAAAACCCAACGAAGACAAAATCAAAACTATATTAAAATATGTTTTACCAAAATCTGTAAAAGAAGTAAGATCTTTCTTTGGATTTATCGGATATTACCGCAAATTTATTAAAGATTTCGCGAAAATATCAAAACCATTTACACTAATATTGAAAAAGAACAAAATATTTGAAATGAATACAGAATTTAAAGAAGCATTTGAAAGATGTTAAGAATTACTAGTAAACGCACCTCTATTACAATATCCAGATTTTGATCAACCATTTATATTAACAACGGACGCATCAGAGATAGCATTAGGAGCAGTTTTATCTCAAGGAAACATCGGATGTGATAAACCAATTGCATACGCAAGTCGAATCTGATGCAGAGAACAGATATAGGTAGTGCAATAGAAACAGAACTTTTAGCTGTTATTTGGACAGTTAAACATTTTAGACCTTATTTATATGGTAAAAGATTTACTATTTATACAGATCATAGACCACTTACTTGGTTATATTCGTTAGAAGAACCAAATAGTAAACTAACCAGATGGAGATTAAGATTACAAGAATATGATTTTAAGTAGTCTATAAAAGCGGAAAACAAAATACCAACGCAGACGCACTATCAAGAATAAAAATTAACATCCACATGTTAAGAAATTTAAATAAAAATAATCCTTTAAATGCACCATCAACGTAAAACCCACCACAATTAGATTTAAACGAGGATACATTAACAGCCTCAGAAATCTCAGATTCAGAAAAACAATATCAAATCGAAATAATTAAAGAGCCAATTGATATCAAAATAACCAAATTATAGTAACAAAGTGGAGTAAAGATGAGTTAGAAATACTTAATCAAACAAGAGATCATCAAAAAATTATAGAAGTTAAATTACCTTTAAATAATGAAAAGTATATAAGACAATTCCTGAAATAAAATATTATACCAGGGAAACGATTATTTATTTATTTATTATTATAATAAAAATCAGAGAGATCTATTTAATAAAATAATTTGTGAATCATATAATATAGATGATTTTAAAGAATGCACCGAGAGAGTAATATATGTTCAAAATGAGTTAGAAAGAGAAACTGTGGTTATAACATACTACAAAGGAAAAACATGTCATCGTGGAATATCGGAAACATATAATCAATTAAAAAGAAATTATTATTGGCTCATATGCAAAACTTAATATCCCAAATTATTAATGCTAGTGAAATTGTTAGAATATTAGTATGTTTACATTGGTATACATTTATATTTTTCTAAGTGAAGTTACCATTGTTTCTTATGTCATTTCTCTTCTCACTATGGCAAGCACATAAAAGGTTTTGTTGTATTTAAATAGAAATAAAATAATATGTTCATTAAGAGAAAATAAGTCTTTTTAAGTATATGACCCAGTATCAAAATAGGAATATGTAAAAAAATGAAATATGATAGGAATCCCATTGAACCTAAACTGCAATTAAAGCAAACCCCAACTAAACCTTTCAAAGAAATTTATATAGACATACTTTCTATAGAAGGAATCTCATACTTAACCCTTATTGATTCTTTTTCGCAGTTAGCACTAGCAATTGAAATTAAAAATAGATCCACAACAGAGATAATTCGAGCTCCATAATATGAAAAATATTTAACCTGAGTAAGTAAAATAGAGTAAAGAATAAGTACCTGAAAGGATAAGTTGTGATCCAGGAACAGAATTTAATAATAATTTAATGAAGAAAGCTATAATGTTTTATAAGATACAGCTACACATAGGGACACCGAATAATCTTAATTCAATGGGAATAGTAAAAAGATTTCATTCCACTATAACTAAAATCTATAGAATTGCTAAATATCAACACAAGCCGCCGCATCTGTTATTACCTTTTCGATTTATCACCTTTTGAAGTAACTTTTGGACATACCAAAACTAAAAGTACTTTTGATACAAATAAAGAATGCAATTACACTCAACAACTTTTAAGAGAACATAAAGACAGAAGTTCAGTCTTATATAACTATCTGTCAGAAACGATGAATCAAGATAAAATAAATAGGCAAAAGCCTGGAGAGAATATAGATCTAAATACCGGAGATATAATTTGTACCGGACTAGTAAATAACAGAAGGGGCAAGGATAAAACACGCTTTGAACGAACAGAAGTAGTAGGAAATACCAATAGAAATATTGTTCCAATAATAAGAGAAAGGGTTACAAAAATTCCCGTTAAAAATATAAAACAACAGTTTTTTTTTTTATAGCAATCTGCTAATTGTTTTAGCAATTTCTGCCAGTGTCGTGTAATGACCGCACATGGGCACTGTGAGATCTGACTGGAATACAAGTGTCTTTTCGGCAAAATTCCGGTATCTAAAACAACACAAAATAGGTGTTAGTATATGCTAATACTTACAATAGATACTATTTACACGTATATACCTTGGTGATGGGCTCCTTTTTCCGCACGTAGGCTCTAAGTCGGCCCATTGTGCGTCAGGTGTCTTTGGGAGGCTGTCAGTCCAGCCATCCCAACTCCCTCCAGAAGCGCAGAAGTCTCCTGGGACGTTCGCAGGCTTCTGTGACGGAGCTCGGTGAACCGAGGATCCCTGCCCGGCATTCCGCGACCCCCGTGCACTCCAGGAGCACGTGTGCCGCTGATTCTTCATGTTGAAGACAGCCTCTACATAGTGGACTATCTGTAACATTGATGGTGAAAAGGTGTTTATTGAGTGGAATGTGCCCGGTCAGCGAGCCCACCACTATTCGTAAGTCGACCCGCTTTAGCCCAATCAGGCTGCGAGACAGTTTCGGTGAACGGATAGGGACCGCCTCCCTTGACTGTCTGCAGCCGTTAACTGTAGCCCAGCGATCGTTGTGATTGTTAGTAGTCTGTCGCCTTAGCCATGACCTGCACTGGCCAAGGGGCACAGGCAGGTATGGCCGGGGGCCAAGGATCCGCGTGTCCGATCCCCTCCTTGCCAGCTGATCAGCAGCGTCGTTTCCTAGGGATCCGCTGTGGCCTTTTATCCATTGCAGGGTCACCATGTTGCTTGCAGCAATGCGCTCAAGTGCTTGGTGACACTCTTGTATCAGCGACGATGTGATGATGTAGTTGTCCAGTGCCTTCAGAACCGCCATGCTATCGGAGAGAATCCTGATGGCTTGGTCCTGGATCCCTCTTCTTTCTATAGCTCTGGCCGCCTGGGTGATGGCTACACACTCGCACTGGAAGATCGAGTTATCTGCACCCAGAGGTATTGATATGTTGATGTTCAAGTCCATTGAGAATACTCCTGCGCCCGTGCTTGAGTCCGTCTTTGAGCCATCTGTGTAGACGCGTACCTCGTGTATTCCCGAGGAATCTTGTTTGTTTTCTGTAGTTTGTATCGTGTATGCTTTGTTGAAGACATACATCCTAGGTATTCGGTCACATGGTGCATTCAGCATTGGTATGGACTCAAGGCTTTTGTGCCATATGTCACCATGACCTCTAGATTGTGCGCGCCACAGTCCCGAGTGTTGTAGTCTTGTAGCAGCCACCGCTGCCTCTTGTTGTATGAAGAGATCCAGCGGTGGCAGTCCAAGCAGCACTTCCAGAGCCGCTGTTGGTGTTGTTCTCATGCATCCTGTGACAGCACAGCATGCTAGCCTTTGGAAGCTTTGTAGTTTATCCATGGCGGTAGTTAGTTTGGTCCTGGGCCACCATACTACCGCTCCATATGTGATGATTGGCCTTATTACGGCTGTGTACAACCACAGGGTAATCTTGGGTGAAAGGCCCCATCTTTTCCCCATTAGTCTTTTACATTGCCAAAAGGTGATGCAGGCTTTGTTGAGTTTTTGTTCTACATGTTTATTCCAAAGCAGTTTGTTATCCAGGGTCACTCCCAGATATTTGACGTCACTGGTCAAACAGAGTTCGGTGTTGAATAGTTTTGGTAGTTTTAGGCTTGGCAGTTTGCGTTTGTTGGTGAATAGTATGAGTTCCGTCTTCGTTGGATTTACGGAAAGCTCGTGGTCTATGCACCATTTTTCGACTGTCCTTAGAGCAGAGCTCATAAGATTGCACAAAGTACTTTCACATGGTCCGCTGATTAGGACGGTGATGTCGTCCGCGTAGCCCACCGTGAAATGGCGTTGTGCGTTGAGTCTTGTGATGAGCTCGTCGACCACCAGGTTCCACAGAAGCGGCGAAAGGACTCCACCTTGAGGACAGCCTCTCGCCACCATGGCCCTGGTTGTGTCATTTACGGTGAGTTGTATGGCCCTGTTCCTGAGCATGTCATCTATCCATCCGGCTACCGTTGGATCAACGCCATGTCGTACTAGAGCCTTTGCAATGCTAGTAAAGTTGGTTTTGTCAAAGGCTCCCTCAATGTCTATGAAGACTCCCAGGGTCGACTGCTTTGCCGATAAGTCTCTTTCGATCGTGCTGACCACACTGTGTAGTGCCGATTCTGTTGATTTGCCCGCGCTGTAGGCGTGCTGGTTTGGGTGAAGCGGATGTTGTAGTAGCGCGTTTGACCTAATGTCCCTGTCGCAGAGCCTTTCCATCGTCTTCAGAAGGAAGGATGTCAGGCTGATAGGTCTGTAGGACTTTGGTTGTGTGTAGTCACTCTTGCCGGGTTTCGGTATGAATACTACTTTCACTTCTCTCCACTTTTGCGGGGTGTACCGGAAGGCCAGACAGGCTCTGTAGATACCTACCAGATGCTTTATCAGCCCCTCGGCGCTCCATTTCAGCAGACCCGGGAATATTCCATCTAGGCCCGCTGTTTTAAAGGGGAGGAAGGTGTTTATGGCCCATCTGACTTTGTCCTCGTCGACAATTCTTCGGGCGGTGCTCCAGTCCGACGCCTGCGGCACGTGTATCTCCGTTCCCAGCCATCCTTTCTCCGTGGTAATCCTACAGCCCGGGAAGTGGGTTTGGAGTAGAAGTTCGCATGTTTCATCGTCGGTTCTGGTGTATTCACCGTCAGGTTTTTTAAGGGATCCTATATTGCGCTCAGGTTCGCATGATAGGATCTTTTTTACCTTGACTGCTTGGTTGTTGCTTGAAATATCTTCGCAGAAACGTCTCCAGGCTTCCGTCTTCCTGAGTCGGATACGCTTCTTTAGACGTCGCTGGGCTTCCTTATAGAGCTCCCAGTCTTCTTGGTATTTGGTGTTCATTGCTCTGTTGAACAGTTGTCTTGTCCTGTGGCGGAGTTTGTCTAGCTCAGGTCCCCACCATTGGTTCGCACCCCTCGGTTTGACCTGGGGTAGTGTTGAAGGACAGGCTTTCTCAAAGCAGTCATTCAAGAGATGCGTTGCTTGTTCCACATGCTTCTCGATGTCTGCAGTGGTGCTGTGGTGGATTTCGGCGTCTGCCTCCCTCAGACCTTCCGCGGTTAAGCTTCTGAACTTGTTGCGGTCTATCTTCCGGGGGTTTCGTCTCGGTGTTGCAGGAGCGATGGCCATTTTTAGTTGGTACCGAATCCACCTGTGGTCCGAACAGGTTAGCTCGTCAGACACATGCCAGTTTGAAACGTGCTGAGATATCCGTTCGGTGGCTAGGGTGATGTCGATTATTGTTTGCGCTCTTGAGGTTACAAAGGTCTTCTTTGAGCCCCTGTTGAGGATATTAAGGTTAGTGGAAAAAAGGTAATTCATGAGTTCCTCACCTCTCGCGTTGGACTTATCCATGCCCCAAATGACGTGGTGCGCGTTGCAGTCCGCTGAGATGATGAGTTCCAGACCTTCTTCTTCGCACCGGGTGATTAGTGCGACCAGCGAAGCCGTCGGTGTGACCTCGTCGCCCGGCAGGTAGGCAGATGCTATTACGACACTCGATAGGCTATTGGATGGGTCTACCAGGAGCCTCACAGCCGTGAGATCCCTGGAACAGAACTCAGTCATGATTATTGCATTGTAATGTTTTGGTATTAGTAGGCAAGTACGTGGGTTACTTACGGTGCTGTTGACAATCAGTTTGTGTCCTGCGTTGGTGAGACCACAAATCCTGCCCTTCCTAATCCACGGCTCTTGGATTAGGGCTATGGTCTCCGTAGAGTCCTCCAGCTGCCTGCACAACATGGCCGATGCAGTCCGGCTGTGCTGGAGGTTGGCCTGAATGGCTTTAATGGGGTTTGGTCGGGGAGCTGTCGGGTCCATCACTACCCAGCAGCATCTCCTCCCTCGCCTCGTTCTCGACGCGCCTCCACCAGTCGACAGCCTCCGGGGTAGATTCCCGGGGCCGGGCCGGCGTGTCTGCAGACATCTCCTGGTCCATGGATGGACCCGGGTGTCGCAGGACGCTGGTACAAACCTACTACATACTTATAATTTAATATTGTTAGCTTTGACAAATCTACAAAA
This sequence comes from Trichoplusia ni, assembly GCF_003590095.1. NCBI lineage: Eukaryota > Metazoa > Arthropoda > Insecta > Lepidoptera > Noctuidae > Trichoplusia > Trichoplusia ni. The sequence goes on along the minus strand of NC_039489.1, from coordinate 2,125,979 downwards.
CGCACATATAATTTGGGGATTAGGGAAAAAGGACAGCAGGTGGCGGATGTTCACTGGCCTTTGAATTTCCAACCGAGTCACGACCCGATCCAAAGCGCAAGTGGTTGTGCAGGGGGCAATTTAGAAAAATGTGTTCGATCGAACCTTCATCCTGACCACACTCACAAAGTGGGCTGTCGCGGACTTTAATTTTGTGGAGGAAAACTGGAGTGCAGCAATGACCAATACGGATATGAAACAACAATAAATTAAATATGAAATTATGAAACTGTTATAGCCATAAATGACAGCTTTCACCTGTCATTGAACGCATTATGCGTTTAGTCATAGACGCCAGTTTGGATTCTTGCCTTTTCATATCTTGTTTAATAGACGATTATTATATTTAACTTTTGTGTTTTATTGTGTGCTTTTTCTGGTTTATCTATATTAATTATTTCGTCAAAGGGTACGGTAGACTCGATCGAAACCTTATACAGGGTTTTTGGCAGAACGTTGAACATACGAAAGTAGTGGATAGGTGGGGTCATCTGCTACAAGACTTACTCAGCCCTAATTTATTTGGCCCTGGCCCACTGGATATTTTTAAATATTTTTTTTCTTTCTTCTTGTTTCACCACTTAACTTTAAAATGTAATTTTTATTAAAAATGGGTAAAACATATTTAGTTTTTTTTTTAATATTTTATGTTGGCAGATTCTTATAAAATTATTGCTTTATTCAGATGTTAGCTAGAAAAAAAGTTATGAGTCACTTACAGAAAAATGTAAAAAATACTTAAATTTTAATGTCAACTTGCATTAAAAAAAACAAATAATGATTGAGGAGTTCCGATTTTAACAAAACATCCCTAGTGTGTGAGCTTTCTAATGGTATGTAATTAGCTTATAGAAAAAAAAAAACTTTAAGAGTTATTTCATAATTTTATCAAGTAGCCATTTTTGACGAAACTCTACCTTTACGGAAAGGGAAATGTTTTGCGAAATTTAATACTGCAGGGTAGGTAAAAATAAATGACCGACGGCTTGCCAGTAGCAGTGGTGCAAATTGACATTCACTTTTCCCTTGGGATGGTTGTTACACGAAACAGGTAGAAATTTTGTTTCACTCTTGCGCAGTCATAGCGTATTTTTGCTCTCTTTCGCTCTCGTGGCACCGTGTCGCCTCAGAATGAATGCTTTTTTTAGTCAAGACTTAACTGCCTCTGCGATTTCACGTGCCCGTTACGCTTACGTTTGTTTTTGTTCACTTTAGTTAAGTTTTTTGTTATTACTATTACCTGTTGTTATTGGTAAAGAAATAGCTGCTTTTACCAGTGAGGAATACGCGGACATGTTGTTAGCGTATGGAAGCGCTCATACAAATTCGCGTGAAGCACGAAGGATTTATCAAAAGCGTTATCCCAACCGCCGAGTACCCAGTCATCAGACGTTTGACGAGTACTTACCGACGTTTTCGACAAACCGGTAACCTGAACTTTCAAGAACCACGAGTGAACGTAGCTCGACCCGATACTACCATTGACGAACAAGTTCTTGCCGAGTTTGACGCGGACCCTACCAAAGCATTAAGGGCTATCCACACATTATACTTTATACTTTTATATAAAAATAAAGCATGCAAAAATACTTTATTTCCAACCTTTACTTTGATGAGTAAAACAAAATATTAATTATGGGTACTTAACGATTTATAATTACTGAACGCAACGTTACATGTCAGTTGTGACATTTGTCACACAGACAGATTTCACATCTGTGACAGATGTCACATCTATATTCTGAGATGTGTCTCAGTCGCGCCAACGGGCATTAAGCATTTAACTTCGGCACTATTCGGCAGCAACCACAAACATGGCGCACGCGCATCTGTACTACGTGTTTTCTTAACTTTTTAACTGTATATTCTCTAATAATTAAAAGTAAAAGTATATATCATATTGAATAAGGCGTATTATTCGACAATCAACGTTTATAAAATAATAATTTGCGTCACACACTGCTAGCTAGACCGAAGAGAAATAAACTTAAAATTAAAATAAAGCGTAAGGCTTAGACTAAGGTAAATAACTCGTAAGGCGAAACAGGTATCCAGTTTCTATTGCAGCGATCGTGAACTTTGACGTCACAAAACGAGCCAATCTTAGGAGTTAGTGAAGCCGCAATTTTTCTAGTTATAGGGACGGAGAGATACGCCAGAACGAGATAGAATGATACCGAACTTTGTTGTTCGTTAAGAGTTATGCTAAAGATGTTAAATCCGTCCGCCAGAACGCGATAGAATGATAGTTTCATTTCACTTTTGGTTCGCTTCGCTTGTGGTTTTTTCATCAGACCATTTGCATTTCATTCGATATATTAGTATCATAATTTAGAATTGTTCATGTATTATTGTTGAAATTTATTTATTTGTGTAAAGTAGTGTAAACTAGAGTGAATTAGTGATAGTTTTGTGTCGTGTTAGTGCAGTGTAGTGCAGTTTAGTGGTATTGTTTGGTAGTCGTCTATTTCACGCTTAGGTATTTAGGTAAGATGTTTTAGTTTGTAGTTTTAATACAAGCAGTTGTTATTTAAGAGCCATTTCACAAAATGATTGCGCTCAAGTTTAGGCAAAAGAGTGCGTCATTGTCTATGTGTGCGTAGCGAGTCACACGAATGCAATATAAACAGTGTAACATGAGAGTCAAGACCGACGAAACAATCTTGAGCCGTTATTGTAATATGTTTTGGTAAAAATTATAGATTATGAAAAATTGAATATTTTATTTAGCGTAATGCGTTTACACATTACGCTAAATAAAATAAACAAAGAAACACTGATAGGTATTATGTAAAATACTTATAGCAAATGATACTTATAAAAAAATGGTAAAATAGAACACGGGGTGGATGTACAATGGGGCCGGTGTTTCCTTGTCGTCTACGTCGGATCAAATACAAAAGTGCTACCCTCTTCCATGCGGTTTAGACGGTTTCTCATTCTAAAATGCTAAAAAAATAACTATTAATTTCCGATATCTACATATAAATGAATGTTAAATATAAAATAAAAAAAATAAAATAAAATATAAAAATAAATATATTTAACCAGACAACTGATATACCTACTTACTTATTACAAACAATTAATAAAAAAAATATATAATTATTTTACAAAAAAAAAAACACATCTTAACAATATGTGAAAACAAACAAAATCTAACTTACGAAAAATAAAAATGCAAAGCGGATCAAAATTATGTGGTCGTAGTATAATATTCACTTTATTTCGTGAGCGCTCGGAAATCGGGACGACGGAAAAAATTGCACAGGTCCTTCCTCGACGGGCGCTCGCGCCGTTCTGATCGGTGCACACTTACGTTTAGTAATTTATTGTGATTTAGACTGATGTTCAAATTGATATTTTGACAAAATTTATGCAAATATTGTCAAAATAACTATAGGGTTCGATTGTCTAAAGAACATAGATTATTTTGGAATAATTTTATTTTCACAATTACTTCGTATTTCAACCAAAAAACACGTATAAAACACAAAATAAAAGTGAAAAATTGGTCGAAGAATTAATTTTTTTACTCATTAATGGTAATAAAATTCAGGAATCTATTTCATTAAACGTCTACAAAAATACATGTCTGACCCTGTATGTATTTTTTTAAGTTTCATTTATGAGTATTATTGATAGATTCAGGACTCCGAAGTTGACTCTGCGGCAATTTTTCAGTAAAATGGTTGTGGGAGATGGGTCATTACAAATAAAACAAAGCGATTTTAGTAAATGTGTTTCATTAAACGTCAATATAAAAGATTAACCTACATTTTATACTCGTTCAATAAACTCTAGGTATTACCTAAGATGGTAATAGAGAAGCTCAAAGTCTTAACAATTCGGGAAAAAATGTGAAATGGCTCTTAAGTAGTTAATTTGTTATAAAAGAGTAACTTCGATAGCATGGCGGCATTAGTGAACGTAGAATGCTGTCTGACAGATTATTTGTTGGCTGAGGAAACATCCTTTTCAAAGTTGAGTTTTGGAAATAAAAAACATGTAATTAATTTAGGCCGTGCTCGCCCTGACATGATTATTAATTACAAACGACGCGATGGGTTTTTCAAACATTTTAATAGTTCTTTTTACCACAAGTATCCTTGGCTCACGGGAAGTTGTAAATTAAATTTTGTTTTCCTTGCTTGTTATTCTCAGATTCTAATAGCTTATGGAGCCACACGGGATTTAATGATATTAATAATCTTACAAATTCATCTAAAAACATGTTCAGACCAAAAACATATCCGTCGTTGTTTATCATTGCATGATTTCGGAAATCATAGGATAGAAACATTTTCAAACAGTTCAACTTTATGGTTTCACAGTACAATTATAGGAGCTACAATTAGTCTACGTATATTCAAAGGTGCAATAAAATTTAACATTATTTCATGTTATTTTTCCTTCATAAACCGCTGAATAAGTGGACTTTTATTGTTATTGGAATAAGTTTACAGGGTAGTTTCGAATCGCCGTTATTTTATAGTAAAACACAAAAATTCCTCGTAAAACTTTAAACCCCATATTGGTTTTGTACTAATTAGTTTTAATAATAGCTCAAATAAAGCTGTCATCAGCATATATTTTTATTAGAATTATAAAGGATTAAAACTGGTTCTTAAATCCTTCGAAAGTTTAATTTTACTTCCCCCCTTAAATATAGCTAGGGGTAGAACGCGGATCATGTTGAGACTGGACCCAAATATCATTTGTAATAAGGGTTTTGATAAATTCAATGATAGCGGACCCTACGATCCAGGCGTTAGGATTTGTTGTCATAATCTTTTTAATATTTCCTAATTTTAGTCTCTGTTCGTAAAAATAAGGTTGGTAAAATACGCTTCCCAATCTTTATTAAGCTCTTATTTAGGCTAGGGATTATAATATGCTTAGCTTACAACTGGGTTTTGGAATCCGGAAATTGTGCCAGACTTTAATCGGTAACCGAAGCATTTTTTCCTAGAATTTTAGATCAGAACTCGATGCGGTCTGTTATGAGTCAAGATGTTAGCAAAAAAAGCGGTCAAGTACCTACGATTTTATGATATTAAGTGGGAATAGACATAACTATTTAAATTTCTCCTGTTTAGCAATCATGGTTCATGACAAACAGACTCACAGTCTGACGATGGACAAACGGACAGACAACGTAACCTATTAAGTTCCATGCTTACAGAACTCTACGGCAAAAGTTACGAAAAATAGTCGATTCTATAAAATATCGTAAGCATATCCGCATAAGCTTTTAGGCCGTATTATAAAATGATATGGTCGCCATATGAAAGGCTCATAGTGATCCATTATATGGGTCATTGTCGACCACTTTGGACGTAATGGATTTACCTGCTGAGACCCACAATCATTCGCCTTTACTTGGCTTAAGTGTTATACCGATGCTATCTTGAGTGTTGTTGGTTCTGTGATACTTAGGTACCGCTGTTTATTTATATAACAAGACGGAAAATCGAGGATCAGTAGGTTATAACATAAAGACTATGTTTTCTTTAGAAAAGTAAGTATGTAAGGCTGTGATAGGGTCGATTCAATTCGGGGTATACACTGAGCTTGTTGTAGTTTGCTCGGCTTAGAGTTTACTCTCAGTACAGAAAGCGTAAACCTTATAAATCTAGTCAAGTGCTTGTCCGACTCAGGACGAAATAGGTAAAAATATCAATTTAGTTACGGGACAATTTTTTGACAAAATATGCTTAACCTCGGTCTTAATTTAAGTTCTAGTGAAGAAGTAAATCAGCTGTGAAATTTTCAACTGTCTAGTCTAGCTATCACAGTTCACGAGATACAGCCTGGTAGTAGATAGATAGATAGAGAGCGGAGCATCAGTATTAGGGTTCCGTTTTACACTCAAAACAAAACAGACTTAAAAATGACTGTAAATACTGAAAAACACATGGTACTAGACACAGAGAACACAACTTTACACTTAGGGCGACAAAACTTATATATTTCGGACGAAAAAAAAATTACTAAAAAATATCCCCTTAAAAAAACGTTCTCGTATTGTCACAGCGAATGTGGACCATATAAAAGTGTCCCCGAGTGATTGATGAGCCCGTGTCGTGTGTCTGCAGCTTTATGCCACAGCTCGCTAAATGGATGGCATTCTACAATATGAGCGAAAGCCTTTTTTGCTCTATTTTTTCCTAAGTAGAAATACTCGTTATAAAACTTTGCTTTAATGGTAAAGCAGTGTTTAATCCGTGTTCGGAATGTGAAATAATAGTAATCCATGTGGAGGCCGCTGTTAAAAGCGTTGAGCTTTGTTTTGCAAAGAAATAGTTTGCTGTCTATACTTATTTCGAATAGAATTTATAACATAAAGTACTACATATTTCCTCGATAAGGTTTTTGTTTTTAATGCACTTTGATCCGGTTAACGTGTTGCTACCCTAACATTAACGCCACAGAATTTTAAATAAAAAAAGCGAAAGCTTACTCTATTAAAAAGCGATTAAAAATTGCAACAATAATTAACTGTTCGTACTTTAAAACGCAACTAAAAGTGCTGGTACTTTAATAACACACTTAACGCGTAGGTGTTCATTCGTAACGAATTAACATACACCGACACGTCATCATTATAAAAATCGAGGGAACCCCAGTCACTTCGAAAATGAATATTTATGTGTCGCGTGTGCGTTAAAATAAAACAAAATGCATTATAATGATGAATCATTATTTTATATGAGCACGTCCAATCAGCTTATAGGCCCTGATTAATTAAATTATTTCGTGGTTTGTTATTGTATTTTGTCGTTCAAAAATCAGCCTTGCAGTACTGAAGTTCTTGAATTATCTGTAATTTGAGGTTTTAAGTAAGGATGTCACCGCTTTGGGAGAAAGAGGCTTATGGCTGGTTTGAGTAGGATAGATGGTTTTGAAAAGATACACTAAAATAACTTACAAAAAGAGGCATGTAGTCAGGGGTGACGCTAGATTAAAAAAGAACTCACAGAATAGGACTCAAAATGAAGGTTTTCTTTTCCAGCACTTACTTACAAATGCCTCTTGATTGCCCTCCCCAAAGTCATAACTGTTTTAAAGACTTCGTTAATTGTAAAGCTTGTTTAATTAAAGTGAAAAATTACTCCATCTATTGTTGCTTGTAGAAAAAAAGCCAGCAGACACTAACTCAAGTTTTAAACAAAAGAATGGTCTAGACATTATAACCAGTCAGCGAATTGCAAATTTAAAACCATTTTTCCCATATTTGAAGTTACTGCAGTCATTTCGAAAAACACAAAAGCGTAAACTCGGTATAAAACTCAATTAAATACTAACATAAATTCCCTGAAATTACATAGATGTTCATAAAACCGGGTATTACTCGAAAAACTGGATGTGCGAAAGTCGTCCATTAGCCGTTATACTGTGCAACTATGTCCTAACGATATTTTTTCGCATTAGTCAGCAATCCATTATACCCACAGAATCAATTAACGTACGTTACGGCAAAACAACAAATTTGACTTGCAATACTGTTAAGTGCATCATTTGCCCAGCGATGTCACACAAGCAAACACTACTATCCAATGGAAACACAACCTTAACACTTAAGATTCAGGGTATAAATTGTCTTGTTTAATATTTGTCCTAAATGTTAAAGTAATCAATCTTCGAAGTGTTGAAGAAGTATTTGCTATAAGTGAAGCACAAATAATTTCGTTGACTGATATGTTTTGACATGTGAAGATGGATATCCTTTAGCTTGAATTGATCGAGTTGACATGTAGGATGTAAGTAGCTGCGAATCTGAGCTTTGAGGGGTATAATGGCTCCTTACCTTCAAAAACGTACTCTCATTTAGATCAGACACACTAAAATTGGACTGGATGAACTGATGTTGTTGTTTTGTTTAAAATTTAACGTGAAATAGCTGTCATTTGATCCTATAACTAGTCATCAAGTTTGATTAAGTAGTTTTTATTTGAAGTCGGTTGAAAGTTTTTGCTCCTAAAAATATATTTACGCAGTCTTCTTATTGGAACTGATATTAGTTGTGGTGTGGAAAATTATGATAATCATAAACAATGTGCGTGCATATCGGTCCTTCATATCTGAGGATAGTGGTCAGATCCGACCGTGATCCAGCGCGTCTCTGACCACGTCTGACTAGTCTCTTACTTCATCGATCTCACTTCCACAGTCCTCTTGTTTTTATAAATTCATACTACAAGCATAATATTACGTTCAGTCAAACATTACGAAGCAGTTAACGACTCAATTTGGCGAAGTGATTAAGGACCATAGTTTCCCGTAAAAGCCTTTAATACAGAAACAAATTGTTAATCACTTGAATTAATGAAAATGCAAATGTTCTTTGACCATTCGTTTTTAATTAATAAAATAAATTATTCATACTTATTTTTCTATTTTAATTATGATATGCGTGTGTAAAATGACGAAAATTACTTTTTTGTGTGTGGGGTTTAGCTAATGATGTGAATTGAATTTGATTTTAATTTAGGTTGTAATTGATGTTTTGTTTCGAGGAAAGCTAATGACTTAAATTCATAGCTAGATCTGTTTAGCGGTTTTGTAATTTAAGTTCTGTGTTGTTTTTGTGTTGCATAAAGCAATATTTAAACGTGACCTTAAAGTTACTTTCTTTTATAGCAAAAAGGTACCTGAAATCAGTTCAGTCATCATCAATCAGCTAATTTATGATTACTTGCATGCTTCTTTAATTTATTTTAATACTTAAATGAAATGCAATCAAGATCAACTATATGCTCACCTACCAATTAAAACACTTGCAAACTTTACGATGTTTCCATATAAACTTTCTACTCAAGTACACGAGAAACAGAACACCGATTGTCACTTCTTAGAAATTTGTCACGCCACACTCCATAAACAAACACTATCGCTCAACACGCCATCCATTGCTGTTGATGTACTGAAGTATGTTTACAGTGAAGAGAAAAACCGTCAATGGATGTGAAAAGATGGTAGTAGGAGAAGTAGTCTTTTATAATTTTTTATCTCAGTGTTGGGTGTCTCATGGGATTCCGTTTCTCATTAGCACAGTTGAATTGGCTTGATATAAGAAACTACGGCTGTTAGAACATTTTATTGTTATCTTGTTGATGCTCGAGTTTCGAGGACGGTGTCACTTATTTGCCCGTCGATTGCCTGTCAATTATTCCTTGGAGTTTTTGATATATGGAGTCGTTTCGCTGCCATTTCAACTAAGTGGGTGCTATGGGTATGGTGACCCAATTATTTCAGTTGTTATATCACTTTTGTTGGTAAGATGTTCTTTTTAGTGCTCCGTATCCAAAGGGTAATTTCTAGACGAAGGAAAATGGATTTTATATTTTTATGTTTTATGCTGACGCTGATTGCCATAAATGTGATGATAAGTGACTTAAGCCTTAGTTTGGTTAACAGAACCTTTTTTGAGAGTCCAACTCTACTTAAACGGATTTTTTTGTACTCTCATGAAGTAGATATCATTTTGTAACTGAATCGGATTAGACTGTAAGCGACCTACAAATAGCTTTGGAAAGTCTAGGCTAGCTAGTATCCTAGTTATCTGTATCTATTTTTTAACGGGGTTAAGGGGATGAGTTTATTGTGAGTACTAGCACCAATCTGATATTTAAACATCGACGTGTTCAATCATTTTATGTTCATAAACAATAATAGATTCAGGCTTAGTAATAAGGTCGACTAAGTGACATCTATATTTTTTACAAGACCGCACGAAATAGAGAAGTTTTTTTAACAATCAACTTAAGACCTTTAGAAAAAACACTCGCTGAAATATGAGTACGACTTAATAAAATGGCGAATTTTATTTGACCTATAAAAATATTGAAGAACTCAAGTGGGCATTACAATTTTTATTAGTCCCCATATTACAGTCTTCTTTGGAAAAACGTAGTAGTTTGTTAAATGGGTTTTTTTTACTAACCTATGTTTAATCTTCTAATGTCAGCCGTAAGAACGGTTGCTTAACCTCGATCTAAAACTTTAGTATTGGTTTTTAAAAGCAACATCAAAAGCCAATTTGTTACAATGTCAACTGTCTAAGCTAACACAGGCTATTGAGGAATAGACAGACAGACAGACAGCGGAGCCTCAGTAATATGAAAAGGCTGAAAACATATAAAACCGTTTGGATACAGATCTCTAAACATGTACTTTTATGTTTTTGATTTCGTATTCCAGTTTTTAAACATCATTGATAGCCTATGAAGTGGGTAGCCAAGTTTTACATCAACTAAAAAAGACGCTAAAACTGAATGACGGCAGATTAAAATGTAACTTAAAAAAATTGTACCTGGACTTAGATTAAAGATAACTAAAACACCTATTAACACTGCATTAATATTACTTAAGCAATATTAATTCGGATAAGAATATTTATTAATTAAATTAGCTCTCATAAAAAATTAAATTAATTAGATGTTCCCGATGAATTTTTAAGAGGGTCGCTTAATATAGACCTTTCTCGGCATTGCTTGCTTTCGTAATTAATTATATTATTCAGTTGATATATTTTGGTGACGTCATTATCATATTCTATATTGAAACTTGTAATTAGTTAACTAGGATATTCGACAAATATTGACCTTTGATCATGCTCTTTTTTTTGGACACCAATGTGTATGTACCTTTATGCTCTTGGAATAGGTTTATTATTCCAATTGTGGAAAAGTTAGATTAATTACAATTAGAGTTTTATTTCAAAAGACTTCAAAAGGAGAAAGTTCTCAATTCGTCGGTATTTTATTTTTCATGTATCGTAAAATAGCTGTCGCTTGAGAAACATTGAGTTTGGCTCCGTAGTTTTTATTATGTTTTTAAAAATAATTAGTTATAGAGTTATATATTCAATCAACCAAGTCAGCCTATTGCTAACCACTGCTAGACCGAAGCCTCCTTCAATTTACGACCTCCAACCAGCTAATGTCATTTCTCGGTATTCCAGCTAAGTCCATGTAAAGTTTCGTCAAAGCTGCTAAACTTTAGGGAGCTAAACTGACTAACAGACCCGATATTCATGATATTACTCCAGTGTAATTTACTCCACTTAATTAAAACTATGTCACACTACATTAAAACAGTTTTTAAAACTAAAATCCTGATGAAACCTACCAAAAATGTAACAAGGTTTTTAATACTTTTCCGTCGTTCGAGACACTTTGGGCGGTTTAAAAGACACCGCTGTGTTCACGTTTATTACACCACGTAATTAAGTCTGTGTAGTTTTAATAATGCCAGCTTTGATATATTACTGCACGTAAAGTATCTTAAAATATACTTAGAAATAAACATGTGTAACTTTAACCTTATTATTAGGGTATTTTTCCCTTTCGACAAGAATTGAAATTTAGTCATCCCTTGCTAAGCAGCACAGTGGCTGTTCTGAAATACTCGTTTTCCAGGTGTAAAACAATAGAAAACTTACAAATAAAATAACTGTGCAAGTAATTCAAAATTTGAACAAAACATTAACTCCTTTGTAGATCGAAAATCCTTGCGTAATAGTAACTAACTCTCAAAGCAACTGTTACCTACAATACCATGAACTTTTGGCATTAACTCCGCGTCTAAGAGACTATCTTAAATAATACACAATCCAAAACTCATTCGAAGTCAAATAAAAAAAGTAAAACAATACGCTTCAAAAAAACGTGAACAGCGGTAACTTGAAAGTGGTTCTTAATTTTCAATTTCGCCGAGATCTTCTCAACGTGATATTACCTCAGCTTTATTAAATTCCCCGCCATACGGTCCCTACTTATTTTTCACGACAAAATTGAAAACACCTCTAGAGCAAAGGTAACGTTCTCACAAAATAAAGATTGGGTTTATATGGTATCAGGTTTGTGCTGGCCAGGAAAGGCCTGAGAAGCAAACATAAACTTATTTATGACGAATAAAAATACGCAGCCAGTATAAAGGCCGTAAGAAATAAGTCATTCCATTTGGTCTTTTCTGGTTCTGTATCGGGAATTTAAAACGAACCGTCATTTTCCTGTTGAATATCGCTCTCGAATCAACCTTGGTTTTCAAGTATATGTGGATGTACTATGAGTTTTTAGCGTAAAATTTGTCTCTGTTAGAGAGAGAGAGAGCTAGATATCGTTATAGCGGCGTCTCTGTTTCATATCTTTATCTTATCTGTTTTATACAGACCCAGCATATAGAGACGATTGCTTAATAAAATATGATATTCCCTTGATACTTCCTTTTCACGGTTTTTGCACAAAATTTGAACCAAATATTCAAGTCTTTGAACGTATCCGTATCCTTATTGTGTTTCCAAAAATAGTCGTGCCGGAATTGGTAGTACTGATAAAATCTATTTCTAAAATCTCTGATCTGAGTGTCGAAGGAAAGGAAAAACATTTAATAGATAAAACGTTTCAATTAAGCATTAGAAATGCTAACACGCATTTATCTTTTAATCCTCAAGGGACATAAAACATTTCGTCCTTTAAGTAATTAAAAGTATAAAGTTCTATATTTAAAATCCCAGTTTATTTCCTCTACGAACTCAATGTATCTTATATCAAATTTAAATGATGTTTCTGATCTTATAAATCCTTAGTCCCTTGGTTTCTAACCCTTTATCGCGGCCGAGTTCACTTAAATCTCTTAATACTGGTCCAATTTACCCCGCCTTGTCTTGTCTTGCGCTAAGCCGGCGGTCGCTTGGTACTCGCTGCGTTTTTCCCGACAAACTTCTAGATTCTGACAGATTAGTTGCATTTGTTTCTTTGACATCTTGGAATCTTTTAATTAGTTGTTTGGTTTTGTGACTGTTTTTCTCAAGCGAGAGACGGCTTAGATTAAATTGTGGCTTTGAAATTACATCTCCGGGGAACCGAATGGTAGAATTGCTTTCTAGATGAGTCTGGATGCAGTTAGAATTAGCTGTTCGTCCTAAAACTTGTTTCTCGGAAAGGTGAATTTCTGGCTTCAAAATCTCATGTTTCGCACTCTCACACATTTACAATGACTTTTTATTATTACACATAAAATACCCAATCCACTAAAACAAAACTGTTACTTATAAAATATGAATTGCTGATTTCATCCATCGTTAAAGTAGGTTTACAGCATCCTAAATAACGAACGTCAAAAACAAAATGTCATCTAGCCACGTTGAGACATAAAACATTTTACGAAGTACTCATAATCTAAAGTTCACAAAAGTTAAAAGATATCGCCTTCGCCCTTAAAATTTCACGAAGGCGGCATATTTTACTCCTTAATAGATAACTCTGGATTACAAGGAGTGGCGATGCGGGGCATTATATATTCAATTCGTGAAACGCAAAGAGCATAAATCAAGCGGGCCATTCGTAAATCAAAGTTTTTGTAGATATCTATAATTCACGAGTTCCAACGACACTCTTTTATGCAGCGAAACCTAAAATAGAAAGAGGCTTGAAGTACAGTTAACAATGGGCCGTTACTTTCGAATACTGCGATCTATTGGGATTTGGAATTAATGGAATTTTCGTCCAGTGCTCTGGACTGTGATTGGTTGAATGCTGTATAGACTGCGGAGAAAAACATCTGACGATTGGAAAATAATGTTTTCTTACGATTTATTTATTACAAAACCCTACTATGTCTAGTAATGTCTCGACATAGCTAAATAAGTTTTAATTGAAATCATTTATAACAATGAAGAACACAAATTATGAATAAACGACCCAATTAAACTAAATCGCATTATTAAAATTACAAAATTCATCAAAATTTATTTTAGATAGTTCAACTCTTAAACTTGCTTAAGTGTACTCGAGTTTAATCATCCGGTTTTAATATCAAATTGGGAATTAATGTACACTGGCGAGAAATTTAATGTACCGTTTAAATGTTTTGATTTTAAAATTAGTAAAGTTTCGACCCGTGGGACGGATAGGACAATAAAAGAGTTGAGTATACACTGTTCGCTTGAAAGAGGTCATTTTGTAAATATTTACCGAGAGGGTTATGTAAATTCAAACATTTTAAAAACCTGTGAGATGTTTCTATAGCTCGTGAGTCCTGTGACTCATGATTTTTAAGGTTTCCATGGGAGCCGTTTCGAAAATCTCATTTACTTGGGATCCTTTCTTTGCATTATTAAAATGAGTTCTAAAGTTATTATGATACGGTTTAATATCACTTTACATCTGAACAATGACTTTTATTAGTATGTACTCGTACATTCAAAATTGTCCCTTTTTTGCGAGCTATCGATTTTTGTCTTGTATAATGGTACACTTATTTTCAAATAGTTTTTTTTGTAATGTTTAAATTACTTACGATCTCTGTTCAGCTAATCTAAAGTAGGTACACATTACGCTTTTAAAAACATTCTAATAAAACACATCGTCGAGTGTTTTCCATACAGAAACAAACCATTAAGTTCCTGAAAACGATGGATCTATACAAACTATACAAAGGGTATACTATGTCGCAGTCATTAAGATATATAAGCGGATCACGTTCAACAAGATACTCGTTACCCATAAATATATCCTATGAACGTCTTAATTATACTCTCAAGATACTATTAAGAATTCTGGTGTTGTATGTCTTTTTAATTACTTGTGAATAGATCGCTGAACTGGAAATACCATGTGAAGTAATGTGTCAAGTGCGTCGAAATAAAAAGAGAGCAGTAATTTGATTTTTTTTTACTCTCGCCAGTCCTCTAAAATTCATCTGAGCATAGAATTCAAATCGTCTTCTAAAATGTCTTTGTTTGAGACTTCGGAATCAGTTGAAGAAGAATCTAGGTAATTTTGTTGTAAGAATTATGATTCATTTACCAACCAGCCTTACCATGGAATACCCCGTTACTATTCAAATAATTCGTGGAATTCAGACAAGGCAGGCACTCGATGCAAAATACAGTATTCAGATCAAAAACTTCTGTTTTAACCTTGTAACACAGGAAGCACTACGTTCTTTACTTTAAATGTAACCTAAGGAAAAAGTCGTCCTTAAAATTTCCTGGTACTCTTACATATGGGAACGAAGTCCAACACCACATAACTAGGGCATCACAATAGACAGTTTTATCAATATCCTTACACATGCTATCGTACAATTAAGTTCCGATTGCACTTATATTTGCATAACCGATAGGGAAGGGTTATTGAATCCTTATCACCGGTCCCTGACCCCCATATTTCCTAGGGTGGGGTGATAACATAACTTATTCAATATTTGACTTGGCTATGTAAATTCGTGGTGCATTTTTTATTGGAATATGAATATTTGAGGTTTCAGAAGGTAAGGTAAGGAGGTTTGGTTTCGGTTTATTTTGAATGGATTTTAATTTGGTCTTTGGTTGTCTCGTTATTATTGTGAGTTGGATTTTAATATGTTGACGAGAACGGCCATTCGTGTATGGCGAGTGAGATGTATTCCAAAATTAGATACCGACATTTGCACAATATTAGGATTCCGTACCTTATGGCCAAAAAGCATTTTTTTTCTAAGGTTCCGCTACTTTTCTGTCTGTCCGTCCGTCACCAGGTGAAATTTTCACATCTTAAACTTACACTTAAACTTAAACGCTTAGGTAACTTTTCCACTATAAATCAAAAGTTAACTGATGATATATTTTTTAACAACCAGTTTTTAAAACTTTGTCATACCTTGCGTAAACTGGATATTGTATACATTTTTTATTTACCCAATATTGTAAAATAAATCATGAGTTTCAGTAGGTATCATATTTTGTTTGGCAACCAGCCAACCGGCTGTCTGTCAAGTGCCTTATAAAATAATCATCAAAATATTGGGTAAACTTATAAATAATTTTGAATTTCAAGTTTATCCATTAATATTTTGTAAGCCAGCCTTTATTTAAGCCATTTTTTGTGCTTGATGAATATTTATTTACCAAGTTTCTGGATGGCAAAAATCACACAGTTCCAAAAGGATTAAAATATACTCTTATCGGTCAATGTAACAACAGTATTTTCTATCGATTTGTATGAAAATAAAGCTTATGTTAAATCAAATTAATCTTTTTTTTTCAACAGATGTTCAAAAAGGTTATTGTTTAATTTTAAAAGCAGTCTATTTACTTTCTCTTCAAGTTTTATTAATTGTGATTTGTATTATAAGGATGGTCGAAGCTCTCTCATCAATCAATTAAAAATGAAGCTGAACTGTATTAATCCTGTAAACAGGACAATCATAAATATGGATGTTTTATTAGTTCAGAACAATTACTATCGCGAGTCTAACCCTCACTTGACCGGTTTCTTTAATTTCGTTTACCAATGACCAGTGCGCTGGATACAAAAATACTGAAAATTACATTCTCAATTCTCATTCATACTATTGCTTAAAGTTTTTAAGTAACTACTACAAAGCACATTAAAGCTTCATTCGCTAACATTAACGCTAAGTGTCGTTCTAGGCAATGAAGCACAGTTTTTGTCCAGACTCACCAATTAAGTTGGTAGTTGGTGTTTATGGCCAACATTTCAACCAACTAGTGTTCGAAAGTTGGTGCTGTGGATTTTTAAAAGGATTCATACTGGCTGCGTAAATAGTAATGGTATTTTGGGCCAATTTAAAATATTCTGGTGATTAGAGAATGGATGCATGCTACACAGAAAAATACAGAAGAAGCCGTAGATAGGGCATCGTGAAAAAACCGAAGGGCCTTTGCCGTTAAGTAGGGAGAAATGGCTAAATAATAAAGGCTCCGAAGTTAATTAATTTCACAGCATCCAAATAATTTGAAATACGAGATATATCACAGTTAAGTCTAAATAAGTAAGTTAGCCAGTAAGTTATATTAATAATATAAGGGTCTTCTTATTGAGAATACCTCGTTTACCCAAGGAAATACTCTTGGTGTTTCGCCACCTTGGGAGAGGCATTCCGGACTCTTGGCGGCTAA
Source organism: Trichoplusia ni (assembly GCF_003590095.1). Taxonomy (NCBI): domain Eukaryota; kingdom Metazoa; phylum Arthropoda; class Insecta; order Lepidoptera; family Noctuidae; genus Trichoplusia; species Trichoplusia ni. Next base: position 2,109,031 of record NC_039489.1, on the reverse strand, counting down.
AACAGTGGAGTGTATATTTCCCTGGTACAATAGATCTTGAAATCGCAAAGAGTGTTATCACCCACATCCATACCAATACACAGTCTAAAACTAGCTTGATAACATGTCACGACGCCCATAATTTACGATATCATAAAATACTGTAGCCCATGTTTAAACACGTCAAAACCCGTTCAATATTTACTTTGTGTATGTTTAGTTCAAGCCTTTCTATATTCATACGCCCATTCAAAAAACAAGGGTCTGAAAGTACAAACAAAACCTAAATATTGTTTTCATTCTGTATTCGCTGAGAATCTCAAACTCTTCAATACGCTTACTTTGTTCTAAAAACAAACAACGAACAACATGTGCTCGAAAATAATTTGTCAAATAAATTGTGCGATGTTTTGTTGGTTGGCGGTAACACGCTTCAGTCACGATCAAATTACAATTTTCAACGGAGGTATATCGACTTTAAAGTTTGTCGTGTCATATGAATTTTCGTTATTAATTTTAGAGTTCCTTAGTGTGTCCGTCTAGGACAGAGCTGTATTTTTTAACGTGTAGATAGTGTTAAAATTCTGAATCTGATTATATGCAAAAGTTCGTACGAGCCTAAATTGGAGGGGTAAAAAGTATTTTATTGCATTTTTTTAGCATATAAATAGTGGAAGCCTCGGGTAAATGTGATTTCACCATAAAAATAATTACGAGACATTATTCATCATAATAATGAAGAAATCACTGAATGAATGGCCAAAATATTGCAAAAAATGTACAGAAACGAAAAATTATGTTTTTAGGGTTCCAACTCAATGTAACAGCGAAACCTCTAACACCCGAATAGTATCGACTGTACATGACGAACCATTATAAGGAGACCTACACAGTAGAATATTTTCCCAGAGTGTATGATCCCACGGGAATGTAAAATGGAGGTACATACTATTCTTTGTATTAACCCTGGTTATAAACTATCTGTGTACTAAGTATCTTCTAAATCCGTTCAAACTTTTTTGCGTGAAAGAGGAAAAAACATCCATACATACTAACTTTCACGGTTATAATAATAGTAGGATTTCTTTATTATAATCTCTATCAAAAAATTATAAATAAACCATGAGACGGGACCTCTCGACTTTTCAATCCTTTAAACCACTTTCTTTTCGCCGTAATAACTCAGGTCTCAACTAAGTTCACCTTTATCAACCTTGCCAATATGTAGGGTCACGACCGGGGCATTATTCAGGCGGGACAATGGGTAGGTGTGGACATCGTGACATTAACCCTCACTATTGTGGTGATCATTCTGACATAAGTACATTACGGGTTACACGGAATTATTAATGGTTGGAGGCTGTGCCTTGGGAGAAATTTTTAGTTTTCGGGTTCTTTTAGCGGTTGTATCGGGTTTGCAATTTATTAACTTCGATGATCGATGGTAGTTTACCATGTAACAGCATGAATTACACATTAGGGAGTACAGGTCTACTTTAGGCTTTTTGAATTGAAAGTGAAGATATCTAATGTCTTCATAAGCCTGATAACAGTTTAAAAAAAGCATTCGAGCATTCATCACAACGTTTGCCCAATCCCGGATAGCAATTTCAGATACATTTACTAGTTTTCATTTACCACTTTTACCGTTGTCTTAGAATAATTAAGAAAGTGCATGTAAGTTGCCTACGTCGAGATACACCTCTTGCATAAAAATCCATTTATAGAACCACAAAGCCACCACCACAGTTATAAAATAAATAAATACACATCGCAAGCATACTTTTAACATTTTTTTTTCTTGAACATCCTTCACACAAACTACTCTATTTAACTTCCTAAAAATTCATTTTAATTTCCAACTTTCTCATAGTATTACCCATAACTCTAAAAATACACTTCCTCTTCAGTCCCGGACGCAAGAACATAGCCTAGTTTGCTGACGTTGTGTATTTACATTTCAAATTACCACCATGGCTACTTAATTGGGCCAGCTATTCTGATGCCCCTTTTAATGGTATGATGGGAGTCAGATAACACTGCTGACTTTGCCTTAAAAGACTATTACAGAGGAGCTCGTGGCTAAGCTATTACTTCATAAGTGAATCGATCACAGGTTAAGCTACGCTTGACGCGGTTGGTCCGTAGATGGGTGACCATCTTTGTCATAACGAGTTCCTCCATGTGTAAATATTATTTCAGCTATTTGCAGTTGAAAGTTTCTGGGTCTCGTTGGATGCAGGTGGCAATGAACCGGTCGCGCTGGAGAACGTATGGAGAGGCCTATGTCCAGCAGTGGACAGCTATAGGCTGAGATGGTGATGATGATGATATTTGCAATTGTGAAAGAGTGACAGAGTTGTACATGGGCTAGATTGGAGTTTATCTTCAACAACTGCAAGAGGTAGTCGAAGGCCCCTATGTTTAACTTCTATAAAAGTTGATAAGTTCTCAAGATTTTGTGGCAAATTTCTTTACTCTCTTAATGTTGGAAATTTTATATGAACAATTCAAAACTAACAGAATATCATTATGTTCGGACAATATTGTCAGTGACACAAAACAATCTGTTGTCTCCAAAACTGTCAAGGACAAAAGTTTTTAAAGAACTGTTATTCTTACATATTAAACTCTATTTTATAATTGTAATATCTGACTCTTGGTATCAAATATAAAGTAATATCACATAACTTGACATGTTGTAAAAGATACGGCTAATTCAGAATCACAACTAGTAAAAGATTTACACAAAAATCACGTTTTAACCTCGTACGAAATAAATTGGTGCTTTTCAACATAAAATTGCTTTAAAACACTCCCCAAATAATTTCACACCTTAATCCTATTACAAGAGACCTCTTTCTTCGTGACCTTTTTGTACCTTCGATGCATAACCTCAAAAATGCCAGATGTTTTTGCGCTGACTCACTATTTATTGCAAATTGAACTCTACGCTGTCGACATAAGAGTTGTCTAGAAGTGAGGATATGCTTCGTGCTGCGATTCAGATTTGAATTTAATAGAATTATCTGCCAAGTCACCTAGTTTTTAACTTTTAACTTCGTACTTAAATTGGATAGATCTCTGGCGTTAATATCTTTGAGAGTATTTAAAACATTATTAAGTTGAAAAGTTCAATAGTAGTAATATATTTTATTCAGTTGGAAATCCCGAATGTTTTTTTTTTATGGACTGTTTACTCCAACAATAATATTAACGACTTCTAGTAGAAGAACATCCTTCCAAAAACATTAAAAAAACAACAAAATCTGACCATCTGTTCGATCTGCATCTTAAGATCGGATCTGTGTTTGTATGTGTGTGTCTTATCCCACAAACGCACCTGTCGTTTTCGGTCAGGTTTCGACAATAATGGAGTCACCACCTGGCCCGCCTCTATTTTTTTGACGGCATCTGGCTTTCAAAACAGGTTTTATATTAAAACTGCCTTTTGTTCTCGGTTGCTCTCGTTACTCGGATACAGGAAAAGCTAGTCTTTCTCCGAACCAATTTAGTTATTTTCCTCGGTATGTATTAGTCGTTATGAAGTAAAAACGCGCAGACGGTAATTCATTAGTAATTCTGATAACTGGTGACGCATTTCTGGTAGTAAATAAACCGTGTTGAACGAGAAAAACATGAATTATGAATGGAGAAATTGAAAATAAAACTGGAGTATGATAAATGCGATAGGCAAGAAATCAAGTAGAATAGCATAGACCCAAGCAAAGTGCGATTTTTGTCACCACCTATTAGTGATACAAGTCTGATAATTGTAATGGTGAGGAATAGAAGGTGTCTTGTGATTCCTAACTTAATTTTACATAAAAATCTATACCAAGGTCATAATTATGCTTTCTTTCACAAGTTCCTTTTGTGTCTGAGCTCTACATTCGTAAGAATTCTCGTGTGTAATTGCGCTATGAATAAAACAACAAGTCTCTCGTCTAAGGATACCTTTAGCTTTGTAACGTACAATTACAAAATAATAAGTCTAGGAAACAATCTCTTTTTATAAGACTGCACAGTAGACTGTTATTTTAAACTTGGTCAATTTTTAAATAAATTTTATTTGCTATCATCTCTTTGCCTGTAGTCAAATTTTTCAAGGTTAATTTGATTTTCTTCCCAGTTTCCATGGATTATGATATTATTATCACTTTCGTGAGACAAATTCAAAATACACTTCAGTAAACCCTTATAGAATCATTAATAAGTGTTCGAACTTTTCCCTATATTAAGTGACAATGCAGAGCAGTCCCACTTGTGAAGTGGGACTGCTCTGATGCAGGAAATGAAAGGTGACCAAAGAAACCTCGCTTAAAAAGAAAAGAGTGACATAGGTACAACATTTTTGAGAGTTTGTTTCGTTTATTCAAATTTACGAAGACTTCGATTCTAAAACAGAAGAAGAAAGATAAAAAGAATACTGATACCTGTTTTAAATGTCTGCTTGGTAGTTCTATGGGAAATATTAAATATACGTAACTTATATCGACCTAAAAATCAATATTTCACGCATAACACGACGGGTCTTCTCGTCTAATTCAAAGCAATTTCAATTTGAATCAGCCTTTTGTTCACGGCTCGATGAAGATTTATAAGAACAATATTGATACCAGAGCATCAAACACTTACTACGAGCTCTCAAAGTAAGATCCCGATGAGGAAGCGAGACGCCGCTATACACAACATCATGCTATCTCACTCATATAAATGCAAGAGTCGTGGTTTGAGATATCACAGTACAGGCATTGGCCCTCAAGTTTCCTCTATAATCGTTATTATTAATTGGAATTATGCAAACGAGTGCCAAAGTTCTGTTTGTGACTGACAACCGCTATTTACTGTTGAAAATTGAATGGATTTTGTTATTTCAGACCCTCTTTTGTTTACGAAATGGGGAAGAGACGATTTGGTAAAGTTTTTATAGGACAAAATAGATTATTCTTGTCTATTACAATTTTTAACTAATTAACATACTAAATTCAGTGAAAACAACAAACTTGCAGTATACTGGAGTCCATAATTTATCTCTTAATCTGTCACGGTTTTAATCCAATCCAAGTATACGAATTATATTAAAGAAACTATAAAAAAAACTTCATCAAAATATATATTTTTCGGCTCAAACATTGTCCCTCCATTATCCATCCTTCATATTGACCTAACCCTAATAAACTCGATACAGTACAATACAAGTTTCCGTATCAATTACCGTCTAATTGTCTTACAGTAAACATTAATTAGTCCATCAGCCATTATCATGTGGACATGCACCAAATTAATACACCAATACACTGACATTTGTATTGATATACAATCTTAGCTGTGTCTCATAGTAGAAGTCTGAGTAAGTCCAGTACACCATGTTTTAATGTTTTGAGTAGAATTGGGGTAGACACTTCCTCAATCGCCACTCACTTTTAAGTCACTTAGATGCTTGCTGTTTCTGTCACTCTGTTCACTTCCAACCAAAATGTATTGACAAACAGACATATAAACGTTTTAAATGTATGTAACAGTAATTGTATAAAAAAAAAACTTAAATGAACTAAACGTTTTTATGCTGAAGAAAGAAAATATTTTTTTATATATACGTGACAAGTACTTTATCAAAATTTCCTTAAACGATCTTTAATACCACATAAAAGATTATTATATTGTGTTTTATCTCAGTAATAACAAAGGTATTTATTGTTGCAGGTATGCATGAGTCAATGCCGGCCAGTGAGGCATCGACAAGGAATGCAGTTACAAAAAGACCGAAGGACCAGTCAGGTCAACTGAACTTAGCTAATAAGTATAAAAGTTTATAGATTTTAAGCGGGAATTCTTGAGCTGACGTCATTGCTGACTTTTTTTAAAGAATGTTGCATTTTCCGTTCTCTAAACTCTTGCTTTTTAAAAGACTTCGATAAAAAGGGAGGTTCAGCTTGTATGTCCTCAGTTTGTATGAGCATATGTTTGACCACGATAATTTACTAAAATGTATTATGGCGTCTATTGTAATTAGTTGTCAGGTTATGGATATTGTATGTCTTAGAGGTAATTTAATTTTAGCAATTATATATGTACATCTTGCGAGACAATAATTGATTGAGTTCAAGTGGGTTACGCGATACAAGAAGACACTTTAACCTGATCTTATACAGACAATATTTAAAACTATATACACACAAACATTATTAGATATGTTGCAACGTTGGTATAGAAACAATTTTATGATAACTTTATTGAAGTAATTCATATTTAAATGATGCAAGGGTTTATCCCAGGCATATTTTTGATAGCAACTAGTTCCAACTTGATTAAGGGATTCGGTTGAGTCCAAAACTAGGCAAACAATCCCGATAAACACTCGTGAGTAAACCGTTGCATCATTGAAATATAGTATACAACCCACAGCTATTGCAGCAAAACAGTACTAAATAACTACATTCAAATACCTACATCAAAAACATGTTTAGTATACGGCCCAAGGCAGCTGTATCACAACAATTGTCCGTTGTAATCGTACACAATTCAATAATGATTTGCACACCGTTGTAACTTGATACCCATGTGTTCTCTCAAGGGATTTCACTGATGCTCGTACATACATGGTGTTGCGTAACTTACTTAGAATCAACATTTATATGTACACAAGTAATCAACTTATCTATTGTATTATAAAACAAAAGAATTACAGAGATTATCAACATGCCATACCCTTTTTGGTATAAATCTCTTTAATATTTGATATAAAAAAAAATCGTGGTCGCCTTCCGTGGTTTATGATAAAAAAAAATATGCCCAATGCCCCAACATACAGGTCCAAATCCATGTAACAATTACATCATTATAGTTTCAAGCTCTTTTTGGCAAAGACACCATCGACAAGATGGTAAATGAAAAATCGTGATGATACTAGGATTCTAGACATTTCAATTTCAAACAATTAACAAGCTAGAATGCAAGCGTTGTGATCAATGTTCCCTCCTTCCTGGCCAAAAGGGTTTTAGCCATAACTGCAAATAATTAAATTACGTCATGTATTGAATTATTAACAATAATTTTACTTAATATAAATACAACATAATGCCACAAGACCAGTAGCGCCCGATCCGATTGCATCACTAGCGGTTGCCTGCCTTACGTGATATCCATATACAATTACAAGCTTACTTAATTGACACTATTGTTATCATCATAAATGTTTTATAAATAACATTGTTAACAGAATAACGCCAATTATGCTACTGGGATGACGACTCTCGTATAGTGGGAGTCTGTGATTGCTGCAAAAATTCCAAGTGTGGTTGCATGATTTAATATTAGGTATTGAAGTTGTAAACATAATAAAGTACAAACGAATCCATGCCAATTGATTGATGTCTAAGTAATATAAATAAATATGTAAAGATATAAAATTTAATTTATCAAAGCATATTTATATATTTTTTTCATATATTTTTTTAAGCAAAATATTTAACCAACGAGTTAGATGTGAGATGACTTTTGAAAAGTAAATTGTGATATTTTTTCAGTTTCTAAAATACTTTTTAAGTTTATATGTATCCCAAAGTTGAAAAATCAATTAGACAGATTCCAAAAGTCATTCTACAAAATCTACAGTAATTGATTCTAGGAATAGTTCAATAACTGAATCCAATTAACCCTATAAACGTCGCTTGACGAGCGTGGTTCTTTCAATCTTTTCCTTTTTCTCAGCGATTTATTCCGAGACCATTGCAACCCATTTTCAGTAATCCGACACCATTCGGCTAATCGGCGAGGTGATTATCTTAAGGTACTGCTAAACATTGTTAGGGGAACCGACTGAATGTTAGAATAAATAAGAGCATTCTTAATGAGGATTTAAGTGTAAGAACGTTTTTGACTTTCTTTTTAGAAGGTGTTTTATCATGGTTTTTTCCCTGAGCAAAAGTACAGACTTAAATTCCCTATGCTTGGGAGTTAAATCAGTAATTAAGTCGTTAGTAAAATTATTACGACCTGAATGTCCTGTTGCGTGCAAAAAAGGGTATTTTTTCGCCTTTCTTAATACTTTCAAACGGATGTAAAAAATCATTCTAATCGGAAACCATCTACCATTTTGCTTATAAATCATGATCCAACATCAACCAACATTATACCTTCTTCGTCCCAAGTTCCACCTGGATGTCTGCAAGCGATAAGCTTCCAAAGTCCTACGCTACCTGACCATCTTCAGAGAATACCCCATTGTTCCCGCCTATCAACGTCTAATCTGGTCAGACCATACGAACGACTCAACACAATAAGTAAGGTGCCATGTAAGCATTAACACATTGTGTTCCAGACGCATATCGTCTATAAGCAGCAATGTATACGTCACATAGCGAACATGTAATCCGTGTCGAACAACTTAAGATGATAGAGAACTTTGGATCACTGTTTTGTAGGGTTTGAGGTAGTTCTGATAGAGGATTAGGACAATCTTCTTTGATAACTATAAGGAGTGAATGGGAATAATGGATTGGGTTGGCAAAGTGGAGTGATACATTAAGGAAGATGTGGCACGAAATATTTAATGTTGACTTTAAAAAAATTCGACGTAACCGTTTACAATTTAGTTTGAGAAAAATGTCAGAATTATTTCATTTAAACTTTTAAGATAAGTTTTTATTAAAATCTGACTTTATTAATTTACAGTAACAAAAAAAGCACCTGTATCTTACTTTGAAAATAAGTCACTGGTATTAAAAAAACCTTCTCATAAAACTTCTAGTTCACAATACAATTAAAACTTACAAAATCTATTCCTTAATCAATTCGTTGTCACTGAGTAAAACACACCTGACTAACTCAACGTACCATAAAATATAATCCAATTCATTACCATTAATCCAGAAATACGTTATCTCGGTGCAACAGTATCAGGATTATAAAAAATGGCGGAGATTTCGCTTCGTTCGCGACGGGTCGTCGTTGGAGACAGGTGGCCCCGGTGCACAGACCACGTAATGTGGTAGACCTTCCTGAATATTATGTGTGGTGGTAGAAAGTTTTAAACTCATTATGTTTCCAGCATGTGACTATGTTGTTTATCACAAAAAAACATAGTAGAATGTTGATCTATAACCATTACAAATTACCATTACATAGTAGTATTGAAATTTCGGTACGTACTCGTCAAAAAAATTGACAAATTAGTGACCCTTTTTATGAAAAACATTCTTTTGATAGGTTACTTTAAAAGCTCATATCCTAATTTTTCTATAATACTAAAAATGTATTTAATCACTTTTTTATTCTAGTGGTGTAGACTACAAAGCCGATTCGATGAATAAAATGAAATAAAAATCCATAAAATATGTTTTTCTTTTTAATTTAATCAAAACGTGCTAAAACCCCGTGTCTTACATTTATTATATTATGTATACAGTGGTCATTGTATAAACTTCGTGAGTAAATCTTTCGTCTCTGTCTATACATACCAAGCTCAAGTGATAGCCAGATGCCAATACTCAACGATGCACTCTTGGCGTCTAAAACAACATCTGGTATACAATCTTATTTCATGATTTTATTTATGGCTCCCCTTATTAGTCTCACCTGTTCAATTCTCTTTCCTTTCTATGTATATTCTGTTTTTATGAAGTACTAACTCGAGTATTGGGTTGGATGAACATAAAATGTCGTTGCCTATTTTCTTTTTTAAGGCTTGTGTTTTAGTGTTGTGAATAATATATGTTATTGTCATATTGGTGGGTCGGATTTGATTGTTGGTTTTTGTCTAGGTTTTATACCTGAGGATTTTTTTAAGTTTTATTCAGTACAAGATCTGCTTTTCCTTCTTTTTTCTTTTGCTCATGGTTGTGTATAAACTGGTCAGTTTACAGCTTTAAACTCGTGCTTAAACCGTTTTGTCGGATGGGAAATCACTCACGCTTTTTGGGTTGACCGGCAAGGAAGTCCTTTGGGGGAAACCGACAGGCTATTATCTCTATCTAGATTAAGATCTAACTAAGTCAGAAGTTGCGATTATTTATGAGATTTAATTTGCTCTACATATATTCAGTTTTTGAGAGAAGTATTAACATATCTGTAAAGTTCATGTATTATATTCTAAAAAGACCGTTTATCCCAATTCCTAAACAAAAATGTCAAATTCTAACGTGATGCAACAAAAAATACATCTAACCTCAATATTCGATACCTACTATATTTGTTTATCAAGATATACATGACATACAAGCTCTGGCCATGCCAACAACATAATCATACATCTGGACTTTATAGTAATTGGATAAGCAAAATAATTCATAATTCCTAGACTTATCTCGTAGATATATTCATTTATTCGTACTCCACGTAATAGGATACACTATTCATAAATAAAATTATTATAGATAGCTCATACCACAGACCACAGACCATTAACGGTATAGAGCTGACGTAATAGCATAGTTATATGTATGACAGAGTTTTAAAAAAACACCTCTTTTTTATAATCGTGTAAAAAAAAACCAGTCAAGTGTTCAAAGTTTCTTAGTGACAAATCCACTAAGAAACAGTAATTAAGTTGTTACAGGGGCAACAGAAACCAAACTTATAAAAAATAGACTGTCTTGCTATCACGTTTCATGTGATACAGCCTGGTGGCAGAACCGAAAACTACCGACAAACGGATAGACAGCGGTGCCTTAGTAACAGGCTTACGGTCTTATTCTTTGGCTACACGAACCCTATAGCAGGCTGAAAAAAACACCTACTTTTGAAAATCCTTAAAAAAAAAATCTTTTTTGTGAAAGACTGTTTCAACTGAAAACATTTCCAAAGTCGACTTTAGTTCACGATAAATAAAAAGTACTTAAAAAATCTATTAATATTTATTATCATTACAAACAGTTCAAAATGTGACCGCGTGTGTTTAAAGGTTTAACCCGTCAAAGCGATCAGTGTTAAGTCAAAGTCGCTTAACATAACACCCGGCAGTAAAATACATCCCATTTGCCTCTCAACACCGCTTACCCATATACATAACCCCATATAAACCCATGCTTTTTTATCCCCTTCGTTTGTTTTTGTTTTTCTTAGCATTAGGTTCTAAATTTGTGTGGTGTAAGTTTCAAGGTTGTTTCGTCGCTTTTTCTATTAAATGAATCTGTTGAGCTAAATTCGGTATTATTATTTTTCAGCTTTGTGTGTTTGACACCGCGTATCGCGAAACAAGTGAGCCGTTTTTGATGAGACTTTTTTAGTTTTTATAACAGTCGTTCTGATATGTGATCTATTTAAAAATGTTAAGTATTGGATGGCAAAGGACACTCGAAATGATTTGTACTTACTTGTTTGTATACTCAACTTAACAATTATTTTGAGCATGTGGAGAAAACTTGTCTAACTAAACCTAAAATTCAAAACGATATGTTAGTACTGAGAACAATTGAACGTAATAATAGAAAAGGCTTCTGGAGTCGAGCCAGATTTTAAATGGCCGCTACTTGATAAAAAAAAACTTTTCTTGTTACAGAAATTATCTTAGTTGGTACAAACACATTATTGCTCACATTCAAGAGCACATTTGCATTCTATGTCCAAAGGTTTACGAACTCTTTAACTTTATTAACAGAATACGTTTATTTATATTTAGACAAGAATGAGTATAAACTAGTCTAACTGTCGTAATTAATTTGTTTTTCGAAACAAAATCGAGTGTTATCGGCATCGTTCCATTGGGCGAATTAGCACTTATGTCGGATTTTAGTCCCAACTTGATAAGAAGAATACCAACTTTATCTCACTTCTATTTAGGAAGTAATCGAGTCTGTTGGTAAAAAGTCTGTTGGTCGAGCTTAAAATCTTATGCATCAACCTAGTTCACCTGTAACGGTTATGGAGGTCATACTGTCCGCCCTCGTTAAATACGCTTTACAACTAAAAAGGTAGTACCTAAATATATTTAAAAATGAATCAGGTTTTTTGTATTCTTTACGTGATTGTGAGAACATTATTCGTACTCCGTACATATGTACGTAGTATTACATACAAGCGCAAACATTATAAAATAAACGGTTTCTAAAAGACATAATACGTTAAGCAGTGACAGGATACCTTCACACTTGATACAACGTATTAACCCTCTCTCCACGTTTCCTAAATGCGAATAAAAATAATGATATGACAGCCAGTAAACAGGGTGTATCGTTAAGAGGGTTCTTATAAAACTCAGACCCACATAGATTGTTTTCAAGCCGTTGTTTTAGATACGCGTACCTAATAAAACAATGATTGACTCAGTACGGGGACAGAGGAACGTGACTAGAATTTTACGTCCAATTTTATATCCGAACATAAAAACAAGGGCCTACAACGTGAAAGATTCATATTACGGGTGCGTTGTGTGTGTACAGACCTGTACTGCGATGTACCAAAAAGTGGGCAAGTTTGTTCAAAGTCGCGATACTGCGGGTCCCGTAAACATAGACTAAAGAAAAACAAGTCTGCACAAAGATTTCACTTGTTTGACTATACACCTCATTTTTTTTTGTTTTTTATTCGATGTTTTCTAACAGAAATACCTTCAAATCTCAATAAAATACCAGCCTTTATACTACTTTGCACAGACCTCTTCCCTTACAAATACGTTATCTATAAAAATTCAAACTGTTTAAATATGTATAACAGATCATGACATACTTGATACAAACCAATCGACATCGATACATAATGGGATTCCGTATCTCTTTTGCGTACCTAGCTCTAAAAACGGATGCTAACAATGGATATTTCGTCTCTTGTTTTCGAAAGCATCATAGTATGTACGCACACATCATGTCGAAGGCGTTGCTATGTATGAGCAGCCGATGTTCATTTTATGCCTCATTATTTAGGTCGTTCGCTGACTCCGTTATTTATACGTGGATTCCAGTCTTTTCATCAGAAAATAGACCGGGCTTAATCGAGACACCTACAACCCTTTTATGTCGATTATAAAATTTCATTAATTATTTTGTATCAGTTCAAATCAATGTCGTTTTTGCTTTGTGGTTCTAAGCATGAATACACGCGGTGTAGGGTCATAATCCTGAGTATAAAATGTGACTTTATCAAAGTTATTTTTAAAAAGTACAAAAATAGTAATTAATATAAGACACTACTTAAAAACAGTAAATGAAAACATCATTTAGTCTAAGTCTAACAATTAAAAAAAAGGGGATACCATTTTGAGAAAATCTTTACCTATTCCTAATACTAGAATCTGCAAGAGCCAACCTGCAGTGAGGTACCAGGTGATCAATACCTCCCATATACGGGAAGAAGCCTATAAGTGTCCAGTGCCCAGCTGTGGTGTGGGACGTATAGGCTGGTATTATAAAATAAAAATCAAGTATGACAATCGCAATTAGTCAAGCGTATGACTTTTGATTTTACAGTCGAATAGTCCACAAGGCTATATCTGTCTTTAATAAAAAAAACTAAAAAATATGGGCTCTTATAAAATATTTCAGGCTAAAAATGACATTACAATGCTTAAGGCTCAAAAATAAAGAAGAAAAATAGGACAATTGAATTATATAATCTCTTGAGGGATATAAGGTTTTTAGATCTTAATAGAAATCAAATTGGCCTGTGATTACCTGAAAACAACGACCCGTTAAAATTCTGTTTTCTCAAACAAATTGATGATAGGATTGTGAAATACAAAGGATTAATTGGTGTATGTTTTTATTCGTATTATTTATAGTTTAAATATAAAAGATTTTAAGCTTCTTGGAATCCATTAACGAATACAGATTGATCGTTTTGTACTCAGAGAGTTCGGTAGTAGGTATTACTAAGGTTCCGCTGTATGTCGGTCCGTCTGCCACCAAGTTATATCTCGTAAACCGTTTTGATTAGACAGTTGGAATTTAAACATATTTTTTTTCTGTTGCCGCTTTAATAATGATAAAAATTTAAATGTTAAACAACGTTTGATACGGTCATATACTTCACGGGTGACCAAGTTTTCATAGAAAATGTCTGGTTTCATTTTGCCTACTTGTACGGAACTCTCAGTGTCGCGAGTCGGACTCGCACTTGACTAGTTTTATTCCTACGTAAGAGTTCAATCCTCTTATAAAAGCGATTTCACTTGTTTACAATACTGATTCATTAAGCCGATATGTATAATGTAAATATTAATAATTTAAATTGTTAATACTTCAATCAGTGGAAGTAAATATAAGTAATTAATTATCTGTAGACAAGTTGACGCTTGTTAAGCTAATAAGTGACAATTTTAATGACACTAAATGCTAGTTAAAAATAAAATTAAGAAATTAGAGCAACTTAATTGTTTGTTCAGTTTTTATGGATAAACACAATCTTCAAAAAGTCGGCGTGGTGATGCAAATAAGTGGAAATATAATACCTAATGTTGTAACTATTGAAAAGCGACACACGTTATAGATATTATCTGCCAGGGTTGCTAATTTAATAACATATGAACTTTACTTTCAAATAAATATTGTTTGCTGCTTACGATTTTTAAATTACCTAAACAACAAATGGCATCGAAATATCAAAGAAACGCAACATCAGTGTATCCATATTTTCGTCCAGGACTGTACTAAGCTCGGGGCATTTAATTAAAACTCGAATTGAAATTCCCGCGTTTTGGGTGTTCGTTCTCGCTTTGTTTTCATTATCATTAACTGGAGTGCGATTAATCTTCGTTACATCGCCAATTGCCAGCAAGGAGATGGTTGCGTTTGAGTTATGTGTATTGAGGGCTGTAGGGCTATTCGAGTACCTAATAATTTGCTAAATTTTAACTAAAGTTAGTGCTAATATATTGTGTTATAGGCTTTTCGTTATAAAATGACTGCTATCGGTGCTTCTATCATAGTTCAGAGAAATGATTAAAAACAATACTGCAGATTACCAGAACCAGAAAGTATTGTCAAACATTCGGTTGTGTGATGGTCATCAAAGCTTTACTGTTTTTTTCATGTGCATTTTAAAAATTAATCAATTATACATATTCAAAGAAAAAAATGCGCTAGCAATGTCGGGCTATGATTGCCTAATTTTGTGTTTTTTTTTTTAAAACAAGCATATTACGATTTATGCCAATTTATTTTGCCGATTTTTTATTTCAAATTAGAAAATGATTTATTTATTTTTTTGTGCACCAAACTATCAATAATGCTAGTTAAAAGCAATACACGTAAGCAATAATAACATAAATACGCCAAATAAACAATACAAGTTAATAATATTTCATGAGGAACTTTTACCGCAGTGTCTACAGTACATTTTAAACATATCCACAACTTGGCTAGTATTCGTCGGTAAAACAGTATCCAGAAAACAAATCCAAGTCAAATCAGAACAAAACGTCCAAGTTATTTACAGCATCGTTTAATAACCGCTCGAAGGGCAATGAGTCATCCGGTCATTAGCGTTAGCCCTTATTAGTTAAACTTATATTGTCCGTGTCAAATAAGTAACTGTCTCTACAAACTAATCGCTTTTGGAATAGTTTTTTTTTGTCTGTTTGCTTGTTTGCTCTGATGAGGTTTAATGTTTCCTGTATAGTTGCATGGAATGTTTGTTTTGGATAGTTTGTACCTGTCTTGTTGATTCGTTATTATTAGCTGAAATTAAATGAAAACGTAAACGCCGAAGAATAGATATATAAAAAAGTTTTATTTTTTATTTTTGTAGCAACTTTCGTAAGGATGATTCATAATTGAATGATGCAACGGAGTTTTTAATGATGACTTAGGTTGGTTCCAAAGCTAATCGAGCAATCCCGATTAATACCTACGCGTGAGTTGACTTTGTATCAATTAATTATTTCTATCAGTAATTTGACAGATTAAACTCCAAGTAGAAAGTGTCATTGTTAATAAAATTTAAGAAACTACGACGGCAATTCTAATTGACACACATATCACAAAAACTAGTTTTAAAATCCCTTTAAAAGAAACTCACGTGAAACTGACAGACTGTGGAGCATAAAAGTTAGTTGACAATTAACAAAGCGACTTTCCATCGAAAGTGGTTCAGTGTCCGTGACCTACGGCACTGAGGCGTGAAGTTCGTGGGTTCGTGTGTTCGTGGTTGTGGGGATGTGGTGCCCGTGGGAACCAGACACCCGGTGATTACTTCTTTGATACAAGTAATCAAGTACTTGCTGATGTATCGTGAGTAATTATGATGGCAAAAAGGGTTAGATAGATTCGTCAGGAGATCGTGGTTCATGTAAAATTTTGCAAGAAAGGGGTAGTCGAAAAAAAAAATAATGAAATTCTTTTATTTTACATAAGTATTTTTTTCTTTACCTTAGCTATCACTTAAGACAAAGAGTTCCAGAAAAAAATGTCTAAAATATTTAGCTAAAATACATTTTGGGTTGGATAATTATTAAAGATCGTGACAACAGTTGCTAAATGCCGATAAGTTATAGTTTTTTTTTGTTATTTCAGCAACAGAAATACATCAACTGTGAAAATAACAACTGTCTCTATCTATTTATATTCTATTATACAGCCTGTTGAACGACGAACGAGTAGTCTGCGTTGTTTAGGTATCTAACCTTGACATCCTGAAAAAAAAACTGAGTCCATAGTGGAAAATGTACTTTAATCAACAATAAAAACAACGAAGTTATTATTACTAATATAAATAAACAAAACGAAATACAATTACAGACTACTCAGAGGTTAGACTGATTCAGATTTTGATGCAATATCAGTACTAGCAATACGAAACGGGAGCTGTACCACCCCTTTGTGCCCGGCTTTCGGTTGCTCTCAAGAAAAGGTGATTCAATTGAATCTATATCCTTTGTCATGCATGTCTTTGGCTTGGCTTTCGCACTACAATTCAGATTTGAAGCCCGTATGATGCTCTGTATGTCTGAATTTGTTAATCAGTAAAGGGCTACGGTAAATCTTTATTCTTTGAATTAGAGGTTACGAGAATAACGGTTTAGGGATCCGCACCTGTATTGGAAAACCGAAACAATGTTATTAAAACTCTTCTTTCTTCCCGTTCGTCTCTAGGCTTTATGTCAAACACAATGAAAAGGTCGTGGTTAAGAAACGATGTACGGCCGTAATTCATTGGTTGTTGATGGTATGACAGATAAATTTGCCCTACCATTTATTTATCACTCAAGTGATTTGTTTATCTTAAGCATGTATATATAACCCTGTGCCGCTAGTCAGACCTACACTTAAATGGTTTTTTTTTCTACAGTTATCCCGCTGATCTTCAAAATACAAGATGACAGAAATTTACTATAATGTCTCTACTAAAAAAATCAGTGATACAGTTTTGAGAAATTACTCGTAGTCTTGAAGAATAATGTTTATCTTGGTAAACAATATAAAATATATTAACGAAGAACGTGATATATAAAAATATCTTAAGATTATTTTGAAATAATAAAGAAAATTAAAATATAACACCTACCTCCGTTATACATTTAGAGGTGAATTGTTTAATCATTTTAGGGTTTCAGGAATTTCAGTCTTAACCTTGGAATATTTAAGCAGTACGCTGACTAACAGGAATGTTGTTAAGCTTTTGATTAGTTTCCCTTTAGTTTTGAAAGTCCATTAACTATTCGATAATAGGCTTATTATGGTTTTGTCTTGTCTGTACTAGGGCACATACTTTTAGATGAATTAGATAGTTATTTGTTGGGTCTCTTGGTGTATGGAAAATTTTAATGAGTTTGTGTTTGGCCCAGCTTTTTATCTCTTTACCTTGCTATTTAACTTTTTTAAATCTTTCCAATGAATTAATTCCTATATTGTAGGTACATAAATCGACTGTACGGATAAGCGAGGTGGTACGGGGTTGATCTCCGTGTAGGGCAAGCGATGTGTGATTATAAATGCTTGTCCTAAGTCTGGATTTTGTGTAGGTATGTGTCGATGAATTTCTTAGAGTGAGGCTATTTATTGTCGGTGTATGTGAGTTTTTGAATAATTACCTGAAACAAAACAGTGTAAAAGATCGAAACATTTATTTACTTCAATTAAATTTACCTTTTAATTTGACCATTGCCCACATAATGGACCAACATAACATTAGAAAATCACAATGTACTAAACTTACATAGAAACACAAATAATATACCTACTCAACATACAAAGAAAACATCAAACAAAAAACAATGTATTAGCTTATTAAAACCGCCCGTTAATTTCCCTGTCAAAATCCGACGTCCCTTATCAACCCCCGTAATTACATAACCATTAATTTGTGCTCATACAACAAACCTTTTGTTGGTTCTTAATGGACAAAAAGAGGCCATTGTATGGTCGTCAAAACAGCAGTCGAAAGTCTTGAAAATAAGCCGCAATTAATACTAATCCTTATTAGTGATGGGAAAATGTAATCGACTAAAGACTTCAATCGATTTTTGACATATGTTTTTTTATTGTTGATAAAATTATAAATACGGACAGACATAGCATGCACATTATGCTATGTCTGTCCGTATTTATAATTTTTAGTTAGAGAATTATTGCGATTTTTTAAAAATACGATTCATAAAAATAACATAATTTTAAATATCGTATGCGGCATTAAACTTTATAAGCTTAATTGGCGATATGAGTGGAGCTGAAAAACTGAAAGTTTAAGAAGACTTTTTTTATATTTAGGCATCCGGAGTATGTGCAAAACCTAGTAGGTTATGAGAGAACATTGTTTAAATATGCCAAGGAATATTCACTACAGTATGTAAAGATTTAACTAAATCGTCCAATAAATTCAGAGTTCTCTCGTTGAAATCTGTTAAACGTTTGTTGTTTCTCACATAATAAATAACGTTCGTTTACGCTTCACGTAGTTTTATGTCTTTTCCAGTAATAAAATTGACTAATCGACGTAGTCCGGTAAAATGTGAGTTAGTACCGATATTATTTATAACCTGTTTATTTGTACGAAATACGGAGATTGCGAAAAGTTTTTATCTCGTGCGAAGTTTTATACGAGCACTTTTTTATTATTGTTTATAAGATAAAGATATAAGACATTAATAAATCAGGAATGTAGTTAGTGGTGTTGCGTAAAATGTTTTTTTGATTCGATACCTACCATCTTTTCTCTTTAACACGAGGCCCGCACTAAGGCATTCAAACCTATTGTCGCGGAGGGTTTCACAAACATTCAAGCCACATGCACTTAGACTAGACTAGACTTGGACTCAGAATAAGCATTTGTAATTCACACAAATATCCTACGCGGGGATCGAACCCACGTAGACCACTTGGCTATTCTAGCATTCTTTATTATCATTGTAGTACGTTGTTTGATTAATAACATTAAAGCTATTATTAAATACTTTAGTATGTGTCAATTAATCGACTAACTGAACTCGACTAAATACACGAAAACTCACAAATCCCCTCACTAGTGTTTCATACATAACAAAAAATAGTGATGGAAACGTCGGATCAATTTAAAGCCGGTCCGAAGCTTGATTGATGCCCGGCTTTGACGAAGTAAATTAAGAGACTTTACGACTTTTTCTTTTATTTTTTAGTCGAATAGGACGTAAATTAGGTACCTAGGTTTATGTAGGAAGCGCCCGGACTTACTTGAGCTAGCTAATTTATTTTTGCCTGAAACTTAAGAGGTATTTAAACGATTTTTGTTACGAAGGGAATTTGTTAGCTCATTTAAGTAAATTCTTGTTCTCCATATATTATGGACAAGAATGTAGATAAAAGTAGAGAAATTTATGTTAGTTAATTATTTAAAATACTTCTCCCGTTTAACTATAGAATAACTAATGTAACTGAAGAATTTGATGTAGTTAGCGAGAAGACCCACAACCAATGTCAGCTCCGATAATAATTACTACAGACAAGTTAATTATATTTTATTCTAAGGTTTAAAAAATGAGGTTTGCTATCTAATCCTAACTAACCACTAACAAACATACAACATCATAAACTAAACCTTCCCATCTCATCACACTTTCCTAATACACTTGATGTAAAAACTCTTTAATAAAAATCTATTTTAATTAAATTACCGGTAACAATCCACTATCTACTTAGCGTTAAGATTAAAATACAAAAGGCGACACATAAACTAGGCAGAGAAATAAACAAGTTTTATTTTCTTTACGTTGTCACCGGTAACCCAGTTTACGATACCGGGATACGGGACCTACCACGACATGATAAAGTAGAACTCCTATTGGTGTGAGTGAGACAGCGCTCTACATTGTGTAGAGCGACATCTCGCTTCCACGACTCCAACAGTTTCATTTTGAAAGGTGGTTTATGCGCCCAGGTACCTCGAGATAAGCTTGGTAGGGGGTGTTATCGTAATGGGACGGAACACGCGAGGATCGACGAGGATAACGCTTTGATGTAGAGCACCTATCTTACAAATCATTATATTCGGAATAATTATTTGTGTTCTGTTTGAAGTGATCGTGTTATAGTAAAAGTAATTGGGAAAGAAGTATTGGAAAGTTGCTTCGGTACTCTTTGAGGGATGTTGTCCAGCTGTGGACGCCTTTTCGTGTTGCCTGATCTGTTTTTACTGTTCTCCAAGATTTTTTTCCTTAATGAGGAGGCAGTTAATGATCAACGCTTTTGCTAATGAATTCTTATCATATTTTTCTGATTCGTTACGAGGTGATCTTTGAGTGTTTGTCAGTGGTGTCTCAATGTGCATAAGAAAGTTCACATAACTTTAATAGACTAGGAACGAATCTGAAATCATGTGAAGATGAACCCGGTATTGTAATTGCAAAGCTCCTTGTGGTATAATATTCATATCCTTAGAACTATTAATAATGATGATAAATGACAAGTGCTTGTACATATCGTGTAACAACATGAATATTTGCGCTTATCACCAAATAAACCTCGTCTCCTTCAGGGAATATATCAATCAAGATTCAACCCTTATACATAATCTCAACACAACGACACACGTATTATCACATACACATCCCATCCACAATCACTTGCTCACCTATTAAATATTCATCTCGAAGCTCCTCGTAACAGTTAACCCTGAAAACGCGACGGCGGGGCCAAAGCGGCCATACACGACGTAGGACAGACTCCCACGGGTGCGATTCCTAAGGCCATTGTACAACGGCCGGCGATAATTAATGTATTTGTAACACGAACCTTATTAGCCGGATGCGAGATAGTTTAGTGTTGCTCCATTATGAATAACGACGCCAATAAAACAACAAACAAGATACGTATATTCAATTTCAAGTTTTCACAAAATCCGATGGACTCAACTTAAATGTTCTTTCAGATTAATCCTCGGCTTGAATTTCGCTTGTATTTCTAATTAATAATTTTATCTCGACCCCAACCAATATCGTTTACGTAACCCAAAATCAGTAGCGAGACCTCTAAGAACCGCCAGCTTAGTATTAATCTCAAACGAACCAGAAAACGATACAACAAAAGCTCGCTTCTATTTTACAACACAATACTTTCACACTTAAACATAAACCGGGGAACGAATACAATAAACAAATTTATTATACTCCGCGGAAAAATAAAAGTGGATAAAACCTCAGGTACGGGGTACAACATAGTCGTGCACATTCAAAGGGTGGGGGGTCGTGTATCGCGTGCCACTGACACCGGAACCAAGCCTTTTTTCTCAGCAATCCTTTGTTGGACTTCCTTCAGCAAAGGGGGGTCATCTAAGGGGTTAGGGAGAGCTGTATTGTGCGGGGTCAATTTGAATATTCAAGTATGGGGCACGCTTCGTAAACGATGTCAATGGCTGGCATGTGGAGTGATTTTTCTAGTTAGGGACGCAGCCCGGTCGAACAATTAGGTTTAATATGCGCTTATATTTAAGGACGTCGCTTTTTTAGGGTTAATTTTGTTTTTGTTTTGGTATTTTTATTAAACTAGGGTGGGGTTGCTTGGATGTTGTGCTATGAAGACATATACATACGTAGGTACATGCAAAATAAAAATTGTACAGGCTAAGTTTTGAATTACGAAAACAACGGATTTTAATCAAATACAAAGTCTACATAGCCTTATTATTCAGGCAACCTCAAGAACAAACAGAATAATTAGAAACCATTTGTTTAACTTAACGAATCTTAATTCAATGAAAATAAATTCTAATACAAGTATATACAGTTTTCATCACAACAACAACCTACTATCATCATCATCATCAGATCTTAAAGTAGCTGTTGTCGAAGCGAGAAAGCACACTATACGGCTTATAGAGATATTTCCCTTCCACCACAAGAGATTATTACGAAGAAAAACTTGAAATAGATGTCATTAGGTCCCATTAAAAAACATGTTTTTTTTTGTGAGGTCGCGGTCGGTTGTAGGTTTTATTCATTATATTTAGTCATAGTCATTGTGCCAGTCAATCTACAAAAATGGGCTATTTGTTTAAATTAGTTTTATTTTCTATTAACTTTGACCTCCGCTATCCAATTACTGTTAGATTCATATCTTAAATTAGACCAGGTTATCTTGGCAATAACATTAAATTACTTTATTTTACGAAATTGCATATTAGACGCATACATGTTTATTTTAAGCAAAAATTAAGTACAACAATAAAAAGCGCATATAAAAATAAATTGCATTTAATTCAAAAATAAATACACAAAATGAAAATGAGCATTCAAATAAATTAATGTTATTTAACGTTGAAAATTCGACAAAAATAAAGTTGGCATTTAAAATGAGTCTTAATTTATTTAAAAAAATAAATAAATGAACTCAAAAATAATTTAGTGTTACATTTTAAATGAAAAATGTTAACTGTGTGAAATGGTACTTGATAACTTAGGTACTTTTGTAAGTGACTTGCTCGTGTGAATGTTATGTAAACATGGTTCCGTATCTAAGTGATATTATACCTGAGATTAAGTTGATAACTTAATGTATGTACGCTCGTAGACTTTGGAAGCATTTGCTAGAGTTTAACATAATCTGTGGTTGTATTACATAATATTCCCTTTATCACCTGAGTTTCTAAGAATTGAAATAATGTCGTGGCGATAGTAATATCAGAAATAGAGCTTTTAGACAATTTTAACGCGTTTTAGAGATTTGCACCCGAGTTTTTGCGGCACCACTGTCACCTTTTGGAACAATAGATGCAGTTTACGCTGTTTATTGTGAAATTTATTAACTTTCTTATACAATGAACATGGATATTTTCTATGTTGCAATAGCATTACGAAGATAAATTAAAGAAAAAACATGTGTCCTTTATCCATTAGCAATGCTCACACAGTTCACAAATTCATGTAAATGAGTTTGAAACTACGATTAATGTCCTCTTTCAATAAAATTTAATCAATGCATGCAACGTTACTGATCATAGTTCTGCAACTGAATGCTTTGAATCGTACGTCGGATGAGCAATTATATTGACGACCGCACCGGTCTGGCAGACCGCGTCTGAGACGCTCTAGACCTAAACCCACCCTAGACCTTTCAGACCCATTCGTCTGTACAAGATCAAAGCGTGTTCGTGCACCTACTATGTTTCATTTAATACAGACAATATAATTTTGGAAAACTTAAGCAACCTTACCCGTAATTATTAATTGTTTCAATTGTGAAGTGAATAGTACCACTTTTGGTAACTTTTATGATAATTTCATTTATTACCCTTATCACTTTTAGAACTTTTTCATTGCTGAATTGTTGTTTCCTCTAAATACTTGCAACATTAGCCCTGTGTATGCTGTTCTGACTTTCATCCTTATAAATATAAATAAATGTAATTAATTTATTCCAAATACAATCTAACTTTTATTCGTTTTCCACAGTCCGGGATCACACATCACACCACCTGATCAGATTAAGACACTCCAGGCACCTAGAAGGGTACATGCCGATACGAACATCATCGTCTGTAAGTACTACATACAATCACCTCATCATCTTCATCTACCATCACCCAAACCCAACAGCTTAATCCCCATAGATTTCAAGTTATTTTAATGCTTCTTTTAAAATCCTATGTGTTTTGCATGACTATTATAAGTAATTCAAAATTTAATAATAACATTTAGCACTCACGGATTAACGTAAGTGAAAACTAACAATCTTTAAATTTAATCCAAAAAGCATTTCCCGGAAAAAATGAAGGTACTTATTATAAATTATATGTGTATTTTATTTTTAAATGTTCATTTTACTGCACGCCATTTTTTCAACAATTCTCAAATTACACATCGGGACAAAATAATGCGACAGTAAATAACAATATTGTGTTTGTTTATGTCGTATAGTTTTGTTCTGTTTTACAAAATTAAAATATGTTTTTCGTATTGTTAATTTTAATAATTGTTTATTGTTTTACTACCATTGCATGTTGGCTCGTATAGAAATGTTAATTCAATTTAATCATAACTAGATGTCGAGAGACCGTTAAAAATATTTTGGAAGTAAATTGTATGTTTGCGTGATTAGATGTTTTGTCTAGACAGCATGCAATGTAACGTAAATAATTACTTAAAGTTTATTTGTTTGGTAGGTCTCGCTAATTTCAACAGTATTTTTTTGTGTCTATTTCGATTCTTACAATGAAAAAAAAAAATACTTGGATTGTAAGAATCAAAATAGATATAATATATTCAAACTCTCCGGTGTCATAAAAGTTCTTCTAACCACATTTTTTTTGTGGTGTTACTAAAGGAACCAAAATAAATCACTGTCTAAATTTGAGCGGGACCTTCCATGGTTTATGTAGATATATTGTGTAGCCCAAAATTGACGTAGAGGCACGGCCTGACGCGGTTTCAGTTTGTACCTGCGACGCCGAAACTCGCGGTTAAGGATAACCACAAACCGCTGTTTACTGAATGCCTGAACTACAGGCCGACCGTCAAGGAGGAGCAATCGGTCGGCACATATGTATTCACAGTAAGTTTTTGTTCATATTTCCTTAATTTTAATTTGTATGGGAAGAGGCTGGCAAAAATGGCTTGTCCAGTTTTGGGTTAATGCACTGGTATTCATTTAATATCAGTGTTTAAGCAATAATCTGCCCGGAAATGTATCTAAGCAAAAATAAATTGCTACATGAAGTGCTTCAATTGTCAGATACCACTGGAAGATTAAGTGATCCAAGGTTTTAAGATGAATTTTAAGTGAAAAGGATACCCAGATAAACAGACGTAGAAAAAATGATTGGTATTTTAAATAAGAGAGTTCCCAATTTCATACGTCAAATGGACGATTAACATGTACCATTAAGATGTCAGTAGAAATTTCACAGCTAATGAAATTTACAAAAAAAAAACAGTATACTGAGTAAGAATTTCGGTAAGATTTATTCAGATGTCAGCGTCTCAGTTACAAAGCAGATAGACATAATACAATAAAGGGCAATTTGTAAGGAAAATCTCTCTCAATTAGATACAAGCTACAGGGACATAAATTCCCCGAATCCCAGAACTTGTAGTGACATAATACTCTAAGAATTGAGAGAAAATATATTGTTTATCCGTTTGTGAAATCGACTTCCGATTTTCGTTTGATCAATCACTTAATGTTTCATGCCTCAAATGTGTACCGTGTCGAACTAAAATATTGCCTCCTTATATCTTCAGAATATATTTTGTGAATTTTGCACGCCTCTCACTTGGATAGGGAAATGGAGTGTTTCTTTGATTTTATTGAGGAGTGTTTTAGGAAGGAAAATGCATTGAAAGTGTTTATGGGTTTCGATGCTCAGATTTTCTGATAGTTGTTTGATGTATAATGCAAATATCTTTGACTGCGCGGATAGCCAAGCGGCTGAGGTCACCACGATAAACCACAGCGTGTCGCGGGTTCGATCCCCGCGTTGGAGAAGCATTTGTGTGCGATTGCGACTGCGATTTTAAAGACAAAATCCGTAGAAAATCTTGCCAATATAGGCCCAAAAAGTATGATTAAAGATTTCAACTACTACGGACTTGTATTAATCTCGGTTTAATTCTAGGTACACGCAGAAGACAGAGATCCTCCTGAAATGGGTGGAACGGTGACGTACAAGTTCGTCTCCACTCCTGGTGAAAAGGAGAGATTTCATGTCGACCCTGAAACAGGGAAAATTACTACGGCCGATGTAAGTATACCATATTTCTTTATAATATCATTGACTTCTTAATCTTGGTGGATATAATGGTCAGGGGCGTGTCTGACTCTTACCAAATACAACATGGAAAGTGTGGTTTTCTAAGATGCTACTTAAGTCCTTTAACTTGTTTTAAAAAAGGCGTGCCATGAAAAATATATTTCAAGATTTTTTTAAAATATAAATTATACAATCTATCTTTCTTCGACAGAAGAATTACCTTTATTTACGAAATTTTAATTTGATGCCTAATATTTATTCTTTGCAACAATTCTATTTCCAATTTCACATTAGCTTAAACCAGTCTTGTTGGAAGTAAGGTAGGTGATGGACCATTTACCCTAGATGTTATAGACAATATTCATACTAATAAAGTTAAAATACTACAGATATTCGACCATGATGAACCGTCCAGAGAAAAAGAAGCGTATATCACAGTGCGGGCCAGTGACAACGGCCAGCCACAATTAGACGATGCGTGTACCATCAAAATTATTATAGAAGACGTCAATGATAACCAACCTGTGTTCGACAAAGTTGTAAGTATTGTATTCTAGTATCTTTTTAATGAAACTAAAGGCATACTACTATCTCCTAGTAATATTATTGCAGTTGTAAAAGAGATCATCTCTTACTACTGCAAGAGTCAATTGTTGTATGTCTAGCATCAACTCTAAACGAAGTATAAAATCTAGTTCCAAAGGAAATGTGTCTCCAATTTTGTGTCGAACATTTTCCATATGATCTATTTTTGGAATGTAGTGTACTGTCTGTATTATTACTTATTCTATTTGAACGACGAACTTAATGATCTGTTTCTGTTACAATGTATCGAGGATTTGACTTGTGTGATTTTTTTAATTAACGTTTCCTTCTTACTTTCGTTTTGTACTGTTAGCTTCGACTGGCAGCTGATAATTTCCCTTAATTGTGACTAATTAACTGTTCGTTCATTAGCCTCAAAACGTGGCGCAGACTATATTAACGCTTGCCTGTTTTTCAAAGGTCTTCCGAGGAGATGTCTGGAAGGTTTGTCCAAATGAGAGAATTTCACAAAACAGAGAGATCCGCACAAATAAAATGTCATAAAATTGCAATTATAACTTGTATAATATGTATATTTCATCGATTGTTACCATTCGTATTTATTTCTAAGTCTTATGTAAAAGTTTTTGAAACATGGTACCAATCGATATTAAGTACGTTTTTTTTTGAAAAATATTCTATTTCTCTACTTGCATGTTGCTGCATGTCTGTTTAGGACCATAAGCCGCCGCTCAAGGCGTTATTGGTAATAATATTTTTATGTGTTTCGTGTGTTTCAATACACTTTCTTTGCACATTTGTAGTTGGTGTGTTTTTTTAGCTAGGCTGCTCTTTCCCCCTAGGCGCATTTTATCACACTGCACGATTATAATTATTTTGGAAAAATCTTTCTCTAAGCTTTGGGCATGCTTCGCGTAGAACATGTCTTTAGTTCTGATCTATAAACTGTGTCAAACGAATTTCACCTTCTTTCTTTTAAGGTATCGAATTGGAGGAAGAAATACTACTTTGTGTAACCACAGCTCAACAAATTTTAAACGAACATACAGGTCCTACAAATCCAGCCCAAACGTGGGCTAAAGTCACAACAGCCCCTTTTTACTTTTTAAATTAACATGTATTTTTATGTAAACAGTCGTATTCGGAGTCAGTTCCTCAAGACCTGCCCAGCGGGAGAGAGGTGATGAGGATATCTGCGACCGACATCGACGATGGCAACAATTCCATTGTACACTACAGTCTGGACTCCAACTCGCCGGACCAAGCGTATTTTTATATAGACCCGGACAACGGAGTTATATTTTTAAACAAAACTATTGATGTGAGTGCGGCTTCCTGTTATTTCTATTCTAGTTATTCTTATTATCCTCGTCATTCATCATTATGATAATAAATATCATTGTTTTTAAGATGATTGTTAGAAATAATAGTTTCATGGAACTCAAGTCAATTGATTATATCACAAATATCATTATGCAATCCAAGTTTTCGTTTAAAATATTTTATTGAATTTCCGCAACAGAATTCTTATCGTAACCATTACGAATACGTAACTAAGTTATATTTTGTAAACATTTCTTACACGTGTAAACTAATTAATATATTTCCTTTGGTACAGAAAGCGCCAGGGTATAAGTTTAAACTAAGCGCGATAGTTAAAGATATGGGGACCCCTCCTCAACAAAGTTCTATAACTTTAGACATACAAGTTGTGGAGTCTAATAAGAAAAGCCCATCGTTCATAGAAGTACCTGATGAACCGATAAGATTAAAAGAGAACTATTCGGATTTCAACACCCCTATCGCGACGGTGCGGGCTGTGTAAGTATCTAAATCTCTTATTTTATATTCAGTATACTTAATTATAGATATCCGTCAATACCGTATCTTTTATGACAGTCTTGATTTTGATTCTACATTATTTTTTTTAATAAATTTTCGATTACCTATCCTATCAAACCTATGAGGAGGAATGACGAGTTCGTTTTCATGAATTGTACCTGACTATTCTGTTAACTTTCATAAACAAATAAATCAATCTCATAATTTTATAATCATTGATATTATTCCCAAACTTAACTTCTGTTCTATCAAGTCCTTCAAAATTACCATTCTCAAAAGCCTTCATTACAATATTAGCCTCTGTATTAGTTGAATATTTTTCGTTAATGTCTGTTTTATTGTAACTCAAAGTTTTCAAAGTTTTAATGTTCTCTCAAGAAGTTTGGGTTTAACAGCAAGTGGCGACCGCCATTATAATATTTGGGCCTAATCTTACATTAATTGTTACGTAGGTGGGCTACGGCGAATATTCGCGATGTCGGCCTTTAGGGTCTTAGTTTATGTTTCGGTATGGTAAAAGTTTTGCTTAAGTTAGGTTTAAATACATATTATATTTTGAATAGATTACGGTGTTAATGGCGTACATGGTTATATGATATTAATTATTTAACGCAGTATAAGAGTTATTAAAACTTTTAAGAAGAAGTTTAATTAATATCTAAAGTGAATCTTGTTTTGTTCCGACTGACGTCCCTATATGGCATAATAGTCGTATATGCCGTAGTATAGTCGTATAAAGATCTAGGGAGAAGGGAGAGATTTTAATTCAAATTTTCTCAATAATTAAACAAGTTTCTGGTCCTTTCTAGAAAATTTTAAACCTCATCATGCACTTTCTAAATAATACCTATAACTTCAGGTCAAATATAGCTGAAGAGAAGAAACTCCAGTTTGAGCTGGTCCAAGGTCAAACGGAGCAGACTAACAAATGGCACACTTTTGTGTTGGAGCCCGAAGCAGACTCCGCGTATATCAAGCTTGGAAACCATCTGGATTACGAGAAGATCACCGATTATACGCTAACTGTTAGGATACAGGTATGGTCCATAGCATTTAACAAAACTTTAAATTTAAAAGAATCGAAAAAACATCTGAACCTGTAGTTGAGTGGTTGTCAGCACGAGAAACCCACTGACGGCAAACGTGTCGCGGGTTCGATCCCAGCGTAAGATCAGCGTTTGATCCACAAATGCTTGTTCTGAGTCCTGGCTATCTTTGGGCATTAGACTTAAATTAAAACGAAAAAAACTGTTGTATAAAAAATAACTGTACAAAACATCTTTATTTCCAGAACAACTACAAATTAGCAGCTGAAACGATAATCCAGATAGAAGTTGAAGATGTGAACGACAATATCCCTATATTCAGTGAAATCCGTTCAGGCAGTGTACTTGAAAACGAGAACCCAGGAACACCGGTCATGCAAGTCCGTGCCTTCGACTCCGATGGCACATCAGCCAACAACCAAATCACCTACGAGCTTGGAGATCCATCTGACCCATTCGCAATTGACAGCATCACTGGGAATATCACCACTCTCAAAATCTTTGACAGGGAAGAAAGGAGTTTTTATAATATTAAGATTATCGCGACTGACAATTCTGAGTCTGCTTTGATTCCTGGCAAACATAATGCTGGTCAACAAGTGTTCTTGATTGAGATAGCTGATAAGAATGATAACCCACCTCGGTTTACTCAAGACACGTACGTAGCAGAGTCGATCGCTGAGAATGCTAATATTAATGAGCTGGTCACTGTTGTTAGTGCTTTGGATACCGATACAGGTAAGAATGACGTTAAAGATGAAATGTTTACTATTGTAGAATAACTTGTGATTTAACTATTGCAAGATATTTTATTTCAAAACTAGATAAACCACCTAGTACATTTGACATTAACTAACATGAAGTATAGTTAATTCGAGTTTTTCTATCAACTGTTTCTTGATGTTGGAAACACCTAATTTG
The DNA here is from genome assembly GCF_003590095.1 of Trichoplusia ni. Taxonomy (NCBI): domain Eukaryota; kingdom Metazoa; phylum Arthropoda; class Insecta; order Lepidoptera; family Noctuidae; genus Trichoplusia; species Trichoplusia ni. The sequence continues at coordinate 2,078,612 of NC_039489.1, read as the reverse complement.
TTGACTATTATTCCTATATTTTTAACCGTATCGCTTATATGCCTGTCCAGTATATCTTAGTTAATTAAAAAAATATGTTCTCCATTATTTCTGACCTTCCTCTGATCATTACTAACATAAAATCTTCTTCAACAGCCTCTGTAGTAACATACAGCATCGTCGCCGGCAACACTTACGACGCCTTCGTCATTCGGAACTTCACTGGCGAAATACGAGTTAACAACGAACTTGACTACGAAAACATAACGAGTTACAGCCTCGACGTCAGAGCATTTGACGGCATTTACGAAGATTATGCCAAAGTAATAATTAATATTGAGAATTTGAACGACAACCCACCTGTGTTCTTGGCTAATTATACTAAGACAATTGAAGAGGAGAAACTTTATGAAGGCTGTATTGTCAAGGTCAGTATTGTGATATTTAAACCTGATTAATCTATTTTAGTCTTTGATTCAGATGTGTCTCAATGAATGGATGGTTAATTAATTGAAACCGAAGGTGTCTTTCGAATATTATATAATATAGTTTACAAATAATTAACGAAGATGAACGACTTTAAAAACAATAAGAATTGTACGTGTCCGATACGATGGACGAAATGTCAAAAAAGGAAGAAAAATTACATCATCAGTCGAAACTCAACCTTACTAAAACCAAATAAAGTTAATTATCAAGCTGTACCTTGTAAAAAATCCAATAATATATTTATTCCTACAGGTTGAAGCCTACGATCCGGACATCAAAGACCGGAATGCCCCTCAAAACATTGTTTACTCCTTAGTGAAGCATGAACAAAAGGAGTTCTTACAAATTGACAACGATGGCTGTCTTCGGCTGACGAAACCGTTGGACAGAGATCAGCCTCTAGGGTTCACGAGATGGCAGATCCTGATCATGGCTGCCGACCATGGCGGACGACTAGGATCTGACAGTTTAAGATCAACCACAGAAGTTATCCTGGAACTGACTGATATCAACGATAATGCACCGTTTTTGACTAATGTAAGTGGTTTGTTCTTTATGTATTGGTGTGGAAGATTTTTCTTCTAGATTTGGACTGGTTCAGCACAATTGAGACTTGACAGAGACTTGTCTGATAACAATAGTGGATTGATAGATATATCGATGTGTTTAATAGAAATGACCTGGCCTAAATTGATCGGTACAGGGTTAAGTAGGGTGAGAAAAACAATAGGTCGAAACGCTAATGGAGTGTTTTCATGAATTCTAGCATCTTGTAAATATTAATGGTTGTTCTTAAAAGACTTTTGCCCACTAGCATACCCCACTGCTGGTCAGTGGTTCTACACATGTTACAGTCTAGAAATCAAAGTAGGTATTACCCAAAATTTTATTTCACAAACTGTTCGGCACTTCAGTTAATTTCAGTAATTTGTATCTATTGGCGCCAATTACTCTGTTTAATTAATTATCTGGGCTAATTAAGCGAGATAGATTTTAACATGAAAGCAAAATGCTAACCAGCTGAAGTTCTAAAATTCTTGGAAATTCCAATATGAACAGTATCCAGATCATATTTTGTTATGAAACGTAATTAGCATTCACTGGTTTGGTGTTATAATTATATTTTGTAGTTAGTTTTAATATTTTCAAGCCCTACCCGGCAACAAATTATCAGTATTTTTCAAAATTACGCTAGCAATAACATTCGACTACGATTTGGTTAATTTCTTGAATTTTAAAGCACTGCCTTTTTTCTTATTGATCAGCCAAAAAAGATACGTGTCTAATATTTCAATTATGAAACTGAAGGAATACATTTATACTTTTTTTACCCAAGTACCTAAAATGACAAGGAAAAATAAATAGACAAAGCCAATCATTATCATATCACCGTCTACTGTCTATGAGGTCTACTCCTCCCCAAAAGAGTCATAGACAGTATAATATATATCCTGAAACACAATTAATATACATAAGCATTGAATATGAAGTGTAAGCGAACTAATGGTCCTCATATATTCCATCACGCCACATATGATTGATCGCTATTCTGATAGAGTGCGGACAAGTGGAACTATCTATCAAAATTGACACTAAAACAATACGTAATAATGTTTAAGAATAACGTCGGTTTATGTAAAGAATTGGTATGGGTTTTTTGGGCGGTTGTGATTGATTTTGGTCTGTTTTTCTATGTCTAGATACAAGCATGCTAGCTAATAAGGTATGTTTAGGAGTTTTCTAAACCTATTTCCGGAGTTGAGCTAATATTTGGAGGTTAAAGTAAAAAGTATCAAAGTAAATCGATCTCAGTGGCGTGCACTTGGAGAGGCCTATGTCCAGCAGTGGACTGGGATAGGCTGATGATGATGATGATGATGATGAAGTAAAAAGAAACGTTATCTTGTAGGCCAAATGTCTGCTTAGGTTCATTATGACCAGAATTCTAAAAGTAAGAACCAAAACAAGTTCTTTCTGTATCATTATCATCCTTGCCTCATTCTGACTGTTTCGGGGTCGGCTTCCTTATTTATTTTCTCTGTTTTGGAAAGCAGCAAAACACAAAAAAATACAGGTTGATAAGATTGACTGAACGTTTTCTTTTTCTCAGCGTTATTTTTACTGAAACCAAATTCGATATTTCGATAATTCGAATTATTGTGTAAACCGATTCAGCTGAGTACATGTTGAATAAACCAACAGACTATCTGACCTCCTACTCATAAACTGAATTGTCATTCAAATCATTCATAAATATTCCAATCATAAAAAATACTTAGTAAAAACAGACAGATAATAAAAACCTCATGTTTCGCCCCACAATAGATGGCGCCACTGGCATTCATTTAAAACAGTAATAATGTTTAGTGGTAGTAAACTTTAAAACGTACCATTAAAGTAGGAATAAATAGAAACAATAGCCGGAGTAACTTGGATATTCTCTTCAATTTATTACCAAGTCTTATCCAGTATTGTTTAAGAAAACATCGTTAACAAACTATTTTATCCTTTGCTATCTCGCGGGCATTAAATAAGCAACCAATAAAGCTGTGTTTCTACTGTTGTCTTCATACAAACAGAAAAAAGTTAACGTACCAAATAGACTAGACAAGAACATCCTTATCTAACAAAAAAAAGAATTTAGTCCAACAGACAGGTTTCCAATAAACATTGGATACGTTTACGAGCAAGTGATGTTACCAACTCCCAGGACCATACATTTATCATCTAAAGTGCTTTAAATCTTTATTTTTAATGATTTCATAAAATGAAAAATACTTATTCAATATTTTTTAATGATAAGATTTAGTTAAAAACCCAAATATAAAAAAGAACAGTTCATACGAGGGGTTTAAAAAATATGAACTTAAAAGAAACTCAATCTTAGGAACTATATTTATAAACCTCTATTATACTTTCAGAGTCACTGAAACCCGATTAATAAGTCCAAGTTAGTTTTAGTTGGTACTTTCAAAAGATCGCAATTTCACCTTAAAACTATCGACACTTAACAGTCTCCTTTGGAAGAATTGCTAACGATAAATTTTAGTAGCTGCACCAGTATACGTACTAGATACCATTAGTTTTATCTACTTTTAGTTTATTCGTATTTGTACTCTAAAATTCAAAGTTTATTTCATTGTAAACAGGTTGTTTAATGCTTCGAAGTTCTTTTACTGAGAGATTCTATTTATAAATAACCTAAGGAACAAAGTGCCTTCTAGAATTTAGCTTAGCCAGTATTGAACCTTTATAAGCTAGGTTTCTGTTTAAAGACCACTCCCGTTTGTAATATTTTTACAGACATTGTTATAATATTTAATCGAAGAAAAATCAAAGCTTCACGTTTAAATTACATCCAAATTAGAACACTCATTCCGATTGTTGAATTAAACAACTTTAACCTTCCGGCACTTAAAGCCAGTCGTTTTATGGTCCCAAACCCTTAAAATATCCATATTACAGTTTGAACTGGGACAATTGGTTGGGTCCATTTCAAATTCAACCATCCGGGTTGGATGAGAGGCCTTGGATTAAGAGCAAATGTTATCTGGCGCCGCAGAATCGTTTGCTCTGAGAATCTCGGTGTGCATGTCAGCGTTTATTCATTTGCCGATAATGTCACCTTACTAAGCATAATCTACGGCTTTGAGCTGATGTGTAATGTGTAGGGGGACTTCTATGTGAGAATTAAGGATTTCGTGTCTGTTTTGATTCAGTAGTTTGGAAACAAATTGTTCTTCCTTGTTCGTACGAGTTTGAGGAAACAATCAAGCCAAAAACTTTCGAGATTGTACTATCTCGAAAGTATTTACAGAAACTAATATCTAGTTAGGAATTAGTGAAGTCGTAACAACCCGTGCCCTTGGCGACAGGCCAAGAAAAATAAAGACAAAACAAAAGCGTATCCTTTACGAAGTACCCTCAAATTTTCAATTATCTCCTTAAGATGGGATATGAATTCCCATTTTATTTACATTTTATACCCGAACCTTTCCATATTGCCAATAAATCAGGTACCTCGGTACCTCCATCGCACGTTACATTATATTATGTAAATTTAACGCTTTATTTTACCTCGTGTTTGTGTGTATGTCACTTGAAATCCTTTTGACGCGGGTAAGAATAACAGCTTACGTTTCTGTGGACACAACGTTATTTTTATTTAGTCCCTGTCTATAGAAGCCTTTTAGATTTAGCTTATGGAAGAGGATTTACCAAAACAGATATTGTTGGACCACACTCTGTAATTTAATATTCAATTTAGTGTCTCCAAAATAGCGAATTTAGGAGTACTGAAACCTGAATATCACAACAATCTAGTTTTTATGGGATAACCACTACACATTCAAAAAGGTTAGAACGAAACTTTACGCATGACACGACGTAGTGAACCCTCTAACCCTTACTAATTAAACCGCCAATCTAATGAACAATTCCCAAATAATACTGAAACCCGAAAATAAAAATGTAAAGCGAATTCCTTTTTCCACTTAAATGTTAACTTGATACGCATTGAAAAGGGCCAGTTGTCAATTTTTTATGCAAATCTCATACCTATGGGTGTTCAATATCTTATTTTGGGAGGATCCCTTGGTCCTCAGTTTTGGGAAGGGTTGGTTAATTTCCATTCCGGAGGTCTGAATGGTCCTCTCGAGAGCTTTGGACGGAGAAATCAGAGTCATCCTCATGTGACGGCGGCCTGTTGGTTTCTGTAACGAGGTTTTATTTATATTTAGGGTTTGTTTACTGGCATTTTGGTGCCAGGGTATATATAGTAGATTTTCTTCAACTATTTTCGGACGCGGAAAAATTCCAGTGTATTTTTTTCCTAGTGAATCAGTTTCTTACTTAATCGATTCATATGGAAAGAAGACTGCTCAGAATACTATACGTATCTTCAGGTTTTAGTGCTTTTAGAATATTTTGATCGAGGTCTCGAGTTTTACCGTATACAATGTCTGCCTCAAGAAGTTATGTAAGAATATTTATTCGGCTACTTAATATTCAGTGCGCTCATGGAATGTCGAAGAATTTAGAAAAATTATGCACAAATACATGTTAACCAAAAAGCTTACAATAAACTTCTTGTTATATGAAGGTCATTGCTAATTTGATTACAAAATTTTCTTATGAAAGAAAACTGTGGACTTATCAATTTGGTACGTAACTATGTTGGGTTTTTGCTCTGACGTCATAGGACCTTGGTAGAAGGCAGTTTATGATGTAACAGTCAGATGATATCGATGCCGAATATTTAGCAGAAATGCGCATTTTTTAGCTCCCAATACTGTACCAATATTCTAAACAAATAGGACAAAAAATTGGCTGGAGTAAAACGGTTTGCGATTTATTTCTCAAATGCTCTGGACATTTGTGTTGCCAAAATATAAAACTTAGCACAGAACAAGGATTATCTATAGTACATTTATTTAGATATACTGAAGGTTTTATAAACGAGCTTGCAAGTTCAATGTACTTTAACCCCATATTAATAAAGTCTATTTTTCAACAGACCCAGCCAGTAATTTGGTACGAGAATGAGCCTCCCGGCCAGGTAGTGATCCTGACCGCTAAGGACTACGATTCCACTGAAAATGGACCTCCTTTCACCTTCGCCCTGAACGAGTCTGCCTCATTTGATATCAGATCCAAATTCCATATACAAGGTAAGCCCTAATTTGACCTAATATTAAATTAATATAAAGAAGATTAATCCCGAACGACAAAGCTTGGTGAGTTTGGATGTCTTTCGGGACAAAATCGGAACAACCAGCAATGGAGGTGCCTTTAAACCAGAGCAAACGTTCTGGTAGATGTTAAATATGCAAACTGCTGAAATTGCTGAATTCAGTTTTAAGCGGGTTCTACAGATAAGCCTCCAAGTGGCTCTTTCTGAAATTATAGTTATGAAACTTAAATAACATGTCTATTCAATAAAAAGATTCTTCCATAACTGGTCTACAAGTACGTAACGACGGTACAAAGTTACACGAACCACCCAAATCAGATCAAAGACATGTCTGAGAAAGTCCGACCACAATAGACCAATCCACACGAATTCCTATAAACTGTGAACTGGCACTGAATTGCTAACTTTCCCGATACGTCTTTGGAGCGATTCCATTCCGTTTCAATTCGTCCTATTCGAGACGCCTGAAATTTTCCGAGAGAAGCCCAAAATCGAGTTTCGATCAATTAGTGTAGTTAACATGCAATAAATGGCGTGCCAAGCCTAAGAACAACTTTGTTTGCGAAGTGCCAATTCAATTTTGGTCCCCTCCATTTTGGATGGCGTGTTGATAATTTTGTATACGCTTTCAACTTGTATTTAGATATTTCGAGTTATTTTTGGATAATTAGGTATTCATTGTTGAGGAACTCGTAGGTAATATATACTATAATAAATAAGTAACTAAAATAAGTGTAATATACTGCCGGTTATACCGGTTATAGTCTGAAAGCTATGATTTCTAGTTATTCCCGTACAAAATTTCATCAAAGTTGGTTAAGCGGGTCAGCAATAAAAGCCTAATAAAGAAAACTCAAATTCGCACATAATAAGTTATTTTTTAATTACTTACTTGTATAACACAGATTTACAATAGTTGCTTTTTATATTGATTTATCAATCACCTCGTCTGTCGCCATGACCGATTTCTTCAACGTAATAGTGAGGTGACGTAGTAGAGTAACAAGGATACGAGATTCTAAAATATTTATCAAATATCTGTTACTAACTAATAATAGCCCAGACACAAGACATAGTTAACATTTACGTTTTAATTCTTATGTTTTCATTTACTTTAAATCCTTTCATACTCGTATCTATTCTCATAGTTTTTGTCTTTCATAATATATGTGAGGTTTATTTATCTGAAAGTATATCTTTTAGAAAATCTCATTCTTTTTTTTAATTCCTCAAAATAACTCTTTAATATAAAATGCGTATTAATAATGAAACCAGTCGAGCAAAACATATCCTTTTAAAATAAGCATTACGTATCTAACAAATTCATTCCCCTTTTTGCCTAACATTTCAGTTACACAATTCTGACATAATACCCCAAAAAGTAAGCTTTAAAAAAATATTATTAGCCGTCTCTGGTATTCCACGTAAGTCCTTTTAAATGTCAGTCAAAAAACTGTCAGGAAAAGTTCAAAAACTTTCCTCAGCTCAATTAAAAGTTCAGAATTTTTCCATTGCTTTTTACATGATATAATTTAGTTGACATTTGAAAGTTTATTGTTTGATCGATGAATTGTTGCTAGTGATGAAATCGTCCAATAAAAATAAATTTAAATTTGTCTACGTGATCTAGATTTGCTTGTTAATTTTCGTTTGGTCGGATGATTTTTTACAATGTTTGTTAACTGTGAAAGTTCACAGGTAAATTTTTATATTTCGTTTGTTATTTTACTGGTATTTTTTAAACTGGTAACAATATATCGTACACTCATGGTTAAATGATACTTAGAATTTGATAGGCAGGCAACTAAATATTTGATATTATGATATACAGTTCAATACATATTGTTTGTATTGTTTTTTTGCTTACAATTTTATGTCAATGATTTTTATAATTTTTGCTCAGGTAACATCCTATCGACTTTGGTATCGTTTGATCGCGAGCAGCGCAAGGAATACAGGATTCCAGTGGCCATCACGGATTCAGGAACCCCTCGACTGACAGGCGTCTCCATCCTCCACGTGGTGATTGGTGATAAGAATGACAATCCCATGGCACCAGGACACAGCGACATCTTCGTATACAATTATAAGGTACGTATTTAAATTGTCCGCCATCTTGTCATCTCATATTTTGACGTTATACCTTGTGAAGTTTGTATTGATTGATACTTTTAGTTTTTTTTTAATTTCATTTAATTGTTGTCTTTGGTAACATACAGCGTAGACTTTTTATTTCTTTTCAAAAAATAATGTTAGGATTTTTTGGTATAATTTTCTTTATTTGTTTGAAGTAAAACAACAGTCCGTAGATTGATTACTAAAATGTCGTTTAGTATTACAAATCAGTGGACATTGTAGTAAATAAAGCAAGAAAATGTTTGAGGATTTTAATATTTACCTGCATATTTTAAGGCCAATTACATTCCGAATAAAGTGGCTCGACAAAGGCCGAAAGATTTTTCTGATCCCTTCAGGGACCATCACATATTTCCTTTGAGCCACCAAGTAGACCTTTAATATCGTTCGCCTTTTAGTTTTCAGGTTATGTTTAATTTTGCGTAAAGTTGTTTTTTTATATGCACAGTTACAAGTATAGGTATGTTTATTAAATCTTGACCATCCAGTACAATTGCGGCGCTGGCATCCTCCATATTTAAACTTCACTTGGTTCCTTTTTCGAAAATAGAATAACTTTACTTTTAATTTATTCAAAATATCGAGAATGTCATCGTTGGTATTCAAAAGCAAGATTTAAATAAAGAACTTTGTATTTTTTATCTAACATTGTAGTTTTGAAAGCGCAACAGATTAAAAATATTTATTTGTTCACTTCTTTATTCTCGAACTTTCCCTAATTAAAAATAGAAACACTTAATTTAATTTGGTATCATCTTTGGATAGTTTCTGTTTGGTTTTTAATCTTGGTGTGACAAATACTTACATTTCTTTCGTTATACTTAAAATAGATAGTAATGAAATGAAATTTTAATATCGAAATTGTTTTCTCTAACGCTATCAGCCGGAAACCTACTTCAATGAGATTTTATACAGTTGGAGATACTACGTAAGTATAGAATTATTATACATGTATAGTTGTTATTGTTCCTTCACTTTTCTTTGTTTGTTTAATACAATTGAAGAAAATTGTATTGGATGGGACTTCGTTTCTCTCAGTTTGTCAAATCTGTTGTTTTGTGTTTAATTTTCATTTGTTTTTCTCTTTGTTTTGTTTTTCTTGAGAATAGAACGACGTTTATTCTAGGATTGTAGGTGTTTTATTATAAATTTACCTTTAGTTTTTAAGGTAGTCTAGTTTTATGCACAAAAGAATACGATTCTTCTTAAAATAGTTTTTGAATATAAAACTTAATATGAGGTCAGCTATTTAAAAAAAGCATAGTCAATGATTATCAGAATAGCTACGATTAATATAATAATATATTAACTTTAGAGCCGTATAGTCCACAGTGATTATTGACAAAATCCAATTAACCGGCCGGTAGTGAAGTGACGCGTAATAACAATATGATTTCAATTGTCTGTCGTATAATTCAATTAATTGAAATAATGCGTCCATTTTGACGTACGGATTTGTGAATTTGACGTTTAGTGTTGGTAAGTTTATTATATTGTAATTATGATTGTAGAGTTGGGAATTTTTATAGTTTATGACAAAATATTGGGCACTTTTTTGCGGTATTAAAGCACCTACATCTAGGTCTAAATTGATGACCTCGATGAGTCTCGGTGTTAAATTTTAGTACTTTTGTTATACCGTTAATAGAAATACATTTTTGAACTGTCTGGTTATCACAATTCATAAGATGTCGACAGACTGACAGACAGACAGCGGTGTTTTAAAAATAGGGCACCCCGTCTACCCTTTATGTACGGAACCCTAAAAACTACAACCTAATTTTATATTCATTAAGCAAGTCAACCTCTACAACAAAACTATTTGTTGAAACAAAAACTCACATACATTTTTTGTTGTTTCAAATTGTCAAGCATCACTTCATTGTATCTTAATACTTCATTTCGTCACACAATTCGTATTCAAGACAGTCTTTAAAGGCATGAATTATGAAAATGTACGTTCAGTAGTAATTCGTGCAAACAGTAAACTGTTTTACGATATTCCATTGTACACTCGGTTACGTAAAATACATATGTTTTAGTAGCAGTTAAAACTTTGCTAGTATTGTACATACAGAATAGTTTTTTATGTGATAGTTATTTTGTTTTGTTTTTACGTGAAACAGAGCGTAATAGGCAAAGGTTTTCCTGTTTTCGGCCGACTCGGGTTTTGGAATGTTTTGTTTTATTTTTTTTAATTTCGGTAAGCGATTTTGTAATTTTATATTTACCTGATAATGTTTTGTTGTGGTTTTAATATTATTTTGGGTACTTTTACCAAACTATACACTTATTTTAATTATCTCTGAGGCAACTTAAGATTAACCAGTTATTGAGTTTTAGAAAAAGAGTAAAAGTTAAGTTTTGTACTGTACTGTTTCTTAGAAGTCCGTGTGTGTAAAGTGTCGTTTTGTAACTTGAAAATAAGAGTAAGATAAGTTCCTGGCTTAGTCAAAAACAGGACGCGGAAGACTCGAAAAGTAGTATAGCACATTTTGGTATTACATTACATTATTACTCAATAAACTACTAAGCCTAGATACTCAAAGATTTAATTAACAAAGCTGTGTGTCGACCTTATTGTTTTCCAAAATTCAGCGGTTTCAACCATCCCTCAATGAATAATCAGGGTTTTCGATACACCCTACAGACCTTAACGATTATGTCCGTATTTTATATAATATATAGCTATTAAAATGTTAATTTTGCCTTTAATGAAGGCGCTTTAGTACATATAAACAGGGATTATGTTGAGAAGACACTTTTTACTGTCCTGCCCTGATTTCTGAAGACTCGTTTACTCGATGTAGCTTAGACCGAGAAAGTGTGTCAAGTACGTGTTATAGAACACTCATTAAGGGTTTTATTTAAATTAGATTGATGTGTGGCGTCTTGGGAAGTTTGCTGCCGACTTGCTTTTCTGAGTTAAATTGACAATAAAAAAAATTGCGTATCACGACTGAAGATAGAAATGAAACAAGAGTAGGAAGTAGTTTCCTCAGTAGATACTATAGGTTACAAATCATAATGACAAGTAGGAATATGTAGAGAGAATGGAAGAGAAAAAAAAATTGAAACTTCATACTTTATAGTACAAATATTTTTTACAAAACTAATAGCTTTAGTAGAAAACATTGAAATATAAACAAACATACATACTACAAAGTGATCCTTAATTTACTTTTAGAAAAATTTAAAATCTCTTACACAACGCTCCGCGTAGCGCAGTCGCTATTAACTTTTTAATACAATTTTAGAAAAATAAAAGTATTCCATGTATGCGTTGTACGTAATCTGTGTAATGTAGGCGGATTCGCTTCAACTGCTCGCTTCTTAATGAAGGGGCGACGTTGCCGCAAATACGGTGAAGGCTCGTTTGTTTTGTTACTGGAAGAGTAACTCGGGGAGAGTAACTCGCCTTGTGGAAATACCGTTCTAAGTTCTTTGAAACGCGATTGATAGATCACGTTTCGTATTTCGTTTATTGACGTAGACGTTATGTCACTGTGTTAGATAACTGAATTATGATTTTAATTATAAATTCAAAATACTCATTAGATATCGAGATATTAAAGTTGATCGATATTTGAAATTTATTTGAAGTGGTGTTTTTCTTATTAATAATCGTATTGTACCTGATTACTTAGCTTTCATTATGACCGCCCAGTGCGCTTTAAGCAGAAAAAGTCTGCACTCAGTCAAACTGAGAAGACAAGATCACAAAAAATGGTCGAAACAATATTCCTTATACACTAAAGCCTGATTACCTACAGCTGAAACATCCATTTAACCTTACTTTATTATAACTGTCATTCGAGTCAAGTATTTCATGCCAGTAGATTCAAACGCTCCCCAAGTCCGTATTCGCTTTAACGACGAGCTTACGTCGACCGCACTAAACCATGGATTGTGTCCAAAACTCTGCACGCTAAGTTTCCATAAAAAGCTATCGCCGCCATAATTGATTTGTCGCAAACACTTTCTGCTTAAATACTTTGGGAAATTAAATCGTCTTTAGATAATTAGATTTTGAGAGTATCTACAGTTTCAAGACTGCATTTTTAAAAAGTGTGTATTGTATCAAATAAGTTTGTTATAAAGAGATATTGTAATTTACACATGATTGACAGTCGTTATGTGTGGTTAGAAGCTAGAAAGTCTGAACAAATGGTATCATGTTTCCCTGGTAACTATGATTGAGGGGATCTGAAGATATCCGGAGACGCTTATCTGACCTCCTCAACCATAGTTCTCTGTTTAGACGTTCCTCGTAAAACACTGGTACTTAGCTGCATCATGACTCGAGAACAGATCCCAAAATAGTTGGGAAAAGTCTAGGATGAAGATGATGATTTTAATTAAGAGGTAACACGAGTCACAGTTTTAAAGAGCTGATTAAGAGCATCTTATACTTGGTATATTTTAGCATTATTTAATTAACTTCTACTTGTCACAATGATAAGTCTTTGGAAAAAATACGTCAATATATGAACTTCATAATAAAAACGATACCACATTCATAGTTTAATTGTTAAACTATTAAAATTGTAATTAGCAATGTAATAATAGTAAAGGGCGTGATATTTCCGTAGCCAAAATTAATAAATGAATTGGAAAATTAACGTTCCGTACAATACCGTGTAAAATTGGCTTAATTAGTTGTAGGCTCAACATTATTATTAGTAAACGCTTCACAGGGATTAATTGCCTATGAATACATATTAAATTATCGACGAAAATTATTTTCGTGATGTGAAATTAATTCTTAACTCTCTTTTTTTCATCGACTGGGGTTTTCAAGGGGATATCAGTTACTGAGCTATCAAAATCGGATATTTGACTATTAAATCTAATAAGTCCTTTAGACAGATGTTCAAAAACATATTTGTTTCTATAAGCGAAAGCAAAACATGAGACTGATGCAGTAGGTATATTGAAATGTCGTGTAACGTCACTAAACTCACTTTACTGAAAAGTGATGTTGTTAGCCATAGATTTCCACGTCCAGCGTTTGGTTAGTCATGGTATTTTTAATAATTTTACCTAATTTTTAATAACTGATGGACTAATTAGAAAGAAACAGTGAAATTGAGAGACATCCCTATTTTGATGTAAACTAAAAATGACCTAACTTTCTCTCTCGGTTTTGCCAGTCAATGTCAATAATTGCATTTTCTATCAAAATCATTTGAATATATAGTCTGTGATACAATAACGCATTAGTATATATTAGTAGCATTAGTATGATTTATTGTCATTTCTTTGTGTCTGTCATCACTCTTCTGTCTGTGAGTGGAATTAAGCTTTTGATTAGATTTGGTCTTCAATTGTTTTATTTACTTTTGTTATTTCTATTTGTGTTGACTGAGTATCGGTTTGGTTTTCTTCCTTGAGTCATTCTCTTTGACGTCTTGTGTGTACGTTTGTTGTTGAATTTCGAATTGATTTAGTGTATATAGTATAAAATATTATTATTTTATTGTTTTCGTAGATGTTTTTCAAAAAGAGTGTCAGTGTGGAAATAAGCTAGAGAACTTAAGAAAGGATAAAGGGCGGGCAATACCGAGTGCTGTCTATAGATGTATTAGTCACGATCAAAAAGTGCTACTTGGTATTACTATGGATTTGAATAAACGAATTTATACGTAGATTTTTTTTCGATTTTTGAGAAGTAGGTATTAGGTCCTCATAGCAATCAATTGTCTAACATATTTGGTTTTCCACAGGGCGAAGCACCAGACACAGAGATCGGTCGTGTCTACGTTGATGATCCTGATGATTGGGACTTAGCTGACAAGAGGTTCATGTGGCTACCTTCCTATGAGCTGAGGAGTCCATACTTCGATATACACAGTAACACTGGAATGATCACGATGAAGGAAGGGACACCAAATGGAACTTATTTGTTGAGGTTTAACGTGAGTATGCGTATTAATTTATTATTTATGAGTTTGCTAGGAAATTGAAATCAAAATGAAATAATAAAACAAAAATTCATCTTGTAGAGAACTATTTCCATACGTAAGTTGTTCGTTTTGTGATAGTAGCTTAAACTGAAGCTTTAAGTTATATTACAGCTAGAAGCATGACAACAATCTCGCAGTCAAACCGTGTATCCGGTTTTGCGGGGCATGTAATTTAGTAATGTAATGTGAAAGAAATAAAGACATTTGAATTTGAACAAATCTGATTGAGTGAAAACCTTAATTCTCGGCGAATTGGTAATCATATCAAATAATACCAAATCTTGAGGACAAGTCAGATTTTTAGAGCACTAACATTAATTGATTCGCTTTAATTTATTGAACTAAAACTTTCCAGTCACATCACTAGTCGCTTTCTTATTTAAATTCCATGTAACATTTTCGAGGTTGTCATTTCCATTTACAAAAAAGGAAAAAAAACAGGCAGCATAAATTTATTTGCGTTTACAACTTTAAAAAAAAACTGAACATTAAAATTCTAACCGTAAAATATATTTGTAGGTGACAGAAGAAAACGAGCCATTAGTTCCGTTCCATTGGGTGGAGGCGACAGTCAACGTGACGATCAAGGAGATTCCCGAGGAAGCAGTCGACAAGTCCGGCTCCATACGTTTTGTGAACATCACTGCTGAAGAGTTTATTGTTCCTGAACCTGATGTAAGTATAGTTAGAGATTAAGTTCTATAATGATAGCTTTAACCTACAACTTAAAATCAGATTATCTTGTCTATCTAGGTTATAATTATGTAGCATTAAGGGAAAATTACAACCTAGGGTCCATGGTATCTAAGTCTTTTCGGCTTATCGACCTTTTGAATTCGGATCCTATTGTCTACTTAAGGATTGAACCCTATTTTCTGAAAAAAATAACAGTCCGAAATCCTCAAAATAAAATTAAGAAACAGATTCAACTAACCTACCAGCTTTTCAGAAAATAGTATTTTAAGAATCTAACGTAAATAAATTGACCAAAGAAATCAGCTAAAATTATCGATATTTTTCAACATAAAATATTCGAAACTGTTAATCTAACCGAACCAATTTCAAACAGCTACTTACTTCAGAAACAAAAAACCCGAATTTAAAACAGAAAATCGCTCGCTCTACAAAATTAAAAGAAGGATAAAATTAATGTTCTTATAAAAATACACTTAGTCTGCTAATCAAGGAATTTTTAATCAGCTTAGTCATTGTCTTGTGGCTATTAATTTAAGTCTGAGAATTTTCGGTGGTAACCTAAAGTTTCGAGAATGTTCGAGAGAATTAAGTTGTTCATTGAAACTTGTACTAAGTGGCCCGGCGTTGTTTTAGTGTTCCTCAGCTCAAGACGCTTTTCGCCTCGTTTTGAGAGTATAAAAACAGCAGATATGATTAAATAAGACGTTACTTTTCGGGAGTGTAGAAAGACTTATTGCTAAGCCTAGGTACATGATAAAAAATAACATGAATAAGGTGTTGTGTAATAAATTTTACTGCAAACAATTTGTGGTATAAAACAAGTTCCTGTTAACTTAAATACTTAAACAACAAAATATTTTTTTTTCGGCAGAAAACAATCTTCATTTCACATTGATACCTCAAAAAAGTCTACAATACAAGACAAATGTTGATCGAAACTTCTAGATTTCAACCATCCATTCGTTCATCTCAATAATTTCTACCCAACCTTGCCCCAAATACTGCTGACGTTTCGTCCAGGGACGTCTTAACGATAGTCTGGTTAACGGGTAATTGGCTGTTTGAAACTGGCACGTCATTCCTCATGTAATTATGTAGACGAATGTTTGTCGTTCTGTTATAAACTTATGAGTAACTGGGTCTAGGGAAATCATGAGTACTTCACCCCTTTTATGGACGTTGGAGATATAAACTAGGAAGTAGTAAACTTGATTTATTTTGAAATATTTTTAGTGTTCTTGGCTTAGTTTTCTTCCGTTTTCGGAAGTCAGATCATTGTACAAGTGGAGTAGGTTACATTATCTTTTATTGTACTTAATTTAATTAGACATTAACTTTACGCCCTTCATGACAACTTAGGCCTTATCATTAGTCATCTATCATCAAAACATTAGATGAAATGTACCTATATTTCCGTAGTCAGAATTAATCATATTAAATCTAAAACTAACGTCCTCTCTTTCACCCAGGGTACGAGTAAAAAGGACAAGCTGCATCAACGTCTCGCTCAGCTCTACAATACGTCCATTGACAACGTGGATGTGTTCACCGTCTTTACGAAGAATACTGTGAAGGATGTGTTCCTGGATGTCCGGTTCTCCGCGCACGGATCACCGTACTATCCGGCTGAGAAGCTCGATAGTATGGTGATTGCGATACAGGAAAAGGTATTTAGTATTTAGTCTCTATTTTTCCCTAAATTTCAAGTCTAAAATTCCCCGTAATCTCTGTAAAGTTCTTCCCATTCTTCTTCCACTTGTCTCTTTCATGAGCGACATGGGCTGACTAGTTTAGTAAGGACGCATCCAAATCAATTGGCCACCTCTGCCTGGTTCTGCATAGGATAGCAAAGAAATTAATGATTCTAAGATCTTTATGCTCTATTTTTGACCTATACCTTTATGTCTGTAAAAGTATGCTTATAAGATTTACAAATGTTACAAACCAGAGTACAGATTCACACTCAAATGTAAGAAAATAATGTTTATAAGCCAACGCCTAATGTAATGATCATCTCAAATGTAATGTCACCTGTTTTTGCTCAACTTTCCTCTCAACATCTTGAAGATATTTCAACTCAGTTTGGAAGTAAGTCGTTAGTTGACCTTGTACAGACAAGTTCAAGATCAAAGTTTTAACCTCTCGAATGGCTTATTAAGGAACTGTCTGCTTTATGTGGAGTGGAAGGCAAACTGGAAAAGTATATTTTTGCTATAATACATGTATTTGTATTGCATATAGAGGTAGTTTCAAATAATGCAGTGACAGATACAGTTATACGTGTATAAAAACTTCTACTTCTTTTCTTTCCGTTTTTAAATATCCATACTTATTTTACTGTGTATTTGTACACTCTTTATAAAAACCCCATCCAGAAATAGATTCAAAACACCCAAATCCTACTTTTTTTCATTAAAAACAATATAAGTGTGAATTTATGATCTTAAAGGTGGACAAAAATATACTATTTCATACGCAAACGTCCACTAATTAACTTCTTAATTACATTTCAACTGGAACTTTCAATTCTAATCACAATTACCCCAAAAGTAAATCATCTGTTTCCCCACAGCTTGAAGAAGAACTCCAATCAAAGATCTACATGGTGAAGATCGATGAATGTCTGATCGAGAAAGAACAGTGCGAGGATTCCTGTCGTAACGTGCTCATGAAGAACAACGTACCATTGTCAGTGTACACCAACACCACCAGTTTCGTGGGAGTGTCAGCGAGGGTGGAGTCTGAATGCACTTGTGATGTGGTGGAACCTTTGATCTGTTTGAATGGAGGTACGTATTTTTCAACCGACTTCCAAAAGATGTGGGTGGTTGTCAATTTATCTGCATTTTCACCAATTCTGTTGATCTTTTTTTCATTTAACGTGAAATAGGTGTCGTTTAGTCCCATAAAAAAATCATCAATTTTGACTTGGTAGTTTGTTCTTAAATAAATGTTATTCGTGGATCAAAAGATCTTTTAACTATAGTTGATAATTTCGTATTACTTGGTTCCTAAAATTATGTTATTATCCAGAAATTACCAATAATTGAGTATCTTTTTTTTTCAATTGATAACAACATTTTATATAGTATTCATAGTACTCAGAACGGCAGGGTCATTCGAACTGTGGTAATATAAATAAATATAATAGTTAATAAAATATAAATAGTTAAAATATGAAATGCAATTTCAATTTCATATTTTACATTCATTTGTGCCATAAATACAAATTCGTAATAAGCAAAATTACAAAACATCTTAACGTTATTAAAATTATATCACGACAGTTATAATTAGCAATTCACTTCATATAATTACTTATCCATTAAGATTTCCCACACTTAACCTAATATTTTCCCGCTAGGTACGCCTTTTGCGGACAAATGCGAATGCCCCGAGGGTTTGTCAGGACCCCACTGCGAGCAAACCTCCATCGGTTTCCATGGCGACGGCTGGGCGATGTACGCGGCGCCGCCTGCCTGCCAGGAAGGTCACGTGACCTTGACTGTCACCTCTCACTCGAGTAACAGCCTCGTCTTCTACTTGGGACCCCTGAAATATAATCCGCTGCTGGAAGTTCAAGGTGAGATCGATTAGATGGTGTTATAATAAAAGGTATATTAGTATAATCAGACTATGGTAACCAGTAATCATGGTTATAATATTTTGTTTTACCAAAATTATTATAAGTTTTGTGTTTTGTGCTGGCTTTATTTTAAAAGGATGTTTTAAGAGTATTCGTTTCTTTATTTGTTTTTCAAGTTAGGAATTCTTTAACATTATTACGTAGGTGCTCAGTAAACTTGACCTTTTTGAAAAATAATAGATTTTGACGCTCGACTAGACGTGTTGTATTTAATGAATTATTTAAAAGAGAGATTCCTATTAATAGTTGAGTAGATATTTTTGTACAGGTTTTCAATACGCTTGAGATAGAAAATTTGACACGACTAATCACTACACAATATTTTGTCCAGATACAAATTATAAAATTCTATTTTACAAAAAACCTTTTTAAAAATTTGCTGAGTGTAACAATTTTCATCCTACACCATAAAAATGAAATATGTTCGTAAAATAAAAATCCAATTATGAATAGCGACACGAAATCGGCCTCTCAAATTAGATGGCCAAAAACGTCACCGTCTGAAGTGGGGCCGATACAATTATATTATTGATTCCAATATTTATTTCATGTTCATATTTCTATTTGTTAGAATTTACATTATATTGGGGGATTGTAGGTTGGGTTTGACTGTGTTATGATCATGGTAAATATACGGTATAGTAATTGACTCTAGTTTAGAGTGGGGTTAGAGCCAGGGTCGGTTTACTATTACATACCCTCCGCAGTAGAGCCAGGGTCGGTTAACTGACCCTAGTGTACTAAAAGTTAAAACTAATCGTGTAAAAAAAAATACCCCACTGTACTAGGGTTAGCGGAAACTGACATACTGTAACATACCCGTGTTTTAGTAAACTGCACCTACATCGGGGTAATAACAACCAAAACTAGCATTCAGTTTCTTGGGGTAAGAAAAGTCGGACACTCAGCTTAGTGATAAGAATACACAGCTGATTTAGATAGGAGTAGGTCTCATTTGCATCTATTTTATTATTCGAACAATACTCTTAAAAAAATATTCACCAACTCAATCGATAACGAATAATAGTTAAAACTTTTAGATGTATTTAACAAGTACTTATTGTAGTTCGACGTTTTAAGTAAATATTTCCTCGGCGAGTGCCAAATTGGCAATCAAGTAAAGTGTCGTGTCCACATCACGGGAGTAAAGGACCCACTTAATTCGTGTAAACTTCTCAAAGAGCGTTTACGTAAAAAACTTCATCGGATTTCGAGGAAAATTACTTGGAGAACAAAATGACAAGACGTTGGGAAGTCCTTTTCATTGTAGTTTTTTTAATTGAAGTAAATTCTAAAGTAAAGATTTTTCTAAACGCTTTGTATAAATTCGTGTATAACCTACGACGGCTTTTGGTTGATGTTTGGTAGGCAGTATTTAGTGTAAGAAAAACTGTTTTCAACTTTTTAATAAAAACTAGGTTTAGAAAAATGTTTTCATCTTCGCAAAATACCTTAAAACAAAATAACTTCTTTATTTAAAATTATGTTTGATACTACAAAATTAGGTAAAGACTCGGAAATCTAGTCACAGAACTTGCTGAAAATCAACAAAATAACCCTAAATTAGGTCTACAAAAACGGCCTACATCAAACTAGGCTTCAAAAACAACCTCAATAATTGCGTATTATTACCCCCTATCTAAATACGAATCGTAATAACTCAAACAAAGCACGTTAGTTATACAAAAGTTCATAAACCTATCGTTAACAAGAACTCCACTTGAAAAGCATAACAATGAACATGTCATTTTAGATTGGCGTAACTACTTGAATAATGATTTCCTCACCACAATGGGCCTCATTCACAACGAAAAAATGCCCCTTTATTTTCTGTAGCCAATCACGGAACGCGATGTTGCGATCGTGACAAAAACAACCAATCAGAATCGTGCATTTGCATTCTTGAAAACTAAGGTTATGTGAATGTCTTTGTGGTTTACTTGTTTTGGGTGACTATGGTTTGGGAAAAAGTAGGATAATAATCGTCGTAACGCAGCTTATCATTTTTTTTTTGTGAAATGAAATAATATAAAATGTATAGATATTATTGAGTTTAAAGCCTTTGTCCGCTGCTTTAGCTACCGGAACTAGAATAATATTGTTTTTTGTTGTGTCAGTTTGGCCAGATTTCAATATATTAGGTTTTGCACGATTGCTAAATTAAGTCGAATCAAGTAATTTTACCATAGATGTTGCTGTTTTATTTCTTATTCTACTTGCGAAAAATTGAAACTTAAGAAATGCATCTATAAACAATTCCCAAAGAAAACTACTCTTGACTTTCATTAATAAACCTAACCATAGATAGCGCAACACTACGCCATCCGACACTTGAATGAAGGCAGTAATGATTTTTTAATGATCACATAATGACTGACAGGCGTGTACAGAATATTATGATTTATGAAAGTAACCATCGCGTGATAGGTGGAACCTTTCACGGTACAATCGACCACACATCAATAGCTAAAAAAAAACGGACAAAAATCGACCTTCATTTCTCGAAAATAGAGTCTCTTTTATCTTAATATTGGTGTCTAGAGGTACTATGACTACATTGTACCTTACCGAATGTTACGTAATTATTTTTCATGTCTCTTTTGTATGTGTTGCCGTAAAAATCCGAATACCGTTACTAAGTGTAATTACTATTATTAAAGCACTTTACACGCTTTGGTAATTTCGCTATAAACGTGCCTATTTGATCTATGAATTAAATGTTTATGTTATTTGGGTAGTGGGTAATGTAGAAAATTTGGTGAATTTAGACTAGGTATAGCTTGCGTATTTCAACATTTTCAGAAAATGTCAGCTAGATTTTCAAATAATATTACATAATTTATACGAATACTAAACAAATAGACCAAATCTAGAACAAATTTATTAGATTTTTTCTCAGATAATCAATTTTTATTTGCATTGCATATAACGCCTAAAACTTTTAAAACCGTTTTTAATTATTACACTTCTATCTTCCCAATTATGCAAATTATTGAATCCATTAAAAAAGAAACTGAACTTATAAATTCAGAATACAAATTATTATTTAAAAAGCTCAGACTAAACAAATCATGGTTACCCTACGCTTTAAAAATAAATAAAAATATTTTTTTTATTATTTTATTTTATTTTTATTTTTATTTTAAATCATGGTTACCCTACGCTTTGGTTTCGATGTTAGCAATTAGGTTTGATGTGTCTTTGTGAGTTTATTGTGAGGTCTGCTCTTGAAACAAGCTAATTTGTTAATTAATGTTAACATCTGTTGGCTCAATACACTAGACTTCTATGTAATTGTGTATTTCAATTTGGTTAAGACGGGTAGGTTCAAAATACCTGCTTCTCAATTTAGCCTTTAGATGTAGGGATTTTTTTTAAGTAAGCAAATTCGTTTATTTATTTTTAGTAATATGTAAATTAATAAATTCTCATAAAAAAATTCTTTAAAAAAGGATTCATATTACATAGTATATGAGTACTCAAAAACTTATTGTTTGATGTCGCTTTAATTGCATTACCATAGAAATAAGCTAGCTTTATAAGTTTTTCTAAATTATATCATAAAGCAAACTAACGAAAGAAATGCTCGTAGTAGTCGTAATGTCAAATCCACGTAGATCTATGAGTAGATCTTAGCTTTTATCAGGAAATCTTAGGACAATTACGATTCGGTAAATGTAAGAATATGTAAAATAAGAAACTATTTCATCGGGCTGTTGAGTTTAAGGTCAAGATTTACTAATAAATGGTGGTAAAAGTACAAAAAAAAGAGGATATAGAAGAGATATAGAATGTTTCGAATTTTTGCCATCAAAAATTGGTAAATCTTAGGATCAACCGAAGTTCGGACTTGTTCAGTAATATTACCTACATATATTGATTTCGAAAACCTAACAAAATCTCTTTGCCCACAGACTTCATGTCCCTAGAACTGGTGGACGGTTTCCCAGTCCTCCTCGTCAACTACGGCTCCGGGACCACTCGTCTCAACAACAGCGTGGTCCATGTGGCTGATGGGAAACCTCACCTGATAGAAATCGTCCTCATGAGGAGTTCCATTGAAATGTTCGTGGATAGGTGTAAGCTGTCGACGTGCATGTCTCTAGCGGCACCCACTGGGCCTCGGGAGATATTGAATGGTGAGTTTTCTTTTGGTCTTTCTTTTTAATTTTAAGGTGTTTTTTTCATGTGTAAGCTAGAATAGCCAACTGTTTGAGGTTACCGCACCATATCCAGTGTGCGCGACGTATCGCGGGTTCGATCCCCGCGTAGGACAAGCATTTGTGTGATCCACAAATTAAAATCCATTCTGATAGATCTGCTTTTTTGGACAGCTAGTCCAAAGAAACAGACCAAAGAAACAAGACCATTATTTTCTACAGTATAAGGTTTTAATTAATTACTTACCAACTGTATAATTTTTCTCTTAACTTTAAGTAAATCAACAACATCAGTTAATTTCTTTGAAATAGACCAAGATTTTTCCCGTTTGCTCTTTTTCTTGTCGAAAACACTTAAGTATTTTATCACCTAAGACTACCAAAAAAACGCCTTCAGTAGAACACTAAGTTATAATTAAATTCCTCCGTAGTCAAGTTAAAACATTAAAAGTATCAGTGTTCTCTTTATTACATCAAAATTTTTACTTCCTAAGCTTTTAACTTAACGACAATACATTTCTTCACTTAAATTCTATTGTTTTTTCACAATGAAAATTATATTCTTGAAGAAAGATTTATTATCGGCGTCGCCTCTACTCATTAATTTCAATGAGTTTTCATCAATTCATAAGTTGCTTTAATTTAAACTTGGTAATAGTTTTTATACAAATTTAATTGTTGTTTATGGGGAGTTGTAAACACGATTAATTATGCAACGGCATTTTTAAATTTGTCTTTAACTACTCATTTACTGAACTCTGTGACAAAGTCTTACATTCTTAAAGGTATATCTGTGTCACCTTTACTCCTTGAATGATAAAGACAGAAGTAACCGTAATTGTATTCTATTCCTCTAAAAACACAAAAATTTGACACAGACTTTATATATTTGATACTCAATACTCAATACTCAATCATTTATTGCATTCCATATGTTACAGAGATGGTAGAAAATAAATAGCAGTTCAATATGGACCCTGTTGGGCACGCAAAAAAATTTAGGAGAGAGGAAGAGGGCAGAATAATTGTATAATATTAATAATAGTTAAGTTATTACTCTATATCTCAATAGTTGTTGGTTTGTTTAGGCAGGATGATTTAAATTTACGATTGTTTTATCATCCAGAAACTCCTTTACGGTATAATATGCCTTTAATACGAGGAATCTTTTTAATTTATTAATAAATATGCTTATTTTAGTTTCTTGTCTAATTTCATTTGGCAGTTTATTATAGATTTGAATGGACATAATTAGGGGGCTAGTTGAGTGCATTTTAATTCGAGATTGAGGTTTATTTAGTTTGTTTTTGTTATGTCTAAAATTGTATCTTTTTTGTGTATCTTGGCAACTGGTGTAGTAATTTTGATGTTTTCTGACAAATTTACATAGTTCTAAAATGTATAAACAGGGTAGTGTAAGTATATTAAGTTTTTGAAAATGTGGTTTACAGCTGTCTGTCTGTTCTATGTTTGCTATTATCCTGATTAACTTTTTTTGTAATATAAAGATGGTTTGTGAGTCTGTACTGTTACCCCACAGCATGACTCCATAGCTGAGCCATGCTTGGGCATATGCGTAGTAGGTAACAAGTGCTGTTTGAAGGTTTGTTGTTCTTTTTATTTCGCGTAGGGCATATGAAAATTTTGACATTTTTGCTCTAATTTTTTGTATGTG
Source organism: Trichoplusia ni (assembly GCF_003590095.1). NCBI lineage: Eukaryota > Metazoa > Arthropoda > Insecta > Lepidoptera > Noctuidae > Trichoplusia > Trichoplusia ni. The sequence goes on along the minus strand of NC_039489.1, from coordinate 2,054,173 downwards.
GGATTTCCAATTTATGTGGGTATCAATAGATAAACCGAGTAGGGTAAATTCGTTTACTTGTTCTATTTTTATGTTATTAAAAGTGAAGTTAAGTTTTAAGGTGGGCTTTTGATGGGGGTGAAATGTGATTAATTTAGTTTTTGTGAAGTTAATTTCTAAGTTATGGTTGTCCATCCAGTTTACAGCTGTAGAAAGAAGAGAGTTTAATTTGGTGTTTATATTGTCGTTTGTTTGGCACGAGGTAAGCAAGGAGATATCGTCTGCGAATAGAACACAAGGCCCGTTTATAGTTTTAGGAAGATCATTAATATAGATAAGGAACAAAAGACAACCTATCACACTTCCTTGGGGAATAGACGCCTTAACTGGTTTGCTTTCAGATCTCACTTTAGTTATTAAGTTTGTTTTGTGGTCGAAGTATTCTATTTCTACGAGTTGTGTCCTATCCTTTAGATATGAGGCAAACCATTTATGAGCTTTTCCTCGTATTCCTATGCCATGTAGCTTGTCTAATAAAATGTTAAATTTCACCTTATCGTAGGCTTTGGTCATGTCGAGCAATATACCCACTGCATAGTTTTTATTGTTGACAATAGTTAGAGCCTCTTGTACATATTTGTAGACTGCTAACGTTGTAGACCTGCCTCTACGGAAACCGTTTTGGCATTCGTCGAGTAAGTTGTATTTCTCGCAAAAGAAGTATACGCGGTCACACATAGCCTTCTCAAAGATTTTAGAAGCAGTTGGTAACAGTGCTATAGGGCGGTAGTTATTTGGGTCGGTTTTGGATTTTTTCTTGTGTATTGGTTTAATCAAAGCGTGTTTTAGTTGGTTAGGAAAAATTCCTTCTTCAAACGACTGGTTAATTAGCTTGTAAAATGGTAGGGTAAGCTCATCTGCACATTGCTTTAGTAAAAATGGCGGAAGTTCATCGACTCCATAGCTCTTCTTATTTCGTAGATTTTTTATTATTCTGTTTACTTCGTAGGGATCGACAGGACTGAGAAACATGGTGTTTTCAGTCGGATATACTACAGGGGCTCCTTTTGCTATAGAGGTTTTTTCTCCAATAGAAGCAAAGAAGTCATTAAATATATTTGCTATTTGCTTAGGTTCCGTCATCAACTTATTATCTTTATGTAGTTTTATGTTAGTTTTTTCGCTTTGTATTGATTTATTTGTTACTTCTATATAAAATTTAAGTTTACAACTATTTGAGGCATTGTCCACAAGCCACCTATGGTACTGCAAAAACACCTTTATCTTCTTTACCTAACGATACATTCTGTCCACAGTAAATGGTCCCCTTCAACTGGGAGGATCCAGTATAGACCTGCAGCATCTAGCCAGGACTTTTGGCTGGAGACACGTGCCAACCAACCAGTACTTCGTGGGATGCATCAGCAACTTTACCTATAACGACTATGTGAGTATAAACAGTTTCTAAAGCTATATTTAGAATGCTATTAACTCAAAGAACAGTATTAAACTTTGAAACTAATAGATAAGGACTATTTTTGCTTGTCTTTAGGTCTATTTTGATTAACACAAACAAAAGTTATTAACTTCTGTTACTGAACTTCTAATTTGTTAATAGTTAGGTAAACAATCAGGGTCCTGAGAGTACAACCCCGTCATAAACTAGTATTATTATGGTTGTGAAAGCGTGACAATGCAATACACTGCTTAAAGCGCCATCTCTCGTCAACGCCCCCAATTACCAGATCAGTAGTCTTGACAAATCATTGAATTGATTAGTCTTTACAAACCCAAGGATTAAAAACAGAGTGAATATTTCCATAAGTTCAACATAACCCGGAAGAGCAATCTAAAAGAGACCTTAGCAGTATGAGATAAGGATCAAATTACCATACCCCATCTAATACAACTTTTTTTCCACAGATGTACAACCTGGGCGAACCGTCATTACATCAGAACGCTGATCCTAGTTGTCAACGAAGCATGTACACTGCCGTCACCTTTGGTATCGATACTAACTTCTTAGTGGCTATCCTGGTCTGCATCGTGATATTAGCAAGTAAGTTATAATAATATTACACAACTTTCAGACAGTGCCATCTAGTCTTAAAATGAGTAAAGCTACTAGACTACCTTTAAAACACTTATATAATATTTCAAAATATGATTACATACGTAGATTATATTATAGATGTCACCCAGACAGAACAAATGATCGTGCTCATTACGTCAAATCTCTACTCTTTTACATTTGTCGATATCTATTTTAACAACACGACATTTATATGCCGTTTCTATATTCCTTCATAACTCTCAAATTCCTAAACCGGGTTAGACGATTTAAGAGCTATCATTAAAGAAGTGAAGCGTATGTCAAATTTTTGGGTCAAGACTGGATGTAATAAATAAACTGTTTATTCTTAGATAATAAAAAAAGACTTGTCTATCCTGACTGATACCTGTCACATACAGATCACAGTCTTATTTATTTATTTATTTATTTATTTATTTATATATGTTGAATATAAATACAAAATCACACTAAATAATAACTTTTAATATTCTACCATCGCAATACATTAGGCTTTCCACATCAGCAAAAAATAAAAATTGTAACCTCAATCCATCGCTCCACCTGACGTCACATTACTCTGGACATATCAAACGAAGTTACCGTCAAATTGAATTAACAGCACATCAAACTGTGCCAAGTTGACCCGCAGGCCGCCTGTCAAAACTGAAACGACGTTAAGATGACAAAATAATATCATTGGAAAAATGTTTATTGAACCTTTTTGGTGACGGTCAATTGATTTGCCGTTACTACTTTGAATTAAGACGTTCTTGTTTTAAGTAAAAGCTATGTAATTCGGTGAAGTGTATCTTTTATAAAATTACTTTAAATAGTTTTCATTAATTAAACAAACAAACCGCAGGCGCGTTAAAATTACAAAGGAATAGAAAATACGGACTTTTTGATATCCTTCTTCTTGGTATCAATCTCGGACTAGTTGGGTGACAAGTTCTAATCAAGAGACTTCCAAAAAAAAAAAAATATCTAAACTGAAGCGGTTAATGATCGGAGTACAAATTAATAACTGCCTGTAATATGCTCATAAATAATCAAAAATAAATTTTTAGATCGAGTATTAGAGATTACACGCATTATTATGCGCACATCATCATTTCATCATTACTCAGCAAACTATCATCATCGGCTACGATCTCATAGTAACACCAATAAATTCTCAATTTGTGAGAGTATTCATAATTTTTCATCTTCAATAAATGGCGACCTTTTCTGCCAGGTTTCATTAATTAGAGAGCACTCTACGAAGCCGGCATAATGGACGATCTCCATAGTTATGAGACGGTGACTGAGCCTAATTTTAAGATATAAGATACTATAATTCTCTTATGAAACGTTGGCTTGTAGTGGGTTCTAGTTATAGATATTTTCTTTACACGTAGGTAAAGAAGAAAATATTTGTGTATCGTATGTGTATAACTTTCCATCCAATAGGTTGTAAAATCAATTATTATAAGACCGTTCACATATCTGACTCTGAAATCATTAAAAAAAGCACTACTTTTAAGTAACTTTAAGTCAAATAATGCTCATTAATAATCCTTTTATAGGCATGACATATTTAATTAGAATTGATAGTAACTGTAACTATATGACGAAATAAAAATTCGAAAACAAGTGCAACAAAGAAGGACAACTTTATAAAATTCAGTATCAGAAATTTTAAATTGGATTATTTATGTCGTTTAAAAAATTGAACCTTTTCCAAAAAATCTCACCAAACCTTTCTTTCAGTACTCCTGCTGGCTGTAGTAGTACACAGGCGTAGGGCAGACGCTTGGGCGGAAAAGGAACTGGACGACATCAGAGAAAACATCATCGCTTACGAAGACGAGGGCGGCGGCGAGGGTGACGCAGGATACGACCTGCATGTGCTGCGGCAAATGTATGACGGACCGCTGCCGGATACAGACACGTTTATGCAGAATAGAGGTAAGATACTAATTATAAGACCAGCCAAGTGACATTTTTAAAATCGTCATCGATAATAGAAATTGCTTGATTTTATGCAAATGATATTTCTTTTCGATTTAATTGACATTTTCATGTGACTTTGGCATTTAACATTCGGATGTTTACTTTTGACGTTAACGATTGTCGAAATGTCGCTTTCCTAGTGGGGCAGAGGAAAATTGACGAAGGGAAGACTACTTAAATGAGGAGAATTTGAATGGGTAGAATTAGGGTATTTTGAACTGAAATCGGTCGAAAGACGGAGAAATTAATCAAGGAGGAATGACCTTAGTTCCTAGATCTTTGAAAATGATCAAGGAACTATTCTAATTCTAATTGCTTCAGGAAAAATAACTCAATTTCATTACAATTTTTTTGCGCTTCGTAATTATCTATTTTTACCTATTACTTCTCATATAAAACAACGAAAGAAATCTATTCAAATTAAATAAAATTCAACCTACATTTACAATATTCATACTAGAATTTCCTATAAAATTATCTGACGATCGTCCGTTAAAACTATTTTCATTATCTGGAAGCTCGATTCGTTTAGTTCTCGATGAGATATCAGATATCGTCCGGTATTTTATTGGCATCCCTACTTTCAATGATTGCCATTCAGGCTTGAGTGAAATAAAACATATTAAAGTTACTTTTAGCATCACTGATTTATCGATTTAAATTATTTAAGCATCTATTGGAAAATTTTCGATTATAAGTTCACATTTTCATCATAGTCATCATCACTATCATCATATTTAATTCTTGTGATGTTAAATGGTTGCGACTACTTCATTATCAAAGTCAGGTGCTAATGGACAAACGCATTTATTGTCCTTATTTTTATATAGACATGATTTAACCACCAGTTGAAGTACCACAATAATTTCTATTTCTGAATAAACAAAACCCTGAAGTTACTACCCACGCTTTTCATCCACAATTCCATACATACCATATTTTTCAACCTCATTTTTCCCTCTAGGTATGGTAGGCGCAGCGCCAGATATCTCAGGCTTCCTAGACGACAAGAAGTCAGTTCTAGACCGGGATCCGGACATCACGCCTTACGACGACGTCCGCCATTACGCGTACGAGGGAGACGGGAATACTAGTGGCTCCCTCTCTTCACTAGCTAGCTGTAAGTATCTACTTTCTTTTAAATTTATACTGTTTCAGTCAATCTGACAATGGTCCAACCTGGGTGACCAAATTGTCCCTTTCAAAAACTCTAGATTCTAAAGGATATTTTAATATAAATCATGATCCATTTTGATGCATGGTAGAATCTGCTCTATATCTAGAAAGAATCTGATAGTGCTATAGCCAGCCGACGGCTTTATGGAACCCAGATTAAAATCCTAATTAAATTACTCTTTCCAAATAGGTACGGACGACGGCGACCTCAAATTCAACTACTTATCCACATTTGGACCTCGGTTCCGCAAACTAGCGGATATGTATGGGGATTCGGACGACGAGAGACCACACGAGGAGTCCTGGTGCTAGCGCCACGCTTGGCTCGTGTAGCCAGCTCGAAGGCCCAGTGCCCAGTGAAGGGAGAGACTAGACCAAGTTCAGATGCCTTACCGCTTCACAGCTTCCAGCGTTGTGTTGACAGTGACTAACAACCCACCGGAAAATACCCCCCTTTTATTGAAAATTGACGTTTGAAATCCTGTGATAATGTGACTATTTTTAAAGGTTTCGCTATGGGATTGTATGAAATTGTAACGGTTTTGTGACTTAGGTACAATATTGACGGAGTGATTGTTTTAGTTCCATTTTTTTTATAATGTTTCTTTTTTTTTTAAAAGGCGTTTTAATTTTACAGCTGACCTGCTGACTAGTTTGTAAATCGAGATGAGAAATCGATTCAGTTTATATCGATAGTTACGATCGAATGGCGTTGCAGATTGGATGTAAAATTTGATGTCCGTAGTCTAAAGCGTCGTTTCGATGTCGCTACCCGTAAAACAATGAAATAAAAAGTTTCGTTTGCACTAGTCGAGACTTTCAGGTAACTTAATATTACGTAATAGTTTATTGTAGTTGTAAACTTGAGGTCTAACAACTCTCAAAGTAAGGCTGTAGACAGACGGACTGCAGTTCAATTGCAGTCGGAGAGCAATCGGACTGTACAGTTGGTTTATTGCAGTTGTCAACTGCACTCAAACTGCACTTGAACTGCAATTTTCAATTGGATTGCAGTTGAAATGCTGAGTCTAGAGCCTTAGTCTTTCAATTGTTGGAGCGAGATGGCGCGCTACGGATCGTAGAGCGTGGTCTCTCTTCCACAACTGCAACGCACTTTAAGAGGAATTACTTTTTATACTACACAATTCTACTGATCCCTAAGCTATAATTTTTCATACGAACTTCAAACATTAACGTAGATATTTTTCGTAAGTTATACTGAAAGGAACAGTATTAAATTGTATACTTGCATTACACATTGGATTCAATTAAAACAATTGTGACATCCATCAATCCAAAAATGGTAAAATTCAATTTAAATAAATAAATGTATTCAATGATTATTGTATTAAAAAAAATCACATTTAAAAATGTTTTAAGAAAATGACTGATGTATCATTAGGCATCGTTGTAGATTCGCCTAAATTATTTCGAGTATGTAATTTTTATATTGTAAAGTGTAAACGGTAATTGTAAACGGAAAATGAGTGATGTTATAATATGTAAGACTTTTATACGTATTCATTTAGTTCTGTAACGCAATAGGTTGGCTTGTGTGTCATGGGTATGGGGCATTCCTTTAAAATGCAAAGAAATCACCTCTACAAGTATCAAAATAGTAAAAGAGACTATCAAACAATACCACTATCTCTTAAAATAAGACTGCATTTGTGAAAAAGAGATGTCACTCTACACCGTGTATATTGTTGTCTCGCTTCCACATCTGTAAGTCTTGCTTTAAGAGGTAGGTAGTTATATTTACTCAACGTTTATATTCCTAATAGCATATGTATTTATTAAAAAACACTTTTTTGCATCTTACTTCAGAATAGCGTGTTCCTTTGTCACCTGAACACAGCTTTATAATGCTGCAATAGTTTTTTTTAAATACGGCTGTTGTTTTGTGATTGAGCTCAATATTAAAAGGAATGTTCCTACCATAAACAATTGAAGACGGAACGGAAGTGCCATTTTGTCTATGTATTATGCTAAGCCATAGAGTTTATGTTGACACGCATTTTGTATTAATAGAAATGAGCTGGCCTAAAATTTAGGTATTACATTTTACAAATAGCAAAGTGTCATGGCAGACAAGAAAGTGATCCTTTAGTTTTGTGACTTGCTCCCAACACGGTGCGAATACAAAAAAAAAATGTAACTTTCATTTAAAATAGACGTATAATGTTAAATATTAGTTTCGGTAAATGTAAGGTCGTCTTAATTGAAATATAATAGATTATAATAATGTAAATATGTACAGCGATGGATAAACATTGTGTGAACTTAAATATTCAGTAAATTAACTTTTGTATGTTAAAATTAGGCAAATATACAAGGTGTCTTATCATTATGCATATCAACGAATTCTAATACTAAAATTTATCCTGTAATCGGATCCGTTGTTTGGACATGTTCTCGATGTGACATATGCCTAACTGTAATAACCTAGTAAGTAAAGTAATTATAAATAAATATTCTTTATTTATTTCGGACCAATAGAAAGCTATACCCGTAGAAATTTCGTTGAAACTAGTCTAAAACTAATTTGGATTTAAAGCACAATATTTTAAAATTTGAACTTATGTTTGTAGTATGAGCTTCCAATGATTTTCCTTCTTCAAATTTTTGAATGCGATTGGTTTATGATTTATCTTTTTTTTTTTAATAAATCGAACAAAAAGTATGCATATGGATTACATTTTTGTATACCATATTTTAGACGAATTCTTATTATTTTTGATGTGTCCATAGTGTTAAGTAGTCGTTCGCTTTATTTTCTTTTGTTATTGACATGTTGTTTTGTAATTAGAATGTAAGTAGGTTTAAGTTTTCTTTTTTTTATAATTTTGATACCGAGCCTATTCAGCTGTTACGTAGGTATTTAATGTTGTGTATTATTTTTACAACGTATAGTAAAATGAAAAAGTATATTCCTTATTTCAACATTATGACATACCCTCTTATGATGATTTAAGTTTTGTATAGAATACATTGATTCAGTAATCACAATGATTATTTATTTTTTGTAGCTTTTGTATCTTTATATCTTTATTTCTGGTGTTCTTATGATTGAAACTATTATCCAGTTATCCAAGCTTTTATAACGCGTACAAACGCTTGACGTCACGAATCCCCGTATTAGGTTATTTTTTTTCTATGATTTTTTTATTTTTTACTTGAGAAGCATTGGGCCAAGATTTCATGTTGGACCAATGTTTCCCAAACCACTCAAGTTAGTTGGCGATGTAAAAATTAACTTTGATTACATTCCATATACCTACGTTATTACTATAATGTTAATGATCAATTACTCGTACTTAGGCATTGTTGGTGGACATTTTTCAAAGATTACCACTCAAAAATGGCTACCTACAAATAGAACACTGCCATAAAAAGTAAGAATAGGAACGCTTTTAAAAGTTTTTTTTTTATTTATTGACTTGTACGCGAGGTTAATTTAAATGACAACTTTAAGCGATTAAGTGCCTTTTGTTCCGTACGAACATTATATTTTAATACATAAAGTAATTTTGAATTTCCATCGTACCGTTGGTACTGGCAGTAAACAATTTTTTTACTTATTTTCAGTCACTTGCATTTTTGAATTGAGAATTTGATTTTATTTTGTTTTAACTATTTCTACTAGTGAATGCGGATTTATAATTTTGATACTTGCAATTTTTAAAAAAAAAATTGATTAATGCGAGTGCAAGTGACTTGGATGGGTCCTTTTTCAATGAAACGCACGTCCAAACCTTTTGAATAAGAACCCATCATAAGTGTTACGATAAATATCGTTTTTATGATTAAAATGTACGATATGCATATAAGTTTATGTAAGTAAAGAGTATGTGTACCTAATTATCGAAGTAAAATGGATGCGTTAAGGTATAGACGAGTGCGACTGAAGATTGTCATATTATTATATAGGCTAGCTTGGACTTTGTTACATAGACATTAAGTATTCAAGGTCGATATTGGAATAAACGAAATGAAATAGATTTTGTTTGATTGTTTTAACCTTCTCCCCATTTATTTCTTACACTCCAGTCAGACGGACGGCATTTCAAGTGCAATCCATACGCTCATTGCAGTTCAAGTGCAGATTGAATGCAGTTGACATGACTGCAATAGTTTTGCAAACCAAACGTGTAGTCCGATTGCATTAAATTGCAGCCGGAATGCAATCATCTTTGATCTCCATAAAAAATACACATATAATGTATTAATTCGTTCAATATGATAAAACTATAGTACTAAAATGAAATTTGGAATCACCTGCCAAGTAGGTAAGCATGCGTGGATTTGAATAATATTTATTTGTTCAATGTGAAAGATCTTTGCTTCTATACGTAATATACTTGGATATTTTCATTAACTCATGAAAATAAATAAAAATTAAAACACGAACCTAGTTTTAATAACTGCATATTTTGAAAATTCTAGCCAGGCAAAGTTAGTAAGGATGAAAAAAGACAGAAATAAGTCAAAATATAGTCAAAAATATTTTTAATACTAAAGTGAAACTAGTCTTTGTGAAATTTCTGAAATGCTCCGAAGTTTCAAAACAATTTCTATTAAAGGAAAATCTCGCAAGTTACCTGCGTTTAGCGAGACAATATTAATTTTCGTCAAGTCTGCAGACACTTGAATACCTATATGAAAATACAGTCAGCCAAGACTAAGTGACTATGTAGGCATACCTAAATTACATAACAATTTTTCATTTCTAAACGTGGGTGATAATATTTAAGTAATAATATCACCCTGCCAAGAATGATGACCGAACTGCCAAGGTGTGTGTTGTGGCACTTGTAATAAAAAGTCCCCACTATAAAAAAAAATAAACAATATATATTTTTTTAAAGCAATCAACTACAATTATCAAAATTTTACGTTGAAATGCATGAGAACCTCTGGCTTTTTAAGTCGATTGTAATACACACAGCAATAAGGGCGAAACACAATACTTTCTGAGTTTCATTATTTTCCTATAATAATAAATTTACTAATTTCTCGTAAGCTTTGTCTCACACACTATACATTTATAATTTGATTTCGCTCTAACATTAATTGAATTTTTGTGAAATACCAAGCGATTCAAAGATTAAATTCCTCAATGCGGGAATTGTACTTTTAAAAAAAGTTGCCATCTTGTTGAGCTCAGTGTAACAATGGTATAAGTTTATAAATATACTGTTTTTATTAAAAAAAAAACCTAGTTATCAAAGTACCTAAACCGACTCAACCACGAACATAAAGAAACTCGCGACATCGCGTTTCGTTATTTAAAAATGCCCTTTCTTACATTTTAATACAACCATTTTACGTTACATTAATACTGGTACAGTATAATTTACTTGAGGTGCAAATCCACAATAGATCGTGACAGGTAGGCGTTCTAACTAGTCTTGACACTTTTATGTTGGGGCAACACGCAAGGCTCTTGTCAACTCGAGCGCACTATACTTGCGGTTCGTTTAAAACAGGTGAAGACAAAATGTCAAATGATTAGGTAAAGGAAAATAAAATTATACGAAAAAGAAAATGTTGCTGCTGAGGTGAAAATTTTGTGGGTTAATTGTAGTTTTTTAATGGATTGTTTTTAAGAAGATTCAAAATTTTCGCTATTGTTGAAGATTCTAACTTCGCATTTGAGATTGGACAAAAAATACCGTTATCAACAAATTTTGTTATTATTGATTTCTGATAAGTAATTATTATTTAAAATAGAGCTGTACAGACTGATATAAGGAATTCTCAAACCTCGAGGATTGCGGCCGGGGCCCAAATTTAGGACGTATATAGGCTTCTATTATATAACTGCTTTTAAGGATAGAGGGTTATTATTCATTCTATTAAATCGGCCTACGTAAGTCGTACTCGTACGACGTAGACGTTAAAAAGGATCTGTTTTTTTTTATTGTATTTGCATTATTTTTTCGTTTAGTTAATGAACTCAGTGGGTAATGCATTTCTCGATAAATAAATTACTTCTTTAACCACCTCATGCGCCTTATATCACGACGCTATACCATATATTCGAAAGCCTTTGTCCACAATGGTTCTGTATATAATTATCTGATGCAGTGCCCTGTCACTTGTGTTACAAAGCTAAAACTAGGATTAAGGTGCTTCCGCACCGAATTTACATTTTAAAATACATTTCACTTGTAAAGTGATATCTGGGTAATTAATACAAACTGCAGACAGTTTGGATTTTAATTGTCACGTTTAAAGGAGATAATTTTTGTTTCTTTTTTTAACGTAACTCGTTACTCGTAACTTTATTTTTATAGTTAAAGTAGGTATGTGTCGTTGCTGTCAAAGTTTGCATTTATAAACATTTCCGAAATGTATTGGGCATGACATTTGTTTTTGATATAAGTTTTTAAAACTCCGAACTGTTTCCGAATCCAATTCCAATAAACGTACGAAAAGAAGTGTGGTATAGTTCACCACGGTATGTAAGGTACATATCTCGGGTTCAATTTGATCTTATGTGATCTGTTCAGAGTTTGGGTTTCATAAAAATGAAAATCAAGCTAACCTTGATTTGACTGATTTTGACTGTCATCAATTTGATGGCTGGCTACTTTTCACTGCAATATTATTTTCTATAGCCTACAACCCTCACATTACTAATTAGCAATATACCCTCTTTTCTTGCTTAGAACCGTATCTTCAATTATTATGAAGTTAACGAACGAGATCGGCTGACCACTTAAGGCAAAGGAAATTGCAAGTATGAACACACAATGATGTCACAGGTATTACATAGTAAAGTAACAATTTCCTAATCGTAATGCAAATTTTGGGAATTTATGTGGCTCAGTGTTCCTACATACCTTGGAAAAATAGTGGAATCTAGACACCTCTCTACCTTCCACTTAAAGATGCTTAGTGATATGCTTGAAAGATAGCACATTCTGGGTGTAAACAAGAAATGTGGTGGACCAGTAACTGCGGATCACCAAAAAGTTTCATTTCAAATTCTCTCACCATTTAATAAGCAACTTGAATAAACCATAGCATTAAAAAAACATATTTCATGAACACAAATTACTAGCAATAAGTATGTCATTTTTTGCAAGTATACTGAACTAAAATAATTTATCACGCAATGTATTGCGAAGTAATTACAGTGTTCAACGACTGTTAATATTAAGGCCTTTAGAAAAAAAAAACTGTGATTTTTCGTATTTTTTTTTTGGTTGTATTGTATAACAACCAGCCTTCATATTCTAGAAATAATGTGAGACTTTCAACCATTTAGCAATCACGGTTTAAGAGATACATATTGGTTGCAGACAGACGGATAGACATTAAAAGAAATAGACGTACTCTGTAAAAAGGTATTTTTAAAATAAAGTGAATATCAATAACTGCACAACGAAGAAAATATTACACTATCATTTCATCTTTATTACTACTAGCTTTTGCCCGCGGGCCCACAAGCTACACATCTAAAATCGGCATAAGAGCTATCCTTAGTGTTGATCCTGTTAAAAACTATCTGTGTAATTTCGTTTAAATTCAATGGTTTTTGATTGAAAGAGGAACAAACACCCATACAAACAAACTTTTGCGTTTATAATAATATAGATTGCAGAATTTAGCACCCCAAATCAAACCGAGATTTTCAAGCCACGTTTAAAAACTCCCTTACAACGAATTTAGTAAAACAGCAGAAACTACGATTTTCTAGTGATCTAAGCGACATTATCAATAAAATACTGGCCATTCGCTCCATAAACACCTCACTAACACAAAAAGGAATCGAAAACATGAAACGTTTACTTAAAAGTACAATGACTTGTATACTTTATTTCGACTACACTAAAAATGTTACACAGACTAATATTTACAACTCACTATAGAATATATTTACCCAAAATAACTACGCGAAACAACTATTTAGCTGTGTTTTAAACTCGAACACTTGCTGCCCCTAAGTTAAGTGACGTCCTTATTCGGGGGCTTTATGGCCTAAAGTGGGGATATTTAAAATTTAATAAGGTGTGTAGGTGTTGAGGGTTGGATCTAATGTCTATTAGGTCAAGAGTGTTGTTGTTATTCTTTCATTTGAGTAAGTTTTTGCTGTCGTCCGTTTGTCTGTGTTTTTGTCACCAAGGTGTTCCTCATAGGCCTAAAAAGATAGAGATTTGAAATTTTCAAAGAAGATAAATATTTATCTCAAAACTATCCAAAAAAAATATTATTATTATTATTTGAACGGCTTTTCATCTAACAATGCTTTATGGTTACGAGACTAGGAAAATTCCCGCCTGCGTTTAATCTGCCTCATAATTTAAGTTAAATATTTAACTCATATTTTTTATTAAAAAATACATAATGTACTCTCTATATCTCGTTATCTAAATCCATATTTATCACGTTGCAAATACAGGCTAATATATTACTTAAGTCTTCAATCGTGCTCTAGGTTTGTAAATAAGTATCAAATACAAATTTAATTTTGGCCTCAATTTCTTGGAAGGAGCCTAAGAGTGGGTAGGCTTATACCTTTCTTCCTGTCCCTGTACTACTTACGCTTAAAGTTTGACTGTCGATGCGGTGGGAGCGAGAGAGCGCTACACGACAAATATCGGCGTCTCTTTTCCACCGTTGGAAAAATCTCACTTTTCCAAACTTTAAGAGATCATGGTAGGTGTAAGTTAGACAAATCCCATACACGTGTCGTGTATGGTATAGTCTGGTCATGGCATCATATTACCTACTTGTTGTAATGTTGAGAATTGTGTGTCAAATTATGTACATGGGTTATTTTGAAGAGGTCTCCGTTTCGTGGAAAAGATTTTTGTTAGTGTTTTTGTATTTTTAATCTAATGTTACATTGAAATACGAAAACGTCAGTTATTTTTCTATTTCTATTAAGGCTATTAAGAGATAGCATAGCTTTACCACATTTTTTGTTGTGATAAAGCTTTTATATTATTGATTAGTCAACAATTAATCTTGATTTAACAAAAAATACTGTAAATTTTATGAACTTATAGTCTGAAGTAAGTTTTGTAACTTCCAGTTCAACAATTGTTAATAAATGTTATTTTATTTACTTTGGAAATAAAATTAATAGTTGCTAAAAAAACATTGAAGTTCCATCACTTAAAGTCTGTCCCTAAACGACTTTATTTCTGCTAAACTTCAACAGCAGAATAGGGACGTTGGCACATCGCCAAATTCAGTCCAAAGACTTCGGCGGAGGCAAGAGTGGCCGCTTTCACAGCCCATTGGCCAGCCGGGCAGGCCCGCATCAATGACAAATTGTTTCAGAACTCTTCTTTATCTCAGAACTTAAAACTGCTAATGGGTATAAATAAATTATTTTGTTTTTAAGGTTATACTATATTAAAGGGTAGCCAGATAGGACATCAGTTCATGGAGTCAAGAACTGGGGTCCTATCTGGCTACCCTGAGAAGAGACGTCGAAACAAAATCAACAAGCTCCTTCTTAAATCTTTTTTTAATAAGACTGGCCTATAGAAGAAAACCTGATTAATCTGAGCAAGCCTGTGCCTGTGCCACCAAGCGGCACAAAAAAAAGGAAAAGCGGATTAAAAAATCATTCGAACAACTTCAAATCCAGGATAAAGTCCTGACAACAAACCTACTGTTCTCGACTTGTTGCGGGTTCGATCCCCGCCTAGAACAAGCATTTGTGTGATCCGTAAATGCTTGTTTTAGGGGTGGGTGGCTTGTGCATATGACAAGAACGTTTGTTTTTGTAATTGTAAATAATCAGTTTAGAATTTTAATATCTTGCAATTTTATCTCAGTTTACAATAAACTAAAATTCAAACAATTTTGGCTCCATAAATTCTGTACGATTCTGATCAAGCTTTTAAAATAGGTTTCAAAATTGGTAAGCTAATCTTATTTATTTGTGTACCCTGTAAACAACGGAGAGCACTATCTAACCGTTTTATGTTGATAACAAAGTTAATATTTATTGAGGAGGTGTGTGCTCAGGTCGTGGGGCGTAATAAGGGATAGCTATATTCTATTAGTCGCTTAAAATATTTTGGACTAATCTCGTCAGTTCGTTTATTCTCGTTATTTTCGTCGTTCAAATTTTACTTGTCTGAAACAGTTCCTTTTATTTTAAACCTGTTATCAAGAAGTTCGGTACATATTTTGAGATATGTCAAGTTGATTGTGTTACGTATGTCAAGAGTACTATGACTATTCCACTTGCTAGGGTTGCCCCATTTTCTACGAATACTAAGTCATAGTTGCTCCGACTATTAAGTCATTTTTGGTATGAACGTCAAGTTCCGTGTGCTCAGAAAGTCATGGCCCAAGTAAAATAAATATTAATTCGATATGCTCCAAAAATCAGGTTCTATCTGCTACGAAACCAAAAACACAATAGGGATGACGACAATTTTTTTTTGCATTGTCCATCTTGTATTTTTTTGTATAATAATGGAAACGTATTTTTTAATTTGTCCCGCAAACGTAAATTGACCAAATTACAGTGAATGAAACTTACGCGTGACGTCACGATTGTGTATTAATTTTACCATATCGTTACGTCACAAGCTTCTCTTCTATCTTTGTTAATTCCAGTTTTTCTGAAAAAGGAAAAAATACGTGTCTAATACTTTTCAATTATCTAACTGAGGGACTAATGAGATTTTTTATTTTTATACCCAGTCGTCATCCCTATTATTTTGCTACGAAAGTCAAGTCCTGTCTGCTACGAATGTTGTATTTTTCTGCTATGGAATTCAAATACCAATGATTTGCTCAGTACCTACGCCAAGCCCACCTGCTACGAAACTAAAACCCAGTAGTAGCAGTCAATGTAACGAAAGCCGAAATCTATTTGCGAACATCTGGAGCTATGACAATGGAGGTTTGTTTACTACGAATGTCAATCTCCTTTGCTACATATGTCACATCTAATCATGCTCACATAGGTATCGCTGTCACATTTTTTCTGCATTTTATCTAACTGATCTAGGAACTTATGTTACTTATCTTTCTACTACTAATGGATCACTTTGATCAACAACAAATTTATAAACAAAGATATACTTTAAGTAACGACCATGCAATATTTCAAATCAAACAAAATCACTGTACGGTAGAACTAACTACGACTCATTGAAGCTTTCACATATTAAGGCCTTTATTTTTAAAGCAATAAGGTTTAAATTCGCAAATCATTGTCACTAATGACATATTGTCATTACCTATATCCGCAACATTATAATCAAGGTTTATAGCCTACAAAAAAAGGCTGTAGTGATTCCTAGGAATCCTACATTTTTTCTGGGAAATTATCAACGTACGTGGCGTAATAGCAATTAGCCATAAGCTAGCTAAGTCACGCGACCCAGTTGTTATCAAATTATAAAGCATTTTGCATAAACAAAATGACTTTTACGACTCTCTTACTTTGGTACTGACCTACCTTAACCTCTTAATTAAAGTGACTGGCCTGTTGGTCTAGTGGTTAGCGGCCCTGACTGTTGTTCTGGAGGTCATGGGTTCGATTCCCACCCAGTAGAAATGTTTTTTTGACAAGCACAATCATTTCTCCTGCCTCTGGGTGTAATTTGTCTATATTATGTATGTATTTAAAAATATATAAGTACCTATGTTTATCAGTTGTCTTGTACTCATAGTACAATCTTTGCTTCGTTTGAGACTAGATGGCGTTGTGTGGAAGTTGTGGAATATTATTTTATAAAAAAAGTATTCATGAAAGCGGGACGCGCATATGCTAAAATCACACTATAAGAGGGGGCGGTAGTACCCCTATTAGTATTTTCTAAGCTGTAAGTATTACTTCTGGGTAATCCAAGCGTTTCTGTTGTACGGTAATTATTAAGACGTTACTTCACGTTGACGTTAATTTTGTAATGGGACTTTGACAGCCTACAGCGAAAAGGTGCCGTGATTTGGTTATAAATGTAGATTGTGACTTAAGGAATGTTTGACGGATTGAAGGAGTTTCTATAATTTAATGTTAATTGACATCCATCAACTTTTCTGTTTTAATACGAATAAGAACAACAAAGTAAAGTACAATAGATACCTACCAATAGCAGAATAGAGAACTCATTTTTTATTCAATTTTCCCATTAACCAGTAGTCATTTAAGACGCGGAATTTTTACTATTTAAAAAATAATTTTTGACCTTGGGTACCTTACGGAATACAAGAATCACATCCATCGCTAACCATCCCTTATGAAAGTTACAAACAATATCAAACCAACAATTCAATGAAAACAAACAAATGAGACTCATCATTAAAACTACAAGAAAAACACTAGATAAAGGTCAGTCTGAAAAACTCGTATGACCAAGAGAGCATGGTTTATGACAGTAAGTACTAACATCAAATAATATTGTGTGTCTCGTTAAAATTGTACGCGCCGGCACACATAGACCGAAGTTTAGTTGAGCCTGCATGCTAGCTCGATCTAGAACAAGGGAAAATGACCTACAAATGTTATTTACAAAGTCAAGTTTTCATGCGAAAGGTTTTTGTTAGGACTTGATTTGAAGGTTTTTTTTATATGATTGTTCATTAATTTAAGTGGAGAAGCGAGAGTTGGACTTGCTAGTCTGACGACTCGGTACTAGGCTAAAAAAAAGCTATTAAATACGTTTATGAGGCAGTAGTTGTTATAAATTATCTGTAAACATTTTAAATGTTTATCTGTTACCTATTAAGGTTCATGAGACACAGCCTGTTGAAAGACGGACAGACAGAGCCTCTCACTTCATTGCAAGTAATGCTGGCTAAGCAAACAATTTAATTTTGTTTGATGGTAATCTTGATTTCGAATTAAAGTAGTGTTAACGAAACCTTCTTTTCAAAGTGAAACCTTCTTCAAGATCCTTAGTGAAACCTCTTTCGAACCTGGGATTTGACAAGCAGTCCGCTATAAAAGACGGAGCGCCCTTAGCAACGCTCTCTCTCCGCTGTCAGCTGGCCTCGCTAGAACATCTCCGTGACCTTCGTTGTATTTATTCAGCATAGCAACCATATTGTTATTTCGATAATTGCCATTCATATTCCTTTGCAGTAATTAGAGTTTGATGTATTAACTTTAAGTTATCTTTGTAAAAATTTGGTTAAATTTTTTGTGACGTAACCGTGCTTTCTTTTTAAAAAACCTGTCCTCACTTCTGGTTTCTAAGACTAGTTTTATTTTTTTTAAGAAAAGAAAGCAAGACTATTGCATGTCACTTCATACTGATATATCTTTGTTTTGGAATAGTAAGAAAAAAGCAAATGTCATGTAAACCAAATTTGCCACAAATTAAAAACAATAAAAATAGAACACCATCGACACAAAAATCTCAAATATTTTAAATCCATTTAAATTTAGAACAAAGTTCCTCCATTTTATTTGACGTTGTCATGAAACGGAATAAATGAATGTGGAATGTTCTAGGCATTACGATGCAAAAATTGGACGTTGGCCGTCCGTTACCACTTCTTCGACTACTCATATCGGGACCTAGTTTTTTCCATTCCAACGCCGCCGGCTTGGATTTCAAAAAGTCGAATGTGCAGTTCCGTCAGTTTTTCAGTTATTCAAAGTTGGTGTTCAGAAACTAGGCTAGGATTTATTTCAAATGAAGTTTGTTTAAGCAGAGTCCGAGTATTTTGAATATTGCTTTTGTGCTTCGATGTGAAACAGGGCGTAAGTTTGTTAAAAAAACGGTCTTAGTAAGGGGGCAACTTTATCGTCGGTTCTTAAAAAAAAGGATTGGTTTAATTAGAGAAGGTTTGGCTAGTTTATACACATTCAGCTTTATAAATACTTCACATTTACGTCAGTAGATAACACTTGAATTAATGAAGATACAAAAGTACAGAACAGTAATATAATTTTTTTTAGGTATTAACCTTTCCATTTTATAACAAACTAGCGGTTGCCCGCGGGCCTGGACGCTAAAAATCGAAAATGATCTCAAGGGAACAAAAAATCGGGATAAAAACTATCCTGAATCCTGTGTGTTAAAACTTATTCCACAGAAAGTTTAATATTTTATGCAAGTGTTCAACTGACCATTTTATAACAGATTTTATACATCAGAAATCCAATTCTACTTTTTCATTTTCCACCCGACTTTTTGAGGTCCTATACATTGTTCACTCAATTAATTGGTAAAATTAAACGGCGGAGTATCGAGCTCCTATGATAATTCCATTAAAGATTTATGCTGAAGCTTTTTGAATATCGGCGCGAATATATTTATTTGTAGAGCATTTTCAAACGGGCTTAGTAATCTAATTACGAAATAGTCTAACTAGGTTGTGTGTCGCTACTTTCTCTATGTATATAATGCGGACAACATCACATACATTGTTCTGAACCCTAAGTAAGTTGCTGAAGCACTTGTGTTATGGAATTCAGATACAAGAAGGTACCACAAACACCCAGACCCGAGACAATGTAGAAATGTTAATTTTTACATTGACCCGACCGGGGATCGAACCCGGGACCTCAGAGCTAGCGACACCTTGAAACCGGTGCGTACGCCACTCGACCACGGAGGTCGTCAACGACCTTCGTGTATATACATATTACGTATATGTATATATATATATATTATGTATATACATATTTTGAGTAAAACTTTATGGAAGCAACATAAACAGTCTAAAATTTTCTATTTGCAGGGAGTTAAATGCCCTTTTTATTCCGTACCCAAATAAAGGGAGGCCTATCCACTACGTAGGCCCCGTACCGGTTAAAACAAAATCATAATTAAGGCTCTGCTGTTTGTGTCAGTTGGTCTGTCACCGGCCTGTACCTTCTTCATGAGAATTGATAATATCTAGAGAAATGAAATTTTGACAGACGATAAATCACTGTTGCCGCTTTAACAAAAAATGACGGAGAGGGTAAGCAATGTAGATATGTTTATACATTCGATGAACGAATGACGAATTGATCGATTTTTTATATATTTTTTTTCTTAAGCTACTATGAGAAACTCAGCATCGAGATTTCAACTCACACTATAGCAGATTATATGTTGGTATGTTGACCGGCTATATTAGACTTTATTACAACTTTAATTCACACAATGAGTCTTAGGTAAGTAAGCCTTCAAATCACTAGCAATATAAATAAAATCTAACTTTCTGGTTTTGTCCCGGCCTAGTGACTTTGACCTGTCTGCGACTTCAACTCATTTTCAATGTCATTAAATGCTAAAGAAAACAAATAAAATGAAAGTGTTTTAAATAGGTTCAAATTCTGTTACAATAGACTGATAAAAGAACTAAACTTTTTATTAAAATGACTATTTCTGAACTTTGACAAGGACATCGTATGGTGTAAATGAACCACATTATTTTTGGTACTTCGACTTGTACAATAGCATTTTTTTTGTCGAGATTAAGTATATAATATAATTTTTCTCTAACATATGGATTCTGGCAGTAAAAATAAAAGTGGTCAACCCATTCAAAATTGTTATACAAACACAATGGAAAAAGAAATGGTTTTCCTATAAAATTTACATGAGATGATAAGGGTTTGTAATTTTGTTCGCAATATAAGAAACTATTATATTTTTTTTTTCTGTAGCCCACTGTGTCCCACTGTTGGGCAAAGGCCTCCCCCAAATCCTTCCACGACTTCTATTCTGGGCCGCATGGAACCAGCCTGCGCGGTAAGCGTTAAGGTCGTCTCGCCACCGCTTCCTAGGTCGCCGACATTATGATTGCCATAAAAAAAAATGCAAATACAAGTTTATAGAAATAGTATAAAAGAAATAGCTTCATGAAAAACCGATCGACAGACAGCGGAACCTTAAGAACAGTTCCATTTTCACCCTGTAGGTACGGAACTCAACACTTAATAATTAAAAAAAACACCCAGCCATATGATACAAAAATAATTGGCAAGCGGACTAGGCGACGTTAAAAAAGCGGTCAGTATGTTTGTCATGTCCTAAACTAACAAACGAGTCGGTCTCATGTTATTATTTGTTGATGCTCATGTAAATTAGAGGGCAGTGGGTCAGGCCCCAGTTCATTATGTTGGCTCTTCAACACTGGTCAAAGTATACTTGCTGTTAAATAATTTAGAATTATATATGAGTCTGTATTGCTTTTCATAATTTATGAGTACCTACTATGAGAAGTGTAATGAATACTCTAGTTTGTTGATAACTGATGATAAGTTTTTTAAGTATTCAAAGAAAAATACAGAAACAATTTCCATGGGAAACAAATCGCCTAAGTCTGGAAACTATATCTCTTAAGTTACTTGATTTTAACTTGTAACTTCCAAAAAATCGGTGACGATTCACATGATTTACATTTTGTTGTTAAATAGTCTCTAGTGTCATACTCAATCGATGCAAAAGCGGTTTACTCTGAACTGATGGCTGTTTCCGGACTCCAGTTGAGTCTGAAACTAGTCGAGCAAATAACTTATCTCACAAACACTATATTCAGCAAACACTTCCTCAACGAAAACTGTTGCAATTAGATAGTTCTAAGTTTAACTAGCAACACCATCATTCCCCAATTTTGTATAAACAAGTAATTCTAACATAATTTACTAAAGTTCATCTCAAAAACAAGACAATTTCACCAAAGAAAACCTTCTGCAATATCTAAGACAACAATTTCGCATAATTTTCGAAACTCGAGTGTTGGCGGGCGCCTAAATCTGTGCTAAAGCAACCGCAGCGAGCGGCGCCGCAGTATGTTATTATGCTTTGAACCTGTTACTATATGCAAATAAACAGAACGGTTGTTAAGATGCCGCAACGATATAGATAGACACAGACTGGGTCGAATACAGGCCTACTGGCAACTACCTATTCAGAAGTTGTTTTAAAATTATATACCACTAATTAGCTCGTGGCTAAGCTGTAACCGCATAAGTGAAACGATCACAGGTTAAGCTATGCTTGACGCGGTTGGTCCGTAGACGGGTGACCATCTTTGTCACAACTAGTTACGTTAAATTGTGGGTCCGGGCTGTTATTCTTACACCTTTGAAAGTCGTAACAGGTAGTGAGAAGCTTGAAAAGTCTGACAACCAGTCTAACCAAGGGGTATCGTGTCGCCCAGGTAACTGGGTCGAGGAGGTCAGATAGGCAGTCGCTCCTTGTAAAACACTGGTACTTAGCTGAAACCGGTTAGACTGGTAGCCGACCCCAACATAGTTGGAAAAAGGCTAGGCCAATGATAATTTTATAAATGTGTAAGTTTGTATGTTTGGTTATTTGTGTGTACGTTTGTTGCATTATCATGCCCACACGGCTGGATAGATTTTTTATGGTTTTCACTTACAATTAACACAACAGGATCAGGATTTTCGGAGTTATAAACTTAGTACAGGAGTAAACTTTTATACAAATAAAACTGCTTAAAACATAGCGACAAAGAACAATGAGAATTTATATGTAAGTTTGGCAACACTGGAGATAACTAATGACTTTTTAAAGGCAATTTTAATAATTTTCTTAATAAAATGCATAACGATTTTTAGAGTTATTAATACTAAGTACACTTAATATTTTTAAAATGTTGTATAAGTGATAACATACAGATTCTGGCGGTCACAGCGAAATTTCCAACAACAGTGCTCAGATAAGTCAGTATTTCTGGAATCCAAAGCGAACATAACTTTGTCAGAACGCAAGCTAAACATTTATTTTAACAAATTAGTTCTTCCTTTTTCCAGGAAAGCAAAGATTTGGAAAATGTGTGTGCATCGCACACTTTCGAAAATGGTTTAGTTTTAGAAATTGTGAAAATCACGGCTGGAATTTCACTGGATTCTATGTACCCTTTTATTGTATAGAAATATCTAGAATTACACATGGTATTTTATTCTCAACAATTAGGGGTTGTAAAAATCCATTTTCCGCATGGAAAGCAATCGTTGGGCCAAAGTCACCACACTATGGGAGCCAACGGATGGACGGCGTCGTCGTGGGCGACCTAGGAAGCGGTGGCGAGACGACCTTAACGCTTACCGCGCAGGCTGGTTCCATGCGGCCCAGAATAGAGAGTCGTGGAAGGATTTGGGGAGGCCTTTGCCCAGCAGTGGGACACAGTGAGCTAGAGAAAAAAATTGAAAAAGAATATTTTATGAAACTTAAAGAAGTATAATTATTTTATGCCTTGATTAGCTTTTGATTTAAAGTACTTATTTTAGATGTATCGATATTTATAAACACAGCATGAGTAAACTAAAAAAATAAAAAATGTCATTAACACACTTTGTTTTACACTCTTTAATATTTAAAAAACTACTAAAACTCAACATGCAATCATTAAATATTAACTTTAAATAGACTTCAAACAAAATGTTAACAGCAAAGTGCTATAAATAAATGCCGTTTATTTTCTGCAGGAGCTTATTAAAAATGCTAAGACTGTGCTAAGCTATTAAAATGTTGTCATTCACATTTATCGACAGCCAACGGCAGCTAACGCTTACATAACTTTAGTTATTATGGACCATATTTATTTAAAAGTGAACATAAAATGGTGTAGTTTATTACATTATTAATTTTCGACGTCCATTTTCTATAAGTCTTAATCTGCCAAAGCTTTGCTGAAAAAAAAACTTAGAGTTAAGCTATTTATACTTTTTCAAGTTGTAAATTGAATTGTTTTTTATTTAATTTATAAGTATGAAGTAAATATTGGCAATCGAAGTGTATTTCATTAAAACGCTGCGTTTCTTTTTGTCTTCATAAAGGGTGTATAGGAAATGCAAGGTCATATTGTATGTCGCTTCGAAATGTCATTTTAGAACGTATAATTTGTCTCGGACTGCTATTTGCTTGATGAACGTTGTTCATATCAGAATAAAATATTGTCATTTTAAATATTATAGATCTAAATAACATAGAACTAACTAAAAACTTTTTATTCGACATGGCGATGCTACTTTCTATGTAACTAAATAAACTCATATGGAAAGTCTTACAACACAAAAAATATACTCCAACATTTTTCAAAAAAAAATTTAGAGTCTAACTAAAAAGATCACACCTTTTATAACTAACTGAAAAAAAGGCAACAGTGATACGTCCGTTTCCAGACGTCTGAAAATAAGCATCAGTACGGTTCGCCTGAGGGCCTGAATTGTGCCGATCCTGAATGCAAATTACTACCAACGCCTGTACTAATGGATGCAGCATGGCCTCTTTCAGAGGCGGCCCATAGAATAGGCGTTAATCGAAACCGCTGGAGGGAAATGAAGACAGGTTGACGTGGATGTAGGAAATTAGTAAAGTAATTAATTGTGAATACTAATAATTATAATAATTATTATAAGAATGAAAATAACACCAAAAAATTCAATAAACCTGTTATTTCCTGCGGTTTTCTCCCTGGATTTTGGTAATAGCTGCAAAAACTGGTGCTTAATTCGTGGTGTTAGCTACCTTCGCAATTTTTTTTTATCTAAATTAGTCTAGCCTTGATTTATCTTTTAAATGTCAAACAAACTTTCACCTTTGTAACATTAGTGTTAATGTTAATATCTATTCTGCCGTGGTATAACTAAAATGCCGTTATCCAACATCTGGTAAATTTTCAACTTTTGATGCTACATCAATGAGAAAACAAAATTCTATCGATCTGTGTTTGCGAATTTCCAAAACTATTCAAGATATTGAAAATTCACAAACACAGATCGATAGATTTTTATTTTCTCATTGATGTAGCATCATTTTTTATAGGCAGTATTTTTGATTTTCAAACACTTCATCTTCTAGACATAGTAAATTGTAGATAAATGCAATAAAAATAGGTAGATACTACAAAGCGACTCAGAAAGATGTCTTATTGGAGATATTGCCTCCTTGAATTCGTTCCTGTCAAAATATGATTTGGTGCGACGTCGCGACGCTTTTCATAGTGTACGTTTTGAATGTTGCTCTTCCATCCGATATTTATTTTAGTCAAAATAATGTGTGCGTCAGACTTGCGATTTGAGGGTTCCGTACAAACAGGGAATACCATGACATATTTATGAACGGAACATGTGTTGCTTTAATTGTTTTTATAGCGGCTACACTTTATTTAGAAAAAAAAACAACTGTTTAGATATCACGGCCCATGACATACAAACCTGGTGACGCACGCATAGACAAATTGCCTGATGAAAAAAGGGACAGAGAGCGGAACCTCACTAATTAGTATCCGTTTTTAACTTTTGAGCACAGTATCTTAGTTTTTTTGTGTTTTAATAATCTAACAATTATTAAAAAAGCTACTGGTCTATGAAGACGCTCATGAAGGGTGATCTGCCGATTTCGATGTAGCGGAAGCTCATTGACATGTGTATCCTGCCCATCTTAACTTACGGTGCTCAGACCTGGTCGCTGACCGACTCGCAGAAATTCCGCCTTGGAGTTTGCCAAAGAGCTATGGAACGCAGCAATCTTGGTGTTAGGTTACAAGACCGAATTCCAAACACCACGCTGCGTTCCAAAACTGGGATTATAGACGTCGGCAAAAAGGCTGCCAGGCTAAAATGGGATTGGGCGGGTCATGTTAGCCGCATGGAAAGCAATCGTTGGGCCAAAGTCACGTCTATGGGAGCCAACGGATGGACGGCGTCGTCGTGGGCGACCTAGGAAGCGGTGGCGAGACGACCTTAACGCTTACCGCGCAGGCTGGTTCCATGCGGCCCAGAATAGAGAGTCGTGGAAGGATTTGGTGGAGGCCTTTGCCCAGCAGTGGGACATAGTGGGCTAGAGAAAAAAAAAACAATTATTTTGATCCGGCCAAGCCAGGTACTACTAGATAAAAATTGTTAAAGTTATAGTCCAGGGAGACAGAAAACTTCAAACAAAGAAAAAATATGTTTATAGTTACAAAAAAAAACCCTTTTATAACTCAGCAAATCAATTCAGAAATCGAAACATCATTTTTAAACTCCTTTTTTACCAAAATCCCCTTTTCCTTCCCGGTTATACGTTCCACTTTAATACAGATGCTACTATGTGACAAGCTCCCCACAATTGATTAGATTCTCGTGGCCCCACAGTCACCTGCTACGTATCTTTGAACACGCTCAAGACCTTTATTACTGCCCAAATAGACTTGAGTCGGCGCTATATTAAGCTCTGAAGTAATTAAAATTAAGTTCATATCACAATCTGCTTCGCCCATTGATACATTTGAATCGTTATGAATTTGAATCAGATATATTTTAAGTGTATTTAATGAGACTTCCTACTTATATCCTACTGATATGACAAACGCGAAAATTTGTCCGTACGGTTGTTCCGCTTTCACACAAAAACCGCTGAACTGATATAGATGGAACTTGGTACTCAGATAGCCCAGATTAACATGTAGTTTTATATCGATTTTTGGTTCCCACGGGATCATATTGTTTTGTATTGCTTTCTGGGGGTGATCTAATCTACTGAGACTACTTTTTTATTCTTTGGTCTAGTGTAAATCTTAATGAGAATAACATTGCAACATACAATTACCAATTATGATTTGTTTATCAAAAAATTATACTACAAAGTAAATCGCTAGTAAATGCGGCACCATCACATACATTGTTCTGAACCCAAAGTAAGTTGCTGAAGCACTTGTGTTATGGAATTCAGATACAACGAAGGTACCACAAACAGACCCGAGACAATGTAGAAATGTGATTTTTTACATTGACCCGGCCGGGGATCGAACCCGGGACCTCAGAGCTAGCGACACCTTGAAACCGGTGCGTGCGCCACTCGACCACGGAGGTCGTCATATCGATTAAAGCATGCTCAAGCAAGCTCTTTCTTTCTTCTTTATTTTTAACAATACATACTATGACATTTCTACGATTTTGCCTGTTTTAAGTGGTTAAAAAATCATTGTTGTATTTACTGACTTGCCTTACGAAGTATTAGTATAAACTGAAGCATTCCTACACATTTTCTTATTCCGACCAAAAATAAAGGCGAATATCATTGTTATCTTGAAAGAATAGGCTGATACTACACCGGTATTGGAATTCAGGGGACGCACGAATACCGTAAAATTTGGTAGCAATAGCACTGTATTTTCATGATGTGACAAATATGAAACAAATAAAAATAAAGGGTATAGAAATATCTTCGGTTGCAGACGCTGTCTGTAAAATATTCATAGGGCCTTCGCAACGTGAAATGTTTTTAGGTATGGAATCGTATTTGGACTCAAATTGAGTATAAGGTAAGATACCCACCTAGTGAGGAACCCTTTTTAACCATTGTAATTTGAAATACTTAAATACATTTTTGTGTTTTTGGTACTGTCAGGTATTGGTATTTAAATTGAGAATTGAATATTATTTAGACATAACTGTTTCCTCAAGCGTATTTATCAAGACTAGTTTTGGACCCAACAGGACCCTTTCATCATGAGCTGACTGAAATTAAATGATTATGTAGAAACATGAGCCGGTAATCCGTTATAAAAACGTGAAGCGAGAACTAAAGTGCGAATCAGATAGGCGACGTTGAGGGTTCCGTGAATAAAATAGGCTAAGAGAACAAATTGGTTGCCGAAAAAAACAATAAATGTGTGAAATGTTTAAATAACAGTTGCGAAGTATAAAACACTGATATTACCCGGTAAATACCTGAAGATCTAAAATAAATGCCGCGACGTAATCCCGGATGCGCTTTGTGAAACACAGACGGTGTTTCCGGATTTTCGCTTCCTGGAACGCCAAACGTTTTGATACAGGTATTCTATTGTTTTAGTTCAGATATAATAGACCAATCATGTTTATGACAAGTACCAAAACCTAACTAGCTATCAGCTGTCAAAATTTGTATATATTCAATACTCAATACTTTATTGCTTCCATAATGTAGTTACATGTGCTAAGTTTAGGCACAATGATCAATTATGGACCACGTAGGGCACAGCGTTATGGTAGAATTATGATATTCCTTAAGTATTGAAATAACCTCCTCCTCACCGATTAAAAATAAATAAAAACTAAAACTAAAGTCCAATTATAGTGCACCTATACGCAAAAAGCTTAATTTATTGTTTCAGTAAAAGATGACAATTTTTTTTCCCAAAAACGTTTCCAACAAAACTACCAAATTTTAATGCCTTAAAAACATTAGGACACTTTAATCTCAACAAGATACACATTTATTTCAGCGTTAGTTTAATTCTACACTGTATTTACCAGTATAAATGATAAAACGGATTCTAAGCAGCAATTTGTATGCAGCGAAATAAGGTTGCAACTGGAAAACTCTTTAACGAGGCACCGCATTTCTGACATTTTTATTCGTTGGATGGTCAATAATTTGAAGAAATACTGATATTTTACTGTTAGAAATGTTTATTCAAGATATTTACGACTGTAGAGTATTTCTAGGTGTGATATTATGGACTAGTAATGCGTTTATAAAAAGTGTTTAAAAAAAACCGTGTTCTATTGAAAAACACTTTTTGTTGAGATGTATTTGAAAATTTGCCAAAAAGCAACTAATTCGGAAAAAATACTACTTCCTTCAAAAATTTGGAATTTTTTGTCAGTCTAAGGCAACTTTATATCAACTTAGTATGCTTGAAACAGTCAGGAAAGAGCACATATATAGAGCATAGGAAAAAAAACCGTAATGACGAAGTCAGGTAAAAAAATATATCCATATTGTTACTATTAGTTGTTAATATAACTATTTGGTTGTGTTTACTTTTGTATTGTCTTGTTATTTAAATTGTCAGATTTAAAAAAAAAGCTTTCTGAATTAAAAAAATAAAATTATGTTATTCTAACAGTTGGTAATTAGTTTTTTAAGCAGTACAAATTAAGTAAATATTGAAAATGGTTCTTAATTTTCGAGTTTTCTCTAAAATTTCTCCTTAAGATGCCCAAAGCATACTTAAATGAATGCATCCAATGTATCCTAGTCTAATAGTTTCAGTAATCCAGGCAGCTTGCTCCTCCTGTCGCCACAAACACAGAGATGGCGTCCAGATAGACTTGATTAGTTTCTCAACGCCGGGCGCCCTTTGTGCTCTCTCAAGCCTGTATTTTCCGAATCGTTATTGTTTAACTGAACGTCTTTGGTAATGCAGGATGGATCTAGGTTTCCTGTTGAAAGAAGTGAATCTTCTTAATGTACTTATAGAGGCCTTATGTAATGAGAAGAATATGTCCATGTTTTTAAGTGAAGCATTTTTTTTTAATAAGTTATGGATTTGTTAGTGTAAAACAAAGACAGTTTCCAGATTAGATACTGTTTTGAAGGTGCAAAATCATCATCGGACATCAAATAAAAACTTGATCAATTTGAATGGGACCTGAAGACATCGATTTATCGTTAAAGATAAAAATCGGTTTATCCAGTCGAAAGTTTTCATTTAAAAAATAATAATTGACTGTATTTCTTTGTTTTGTTGAATTGAAACCTCCTTTTGGAAGTCGATTCAGGAATTACAATGTTGATATTGGAAGAAAGAGACGGCGCATAACATAACACGTAACCGCATCTCCTTCCCAGAATGGCAACAGCCACGCTTCACAATATCATAGCAAGCCCACAGTAATATTAAGTACAAGTAACGCAGGAAATAAATCCACTGAAACGAATAGCAAACAAACAGAATTTTAAAATACCAATACTTATTGTTCTTGAAAATTCAAGTCAAAGAAATTTCTAGTACATTTCACTGGAAATATAAAATTGCGTTTGGTCTTACTATAAATCGTCATCTATATGAAATGGTATCGATAAATTTCATTGGCTCCACAATATCGAGAGACGTCGCACTACTCTGTGATATATTAACATCACTCGATTATATTTCACTATCTGCAACGTTTCAGGCTAAAAAGAGGTTGTTTATTCCTAGTTCTGAAAGTATTTGTATAGCAGCTCTTTCACAAACATTTGGAATAAGAACAACTTAGTGAAAAATAAAAAAAAAGAGTTAGAAACAGACCGGAGTTTGCTTGTCTTTGTGCATGTGACTTGAATGTTTGTGAAACCCCCCGCGACACAGGGATCAAATTGCCTAATGCGGGAGTCGTTTAAAAATTAAATCAGCATCAAATCTCGTGAATAGAAATCGCTCAAATGTGTTTAAAATGACATTTCGTTTCTTTAAGTCATGTGACTAACGTGGCATCTCGTTTTCTACCAAAGATTGTCGAAAAAATTCAATCTTTGCTTTGAAAAGATATTTTTTAGGCTAGTTCTGTGTTAACTTCCGTATCTACAGGGTAAAAAACGGAATCCTATTGCCTCAGCTCTGCTGTCTGTCCATCTGTCTGTCATCAGACTGTATCTTATGAAACTTTCCCAATTATCATGACCATCTACAATAAAAAATCCTTGTTTGTTTAAAAGTAAGTTTGTAAGTAAAATTTGAATAATTATGGAAAAAAATTATCGTTATCACTTCCCAGCTACCTCGATACGAAACACAATATATACGAAGAGTACGGGAGTAGGCAAAATGAATATCAATTCAGTACCAAATAAAAGAGCCCAAATATACTCTGAATTTACATAACACTCCGGGTTAGGTCCAAGGATGATTGTCCCTGCATTTTATTGTTACCTTATAAGAATTCAATACTCCACAATCATACAATATATTGAAGAAAAGAAAAATATTGAATGGGTGTGATCATCATATCAACGCTAAGTTGATTGTTGATGAAATGTGTCTCAACTGGAATGTGGGTTGCACAGTTATTTAACTACTAGCTGTTGCCCGCGACTTCGTTCCCGTGGGTAGAAGATATAAGTTATGATTTATACCTGCCCTGTTTTTTTCCACATTTTCCATTGTATCTTCGCTCCTATTAGTCGCAGCGTGATGGTTTATAGCCTAAAACCTTCCTCGATGAATGTTCAATTGAACACAAAAAGAATTTTTCGATTTGAACCAGTAGTTCCTGAGATTAGCGCGTTCAAACAAACAAACAAACTCTTCAGCTTTATATATTAGTATAGATGAACACAAAAAGAATTTTTCGATTTGAACCAGTAGTTCCTGAGATTAGCGCGTTCAAACAAACAAACAAACTCTTCAGCTTTATATATTAGTATAGATTTATTTGTTTGAAGAAGCAAATCCAAGTAACTGGTTGTTTCTAGTTGGACTCAAAACGATAAAGATTGTACAAATGGACATATACTGCCTATATAAACAAAGAATCTGTGAAAAATTTGGTCACCCAACAAGTGATGACCGTAACACTCGTTGATTAATCTTGCCCTGTCAAACTGATATTTTCTTTAGTTTCATTTTTATCCATTCAGTATGGAAATCTAAAAACATTGTATACTGTGTAAATAGGTTACAAGAATGAATGGTATATTCGTATTTGTTCAGCCGTTTCGTTGGCATGTTTAAACCGATAGTTATTATTGACGCAATTCTATTTCTTTAAACAACATCTCCAGTAACTTACTCGTTAAGAAGCAGGACTTGAAAACATCCACGTCATATGTATAATTATAGCATAATTGTCATAAGCCGGGATCAAACCCACGACACGTCGCGCACAGTGGTTTTAGCCTGGTGGCCTATACCACTCAATACTCAATACTTTTATTCCATTCCAACACAAAGCACGCACACAAATGCATGTGTACTTAGATTGTAAGTACATAAGGATATTAGTTATACTTATCTATCTAGTCAACATGTTTTTTTTTACTATAATTAAATCTAAAACAAAATGCATGCACTTTATAATTAAGCATTCCTCACAATTTCAAAGCCTAGCTTTATTATAAAAAAATAAAACATCGCTGAAACCAGCAAAACCTTTAAAGCCTTAGAAAGAACTGACAAAAACACTGTATACTCTTTTTAACACGTTGAACATTAAAGGTGCGTTTCCGAGCGAGCGATTGTAGCTACGCACGAGTTGATCGTACG
This sequence comes from Trichoplusia ni, assembly GCF_003590095.1. NCBI lineage: Eukaryota > Metazoa > Arthropoda > Insecta > Lepidoptera > Noctuidae > Trichoplusia > Trichoplusia ni. The sequence continues at coordinate 2,022,057 of NC_039489.1, read as the reverse complement.
AACAAAATGAATATCTTCATTATAGAAGAGCCTTAAGTTTGTTTCGACTTTTCCTTTTCGGATAGACGGATAGGAAACGTCAATGCTTTCTCTCAGTGATCTCAAAATCAAAATCAAAAGTCATTTATTCAAATTATGCTACTAAGTAGCACTTTTTGAAGATCAGATTGAATTGGACACCCAGCAAAAGCAAAGCAAAGCACCCAGTTTCGCCCACCCTTTACCGCGTCCATTTACTGCGTCCAGCATTTTGGACAAGCACTTACTTGTCCTAAATGCTCAGAACAGGGCATGTAACTGGTTAATGATTTTATTGATTTCAGTTGTATAAAATATATGTTTTCGACGTGCAATAATTAAATATGACATTTTCAAAGTAACACGTATACAAACTATTTAAATACTCCCAGAACAGTGCTTTTAGAGGACGGAAATTAATTTATCTCTATATAAAAAACAGCTACTGTTTCGTAGGCCAGGTTTTCTTGAATAAAGTTTTATTTTTCAAATCGCGCGCACGAAGACGTACCTTTAGAAAAATGTCGGCAGTTAAATGAATGAACCTCGTCCCGCGACAACGGGATCACGTTTCTGTAGTATTTAATTAATGGGGACCGAACTGAAATGAAATTATTTTTCTTTTAAGTCAAATGAAAATAATGATAGTGTGTTTGGTGACAACTTGACCCTCTCGTAATTAGAGGGATCGGATTTCGAATAATACTTTGTTTTTTAAGCGATTCTTTGTTCATTAATAATTTTAAGCGAAATCTAAGTACTAATCTAAGTTTGTGAGGTACTTCGATTTTGCTTAGATTTAGACCAAAATATTTAATTTATTAGATTTTCATAAAAAAACTGAAATTTAAGATATCAATGAATCAACCTATTGTACTTAGTGTCATTAAAGAACTTTACCCAAAAAGTCACAATCGTGTCAATCACGGATTATTCCATGTGCAGAAAAGAAAAAACACACCATTTTAATACCAACTTCCAAAAAACAACGCGCTGTTTTAAAAACAAAAAAAAGACCCCTTAAAAAATCTAATAAACACTTTTCAAAAAAAAGAACTTACAAGCCAAATGACAAAAAGAACACAACCTACAACGGACGATGCACAACACAAAATAAAAAAAATATATATAAAAATTTCAATATAGCCAGTGTCAGCACTGCATTTTTCTATCAGGGGTGTCTAGTGTCCATTAATAACACATGGTGTCTTACGACGTTGATATTAAACTTCAGGGACGCGAGTGAAAAATGAAGTGGAGATAGCGAGCTTCGGACAACCCTGTTTATTTTAGACGTCTTTTCCTTATATTTGGTGCAACCCGTTTATGAGACCGCTTGTGAAGCATTAGAGGGTTGACGTGTACAAGTTTTTGATGGTTTGGGATTTTAAATGAAACTTGCGGTTCTACTTATATAAATGTTCTTTGATTTTGTTAAGGAAAACACTTATCTATGGGAACTCTTATGATTAACATTTTTTTTTTATTATATTGGTAGATGCCTGTGCCCAGAATTGGGGTATTATCGTAACAAAAAAAATGTTGTATCAAAAAAACATCCGTCGATGTTTAAACTCTCTATCGATGCGATGTCTCCGTTTTCACAAACGTTTGGTAACCTACAAACACGAACACGTAAGAATATCCTATCATAATATCCCTTAAATTAATAACCACAGGTACACTCCGTCACTCGAGACGTACTCAAACTCGCAAGTTTGTGGAGAGCCAGGTTTTCATGTAAATTGTTGCGGTCACACCTCGCAACTAGCTGACGGTAATAACACAAGTTTTGAGACGAACAGAGTGCTGCTAACCGAAATATATTGCAGAGCTCGTTGTTCTCAAGGCAAGTGAAATTTCTGTAAACGATAACATTTATTCTTCTGTGTTTTTTGTTTCGATGTTCATTTTTTTTAACACGACTCCCGCTAAGGAATTTAATCCTGTGGCGCCGGGGGCTTTACAAACATACAATTCACATGCACAAAGACACCTAGACTCAGAACATGGAAACTGAAGCATTCGTGGATCGCACAAAGGCTTGTCCTACGCGGGGATCGACCATTGTAGAGTGACGCTGATCGTATCAATTAAATGTATTTAACTCATCATCATAATTACCGTTTCCCAATTATGTTAGGGTCGGCTTCCTGTTAACCGGATACAGCTTAGAGTTTCAAGGAGCGACTGCCCATCTGTCTTCCTCAATCCAGTTACCTGAGCAACACGATACTCCTTTAAGACTGGGAGTCACACTTTCTAGCTTGTGACTACCCCTATCGACTTTCATTTCTTCAATGAGCAATGATTCATTACGCAAGCTGATATTTTTAAAGTTTCTGAGTTGAGTAAATATAGTTGAATTCTTAACGGAATTATATCACAGCATCAATTTTTGCCAATTGATTTTGTGGTACGCAGAAAGAACAAACAAACACTTAGGCTACATATAGTTTTGACTAATTAAACTAAAACTCTTAGAAATAGCTACCTGGTCTTGTTTATTAAGGTCCCAGAGGTCTGTAAATAGTGGCAGCAGATAGTGGCAGGGTGCAGGTTCAGGTAGAGCGCCACCATTACCCACTATTGCAACTCTGCCAACGGCGACGTCATATAGAACTAATTTGCATTTTCACATAGAGTAAGGATTTGGGCAGAGAGGACATACTAGACGTTGAAAGGAATGTACATAATCAAAAGTTTTTATGTCAAGTAGGCCGTTTACCAGGTACTTTTAAAAACGTTACAGTGTACTCTTGGTGACAAATTCTCATTCCTATGGACAACAACCGGCGAGAATCTCTAAAATTTTAATAATAAATATTAAGACAGTAACTTTTATTTTTGTACATCTAAGACGTCGTTTGTGATTCATGCAATAACAGTGTAAAATAACAAAATAGTAAATAAATAATGAAAAAAATGTAAGAGGGAAAGAGACCATAAATTTTATTGGCATTGTTTAGCGGAGTGTACGATTGAGTACCGCAAACTGATCTAACTGCGAAACCTATAGTACTACTGACACATCATGTATTGTTGGAGTGAGAGAGGAATCAAACTGCCAGACAAAATTTATGTCAAAAATCTTGCTTTCAAAAACAAGAAATCACTGTCTTCCGTTCAAACCAAAGCAGGAGACATTTGAAGATATTCTATTTCAAAAAAGGCGTTATGTCCGCTGCAGTCCATATTTTCTATAAGCAGTCAAGAAGAATCAAAGATAACGAATCATTTATCATTCCACTAACTTTAGGCACAATTTTTCATTACCCCAAAAACACATCTGCGCTCAACTCTTCCAACTCTTTGACCCACGTCGGCACACTTAATTAAAAGCATGCGAATAAGTGCACAGTTAATTGTATTTTATCATGTGATTCTGTACTACTCTAGATGTGTAGGTAAATCACTTGAGATACGCTCTTTGAGTCAGAGTGGACACTTTATATTATGTATGGCGATACGTGCTGTGAATAAGTGACTTCTAGTATTTGAAATATTTTTATGAGGATTCTTAGTTTCTTGGGAACCTAAATGGTGTTAGATTGTTTCTTTGTGTGAGGACTGGTTAGGTACTTCATTTGTTGGAGTGTATATTACAATTAGGTATTTGGTGTGAAATCCGTATTTTTTTCTCATAGTTACTTCAAAAAATTTTGGTCAGAAAATTTGGCTTATACTTCTGTTCGATTCGAACATATTAACGTCATTATTTAATAACCCATTTTTTTCCCATTTTTTTAGTTAAAACATTCGAGATCTTTTACTTATACATTGATCTAAGATTAAATCTATAGAGGTTAAGAACTGCAAATATGGTGACTTTGTCTCAAGGACTCGTAATTCAAACATTATTTTTACGAGATATTCAACCCCAATAAGTCTATACTCAAGCCTGTTTAGTACATTGCTAGATTTCTGATCTCGAAACACTAAAGAGGCTATATTTTTAGGTTTTAATCTTTTAAGGGTCAAACTTAAAGTGACGTTTAGAAACAAATATCATGGTGTCAATGGGTGTAATTTATCTATAATATGTATGTATTTAGAAATATATAAGTAAGTTTATCAGTTGTCTGGTTACCATAACACAAGCTCTGCTTAGCTTGGGATCAGATAACCGTGTGTGAGTTGTCCCAGGATATTATTATATATTATTATTATTATTAATGCATTTAAATCTGTTCTTAGTTATAATTATTTTTCATTCACAATGAAGACAATTTCGCGTATTTATAACAAATGATAAAAATTGGCCAACAGCGAGTTGAATTCAAAAAAATAACTCCGCTCAAATAAAAAATCACTCAAATGTATTTTCCACCCATTAAATATATGACCGCATCTTAACCATTTTCCCATACCTATAGGTCTCAGTATCTCAATGTAGATGAAGAGCAAATTATTTTGCAACCTCCTTGTAATATAGGTAAAAGTTAAGCCTCGTATTTAGGTCACGGAACCCGATGGCCTGGTAATCAGGACTTTGGGAGCTGGCAACTGATTAATGGGCACATCTCGAAGTTCGCAAAGTGGCCAATTATGTTCGTTGTAGTACCGGCAGTGTGAGTGTGAGGTTTATTTAAAGGTGTTTATTTTAACATGAAGGCTTTTTGGAGGGTCCGCTGTCTGTCCGTCCGTTCAGCACCAAACTATATTTTTTTACTGATGATGATAATCATATCCTTTATGCAACTGTTGTTAAGGTTTCGAATTTATTTTACTTTGGCCCGTGTTCTTTTTCGTTGTCGCAAGGTGAGTCGCCTTTAAGTAATTTGTATGCTGTAGTTGATGTTCAAGTTTGAATACTTCTGGATAAAGCTATTGTATCAAACAATTAATCAACTCATCTTATCGCGGTTCACTGTTGGACATAGGCATCTCTCAAGTTTCGCTATCATGTGGTACATACCTGAAAAAAAATCATATAACTATGGACTTGCACCTGGAAGGTTTTTCAAATTCACTGCTTTTAGACGTAAAAACTAAAGGTCATCAAACATTAAAACCATAATTAAACTTATTTCTGGTAAATTATTGTAGAGGATTTTTATGGTCATTTCCAGAATGTGGTGGCGGGTAAAAGTTTCAACAACTCCATAACTAGAGACATTTATAAACCAGTACAAAATCCGTGACATTTAACACAGTCAACCTAAGCAACATTAATTTTAACTAAGAAATTACGACTAAACTAATAGATACCTGCTTAGCCTGTTCAAATATCAACAGAGCATAGCCCGTCATGCCTTCAGAAACATAGGAACAGAAATTAATAAGCGTATTGTGGAATTCCGTTGGCTTCCACAAAATTCAGGCATTATACAATTTGGATTCACTCCAAGTATTAAAGGTAGATTATTCGCTGCGCTTACAACTGTCCCAAAGTGTTAAGTTGAAGGAGGCAGGTTACTTAACTTGCTGTTGTTCTATAGCTATGTTTGATTGTGACTATAAAGTGGTAAATCAGAAAATATTGCAGTTAACACATTAACAATTATGAAACCACTTATGGTTGTTCGATACTTTAGATATGATATTCCTCAACTTTCACACAACGCCACCTAGTCTGGAACTAAACAAAGCTTGTATTGCAAATTCTAGACAACTGATAATCATGCTATATTTTTCTAAATACATACATACGCAGACACAGAAAAAATGCTTGAGATTAGTATTCAGATAAATTCGGTGTCTAGATGCTGAAGCCAACATTATAGTGGAAAAGACAAAACCAAGAGGCAATTCCGGAAATACTCTTTGGAAAAGTTTTGTTTAAGTAAAATACTTCAAATTCACCTACATCCAGAATGTCCAGTGCCAAAACCAAACCATCATTATTTCACCTTACTTATTAATACCGTATCTCAAAAACTTGGCGACTCAATGCTTTCGAAAGCAGTACAATATATTATAAAAGGAAAACGCAGCAATTCTATTTACATAAGCTCATCTCATTGAAAACGGTTGTTCCGAAGCCAGCGATGGAACTTGGAATGGTCCCAACAGGTAATAACGATCAAGTTATGGGATATAAGTAAATAGGTTTGAGCTCCGATTTAAAGTTTGGGAAATGTTGACTCATGTTTTGGGTTACTATAGGTAAGATATCGCGAAATTTGCAAGGTGGATGGCGAGAAAGAAAGTAATATTTATTTTATAGTAGTCTCCCGTTATAGTAGAAAGTAGTATACTTATTGTATTGTTCAATGACAAAAATGTGGGTAGTTTTATTTTTGTATCAGTTTGATTTTTGAATGATGGAATGGATAGCAGAAAAAAACATCTTTTGTTTTGTAGACAGACTAGGATAGGTTTGTTGCAGCAGTTCTTCTTAGCAGCTAGAATGGAACTAGCTTTTTTCAAACTGTTTCTGGTTGTCAGGTTTTCTAGTCTAGCTTCTGACAACCCGTAACGACTGTCAAAGCGGGGACCAATAATTTAAGCTTCCGAAACCCTAACATTTTCGTAACAACTTGGTAGACTATACTAAATTAGTGCATTTACTTTTATCAACGATGACAAAAAATCGTATTCGAATTTCACAAGTAAATCAGCACACAGAGTACATTTTATAAACTAATCAGCATGTCAATTTATGTCGTTTCGATATCCATGAAGTTATATGTATAAAGTGCCAGCCAAACTGTTCCCAATGGGCCGGCAATGTTTGTGTAAATATATGACATGACCTGAACGTCGCCTCGGGCGTGTTTACAACACTCATAACTCACTTAAGGGTGCGGTGAACGAATACTTTTCCATACAAACGTAATACCAAAATCATTGTCGCTACGAACATATCACCGACTTAAAGTTATGTTATTCGGATACAGACGGTATTTATCTAGGTTCCTATTAAACTTTTAGTTTAAAACATTCACTATTTACGAAATGCGAGCGAATTGCATTTCGTATATTTTAACACCGCTAACAGCATGTTTTCAACTTAATATTTCTGTACTTAAAACATTAATATTCTTAATATCCTTTTAATTGAGGATTGGATTAACTTACCTAAGTGACATCCAATCGTAATTTTATGAAGGTTGATCTGAAATATAATTGATTAACAGAGTAGTATTCCCATTCGCTACTGTGTGGCATCGCGAATTTTTTCAGAGAATAAAAAAAAAAAAATTTTTTAGTCTATGGCAACTCACAACTAAACGTCACTGATTTAGAGCTAACCATGATTTTGTGGGTCCCATTATGCCAGGGTTCAGCTATTGATGCTGGGGTTGGGGTGGGTGATTATATTTCAGATCAACCTTCATAAAATTACGATTGGATGTCACTTAGGTAAGTTAATCCAATCCTCAATTTTATTTCATGTTGATCTGAAATATAATTGATTAACAGAGTAGTTGTTCAGAGATTGAGGCATAATGGGTACATCTTATAAGCCTGGATATGATGAATAACGGTTAAGGCTTTATAATTATTAAGATATCTATTTATAGTGGCATATTATCCTAATATTAGTATCTATATTTGTTTTTATCCATATATTCTGTCATACACATTGATTATTGATCAACTATTAATTTTCATTTTTTATAAAATTAGTCTGTAGTAATTAACAAATTTTTCTAAATGCCAAATTTGTAAGCCAAAAGGGCAGAACATGTTGATGCATATATTGTCCTTATATTTTCACCACATCAAAAAATGTTTAATACATATATTCTGTCATACACATTGATTATTGATCAACTATTAATTTTCATTTTTTATAAAATTAGTCTGTAGTAATTAACAAATTTTCCTAAATGCCAAATTTGTAAGCCAAAAGGGCAGAACATGTTGATGCATATATTGTCCTTATATTTTCACCACATCAAAAAATGTTTAATACATATATTCTGTCATACACATTGATTATTGATCAACTATTAATTTTCATTTTTTATAAAATTAGTCTGTAGTAATTAACAAATTTTTCTAAATGCCAAATTTGTAAGCCAAAAGGGCAGAACATGTTGATGCATATATTGTCCTTATATTTTCACCACATCAAAAAATGTTTAATACATGTTTTAGGCAAATAAATACTTCTTTATCTTTGTTCTATTACTGAGATTAATGTAATATGAGTTTTTAAGTGGAACAATGAACAAATTTTATGTTATGTTACACATGTTTATGCAAATAAATATATCTTTATCAATTGTTCCACATATTGTGGAGACTGTGTCCACCAATTTCATGATTGACTATTAATTATCAATTTGTGCTCTTTTTGACATCAATGTAACTATGACTTTTTTTAAGTCATACAAATTTCCTGCACCTTGTGCAATTTGATACTTAACCATTAGCTTTTAACAATGTAACTATGGATTTTGAGTAAGACACATTTCCAATACATAGTGATATTGTGTACAGTTTGATAATTAATTATTCATTATTAACAATGTAACAATAAATTTTTAGTAACAAATTTTCTACACATTGTGTTAATTGTGTCAAACAATTTGATAATTATTTTTAATTATTTACAATGTAATTATGATTTTTTTAGTAATACAGATTTTCTTCATATTGTTTTAATTTTGCCATAAAATTAGATAATTAGTTACTAATTTTTGCTCTTTTTTAGCGCAGTAATAATAAGAGTATTTAAGGTACTGCAAATATTTCTTATTTATAAGCTATTAATAAGAAATAACAAGATGATAATGAGATATTCCATTTACTGTCAGTTGCAGTTTGTAAGTCACTCAATTATGATTAAAATTAAATTAAAATTTTTGTCACTGCAGTTGTCGGTTCCTAAGACATGAGCTATAAGGCCTTGCAAAGGTAGTAGAACCTACAACCAAACCACCTTTTTCCCTGATTAAACTCAAGACCATTCCTGCTGCTCTTGCAGATGTACTGCTGGAGTGTGGGATACAGCTGTCAGCAGGTATAAATTTGATACCTGATTAACTGTTTTGAAGGCCAAGGGTAAAACTTTTAATATGGTAAAGTTAACTTATTTCAGGTATTGGTTAAGGCTACAAGGATCTTTAAATCTTAGAAGTTAGCCATAATTTATGATCTTAAAAGTAAAAAGTACATTATGGTTCCTTTCCTTTTTTACTGAGAGTAAGGTTGGTTATCACAATTCTCATCTTATTAATTGTCAGGGTGTGACATGGGCTATGTTATTTAGTTTAATGTATGAGAGGGCGGCTAGTACCCATTGAGCAGCTATCCAAGCTAGGAGTTAGAAGATTTTTGTGTCTTGGTTCAAATAAATAACTAAATAATTCTGTGTCTTCAGATACAGGTGTATTGTATGTTTCATTAACATAATATATGTATGTTTGTGTCCATTGTCAACAGAGTTATCCCTGTGCCATATAATTATGTTCTAGCCTATTTTGTCATCATGTTGCTTGTAACCAGTTGTTGCAAGTTCTATTTAATAACCATCTATACTTTCTTAACCGATAAGCAATATGTTTATAATATTGTGTTTTGAGGCAGCTAGCAGATGAGTTAGCTGGTTCAATACAAAATATGGGTTCTGGCTTTCTGTAATACAGGCAAATCTCAATCTGAGTAAGCCTCTCAGAAATCCTTTGTTATCCATACCTAATTCCTCTCCCATCTTTAGAGTCAATGCTGATTTGTGGAAATTTAGGGTTTTGAAGCTAGCTCCATTCTCTAAACTTTCTATTAATGTTTCCTAATTAATAAGGGTGAAGATCAAAATAGGATCCCGGTTACTGCTTTGTTGACACAGATGGTAACATGATGGTTAATGAGCTATCTAACGTTGGCTTCTAACTGCTTCCCCTAAGAGATGCTTTTTGTCAGGGCACCTAGTCTGCTCAGTGTGTGTTGTCGGTTAAAAATCCCAAAATTGGGTGAGTAAGAACTTAGTGACTTTTTGCTTTGTCATTATTAATATTCTGAAACATTTAGTAAGGTAAACAAATGTTGGGAATGCTTAAAAAACATATTCGTGTCCACTAAGTATTGATGCATATACATTTAGTGTTTAGTAGCATTAATGTTATTGGGTGCCTCACTTCTTAGAGATGTGTGTGTCACATTGTTTTTATTGCTATAGATAAACTTGTGGGGCCCAAAATCTATTGATAACGAAACAAGTATGGTTTTTTCGTTGACTTACATGTGGAACTGAGCACTATTTATCTTACTTATGTATTTGCAGCCATGTTACTCTGGCTGTATAATCTTGCAATGTGTTTTAATCCAGTTAATATTATGTTCTAATCTATGTATTAAATGCAAGTCATCATTCTAAACAAGGCACCACACTACAATTGTTTTCGCCATTACAATGTGTCACCATTCTATTAGAAAAGCTTTAGAAACTAGTTCTAGTATACATTTTCTATAATGTTCTTATAGTTTCGGATTATGTAATGGGGCCCCATCTTAGGTCAGTTGACAGCATCAAGGTTGCTATTGTTATGCAACAAGGCTAAGTGCTTAACTTGTTCTATTATTTTTTGTGTGTGTTTGAACATAACCTCTTGGGCAGGTTCACAGAAGGTTCCCAACAATCTTGCCAATTTGCTGATTGGGCAATGTTTAATATCATTGGTATTTAGTATCTCTATAGGAGTTGCATTCTTGCTGTATTTCTGATGTTAACTAGTCTCTATTCATAGTAAACCTAAAGTATTTATTGCACTAATATACTTTAATCATAGTTAACAATGAGGGAAAATCATTTAGATAAATGTGAGTGTAGCCCCTCTGTCAGCCAGACGTTTATACTGATTCTAACAAATGGGTGGTCATTCAGACAACAGTTTGTTAAATTTCTAGTCTGTAAGGACTGTGGGTGCTGTACATGGACTACATGGAATTGCAATAAATTTATATGACATTTTCAAACTCAAAGCGGATTAATTTTTCTGATTTTAGGTGTTATTGAACCTAAGGAATCAGTTTTATCTTAAGACTGTGCAAGACATGTGATATTGATGGTCCAAGGTTCCCATATCCACAATTTGAAAACTATAATATTTTTCTATATATATTTTTGGTTTTCAGTTAAGAACAAATCTTATCTGTCCGTTGAGTTTGGTGGTCTTAAGAATATTAAATCTTTAGACATATATGTATATAGATAGAAATTTTTACTGTGAGTGCATATTTGTACAGCCCCTAACTCATGAGTTATTGATGGTCTGACACATATTGTTGATTTCATTTATATGTATATTGTTTATGTAAACAATGTTATGTTCAAGTATTTTAAGGTACATTAGTGGTGGTATGTTCACAACATGAAAGACAGTTAGATATATTACATATACCTGGTTGACAATTGCCTGCTGGATGCATGGCATGGTGTACCCTCTCGGGGCCACCCTTCCTGTGTCCTGTTCAGCGAGGGTGTCACAGTTGTATCATACCACTCTTGGGTCCACCTTGCTGTGCTAGCACTTTGGTTTGATGCTGGACCACTTATGTTTTCCACAGTCCTTGCTTAGGTTTAGAGGTGGTATTCGGTTATAACTTTTGTTATACATTCTTGATAGGTGCATTGGTCTTGTTTCTATCTTGAGCCTCGAATCCACCTCGAAGAGTGTCACCATTGGTTCTTGTTGTGGACTGTGAGAACCAGTGAACATAGTATGTTCTTCATCAAAACTGTCGTATCTCGTACGAAGTTTTGATCTTCGAGCTGTCTCGCGTACAAGCTCGGTTATACTTAATGCATGTTGTTCTATCAAAGTTGCGGGCTCGCGTCCCGAACTTTGTAGTAATGCATGTTCTTTGTGTAACATCAAAGTTGCGGGCTCGCGTCCCGAACTTTGTAGTAATGCATGTTGTTTGTGTACTGTCAAAATTGCGGGCTCGCGTCCCGAACTTTGCAGTAGGGTTTATCAGAGCTACGACGTCTCGCGAAGAGCCCGATCTTCGAGCTAAAGTCTCTCGTACCCGCTCGGTTCATGCATGTCTTTAGTACTTCGCATCATCTCACATCATATTTGTGTCCTTGTTCACTGAACCTAAAATCAGAGAAAACCTCACCTGTTGGCCCCCCTCTTTGAGGTTATGGGTCAGTGTTCCATCGTTTATATTCCGTAATTTGGGGGCGCCCACAATTTAACATCGAGCGTGGAGCATCGCGTACTAGCTCGGTTATACGTAATGCATGTTGTTTTGTGTACTATCAAAGTTGCGGGCTCGCGTCCCGAACTTTGCAGTAGGGTTTATCAGAGCTACGACGTCTCGCGAAGAGCCCGATCTTCGAGCTAAAGTCTCTCGGACCCGCTCGGTTCATGCATGTTTTTAGTATTTCGCATCATCTCACATCATATTTGCGTCCTTGTTCGCTGAACCTAAAATCAGAGAAAACCTCACCTGTTGGCCCCCCTCTTTGAGGTTATGGGTCAGTATTCCATCGTTTATATTCCGTAATTTGGGGTTCCATCCCACGGCGATGAACCTAGGGCAAGGGCTGCGTACACGCATCCTGCATTAACTCCGCAGCGCCTTTATAGTCTCGAAGATCACTTTTAAACATCTTGGCCAGTATTTTCAAGGCTTTTGTATCACTTGGCAATACTTTTTCGACTTGAAATATGCCAAAAACTATTTAAATAACGTAATTAAAGTGTAATTAACAAAATCACCACGATGCCGTTAAGTCGCGAAAAAAGAAAGTGACGTTTAGTTGTGAGTTGCCATAGACTAAAAAATTTTTTTTTTTTTATTCTCTGAAAAAATTCGCGATGCCACACAGTAGCGAATGGGAATACTACTCTGTTAATCAATTATATTTCAGATCAACCTTCATAAAATTACGATTGGATGTCACTTAGGTAAGTTAATCCAATCCTCAATTAAAAGGATATTAAGAATATTAATGTTTTAAGTACAGAAATATTAAGTTGAAAACATGCTGTTAGCGGTGTTAAAATATACGAAATGCAATTCGCTCGCATTTCGTAAATAGTGAATGTTTTAAACTAAAAGTTTAATAGGAACCTAGATAAATACCGATAATATCCTAGATCAAGTTATGGGATATAAGTAAATAGGTTTGAGCTCCGATTTAAAGTTTGGGAAATGTTGACTCATGTTTTGGGTTACTATAGGTAAGATATCGCGAAATTTGCAAGGTGGATGGCGAGAAAGAAAGTAATATTTATTTTATAGTAGTCTCCCGTTATAGTAGAAAGTAGTATACTTATTGTATTGTTCAATGACAAAAATGTGGGTAGTTTTATTTTTGTATCAGTTTGATTTTTGAATGATGGAATGGATAGCAGAAAAAAACATCTTTTGTTTTGTAGACAGACTAGGATAGGTTTGTTGCAGCAGTTCTTCTTAGCAGCTAGAATGGAACTAGCTTTTTTCAAACTGTTTCTGGTTGTCAGGTTTTCTAGTCTAGCTTCTGACAACCCGTAACGACTGTCAAAGCGGGGACCAATAATTTAAGCTTCCGAAACCCTAACATTTTCGTAACAACTTGGTAGACTATACTAAATTAGTGCATTTACTTTTATCAACGATGACAAAAAATCGTATTCGAATTTCACAAGTAAATCAGCACACAGAGTACATTTTATAAACTAATCAGCATGTCAATTTATGTCGTTTCGATATCCATGAAGTTATATGTATAAAGTGCCAGCCAAACTGTTCCCAATGGGCCGGCAATGTTTGTGTAAATATATGACATGACCTGAACGTCGCCTCGGGCGTGTTTACAACACTCATAACTCACTTAAGGGTGCGGTGAACGAATACTTTTCCATACAAACGTAATACCAAAATCATTGTCGCTACGAACATATCACCGACTTAAAGTTATGTTATTCGGATACAGACGGTATTTATCTAGGTTCCTATTAAACTTTTAGTTTAAAACATTCACTATTTACGAAATGCGAGCGAATTGCATTTCGTATATTTTAACACCGCTAACAGCATGTTTTCAACTTAATATTTCTGTACTTAAAACATTAATATTCTTAATATCCTTTTAATAGGAACACAGATTATATAGTCTAGTTGCAATTTATCAAAAAAAAAGTGGACATATAATAAGTTTTCATTCATAATTTTTGGTATTACGGAACACAACCAAATTTATCACAAATCTGGAACCATATTATCGCTGTCGCATGTCTCACCAACGTCCAACACGCTATGTTTGTGTGCGTGTACGCACTGCTCGTGGCATGCGCTGGCGTTGGGTTCGACATTATAACTATTAGGTAGTTTACCGATGTAAAAGATTGTTTTGTTGTTTATAGTTAAATAAAGTATTCATTTTTGACGACGACGTAATAAGTGATTATTAAAATTAATAGTTAAATAAATTTAATAATTTGGATGGGGTAGAGCGAGGGCAAGCACATAGGTTTTGTTTACTTTTTGTCTGTTTTACTCTGGTATAGCGCGCCTAGATTAATACCTACTCTGTCAATGTTAATTGGATTTCTCCTTTACTTTAAATTTGAGTGTTATAATGTATTTGTTGTAGCATTTGAATTTGAAATTATGGTTTCAAGACTAAATAGCAAAAATATATATTTGTCAAGGTTTTTTGACACTTTCATTCAATTTGACTACACGGATAGCCGAGCGGTTGAGGTCATCCCGCCTAAACCACTGGGCGCGACGTGTCGCGGGTTTGATCCCCATGTAGGACAAGCGTTTGTGTGATTCACGAATGCTTGTTCTGAGGCTAGGTGTCTTTGTGCATGTGAATTGTATGTTTGTGAAAGCCCCGCAACACATGGATTAAATTCCTTAGTGCGGGAGTAGCTTTTTAACAAAAAAGAAAGAAAAAAATCTGTTATATCTGTAAGAAGACGAAGAACTGATTTTAATGAAATTTGGCACAGAGATAGAGTTGACCTTGAGAAAGAACATAGGATAGTTTTTATCCCGGACTTTTGAAGAGTTCTCTTTCTTGGAAACGCGATATAACCGACATCGACGCGGACGAAGCTGCGGGCGAAAAGCTAGTAATAAATATATTTTTTATTAACTAACTATTTACTTACGAAATATTACCTAACATTAATGTATGTACTGTTTAATATAATATTTAAATAAACCGCCTCTAGCATACCTACTTTAAAATTTTAAACGGAACTTAGTAGGTAACAGTTGTCGCTCGCTGTAGGTGATTATCGCGTAGGTATAGGCGAGTTAGGACGGAGTCGACGGAGGCCTCTAGCCAATACATGGATGTGGTGGGAGTGAAATATTTGGAAAAAGATTTAATGGAAAAATGGGATAGTGTAAAACAATAGGTACTCTTTCTTATTGCAAAAAAAAATTAAACTTGGGTTGGATTACTTACGTAATATTTGTTACCTATTAGGTACCAAAAAATAAGTTTCATAACGAAAACATACTCTTGATCATTTTAAATTTACCGAATTTTAATCTACACTAATAGTTTAAAGAGGAAAACTTTGTTTGTTTCATTGTATTGAATAGGCTCATAAACTTCTGGACCGATTTTAAAAATTATTTCACCATTCGAAAGCTACATTATCCACGAGTAATATAGGCTATATTTAATTTTGCACAAAAATAAGCTTCCGTAAGATATTAGGGTTTTTCGAACACAAGGTGTAAATAATCAACCAAAAAAGTTACTTATTTTGCGTACCCTGCCTAAACTATTAAAGATAGAACACTAAAATGTTCTAAGTAATTGTAGATGTTATAAATATCTACAAAAAAGTTCGCGACACACTATACCTATCTATGTCGAGTGAGGTACAATAACCATTTTTTTTATTGAAAAATCTTCATTTTTTTTGGACTACATTTAAACGCGTTTATTTTACTCATGCTATTAATCCTTATCAAAATTAATTATTTCATCACTATGTACAGTTAATGTAGATAATATTTGGTCTTTGAATAATTAAAATTGGACGTTTGGTTCCGAAGTTATAGCGAAATTAAAATATTACGATTTCTGCTGCACGGCCCGTTATGATATTGTTGTGGTTATAAACGAGAAGGCGCTTTATATTAGCAAAATTTTTGTATTTTCTATCATATTTAAGCTCATAAATGTTATCTATACTTCTATAGGTCCTAATATATAAAGCTGAAGAGTTTGTTTGTTTGAACGCGCTAATCTCAGGAACTACTGGTCCAAATTGAAAAATATGTATTTTATCATCACACTGCGACTATTTATTATTAAATATTAAGAATTAAATTACAGAAAAAATAAGTTGAAAACATGCTGTTAGCGGTGTTAAAATATGCGAAATGCAATTCGCTGGCATTTCGTAATAGTAAACGTTTTAAACTAAAAGTTTATTAGGAACCTAGATAAATTAAATACCGTCTTTTGGTAATACCAAAAGACGGTACGTTTGTATTGAAAAGTTTTCGTTCACGTTTTATTTTATTAGATTTTTAGATTTAAGATACCTAATATCATTAAATCTTCTGATATAGACATCGTACAATAATTTCCAAAAAAAGCATTACTGGTTTTTGTGTTCACCAACGGTTCCGAAAATTAAATAACAAAAATAAGGCATTTACTAAACAAAATTAGTACAATGCAGTGGTTATCAGTCATTATGAATGACTCGCTACAAAAGTACTACACGCACGCACACAGCTACGCGCTGCGCCGCGAGAAGTCCGATAGAGATAGCAATGTTTCGTCCGATTTTTGGCTCGCGTCGAATTGCAGTTGCGCGCTGCTTACACCGGCCTCTTAAGACGATTTTACTTGCACTTGTAGGCTTGTGATTTATAAATATATTTGTTGTAAATACGTGTAACCATTTGTAATGCCTTGTCGAGAACGATGATGAAGATTGTGTGTAAAGTTGTTGGTGTAATCTGTTAGCTTATTAGGTACTTACCTATTTATTATTATGGCTCAAAAGATTCCTTCTCTTTGTATTGTTGCCTCATCGTTTCAGATTTACTCTAGTAAAAGTCTCTTTTCATGCATCCTTGAAACTTAACCTTGAAAATTTCGCTTATTCTATAACCAAACTATCATTTGCTATTTTTTTAATAAAAGTGCAGATTCCTAAATCTTCATTTACCTCATTTAAGGATTAACTGATTGCATTTCTATGCATAGAAAAGAAATTCACAATATGGCCGAGTTTTTCAAGCACACTTTTTATCTTTACCGCTTTGTTTTTCCTCTATACAAATACACTCAAAATATAGTAATTTCAGTAATCTAGTCCGGAAATTGCATTACGAATCAAGTCCAGTTAATGAATTACTGAACAATTAACATTGGAAAATACAGTCTTGAGAGAGCACAAAGGGCGCTCGGTGTTGAGAAACTAATCAAGTCTGTCTGGACGGCATCTCTGTGTTTGTGGCGACAGGAGGAGCAAGCTGCCTGGATTACTGAAACTATTAAGACCTGGGTAGGTCCTGCTTTTTCAGATGAGTAATGCTTTGACTTCGAATGCACATTTTTAGGATTTTTTAAAATATAACTCAATATTTACTAGCTGCCGCAGCAAACGTTGCTTTGCCACAGTGCACAAAAATAAATTAATGAAAAAAAAGATGATGTAAAAATGATGTTTTCCGATTCTCAGACCAACCGATTATGGATAGGAGTTCAATTTCCTGCACCGTGACACGAGATTTTTGTATAACAGACACGGTATAATTCTAATGCCGTTCCCATGCATAATTTTTATTTGCATATAACCTTTTTAAAATCGTAGATTCAAAAGATCACGTACAACATACAAGGTTTTTATTTTAGGCTTCGCGAAACTGACACATACTGACATATCGAAGGCTTGTGAATTGCTGTTAGGTTTTAACGGAAGGATTGGACCAATCAGAGAGTCGTTTGATGAGGTTTCGGTGACACTGTGACTATTGCGGTGAAACTACTCGGATATTTGATGCTTCGTGCTCGGGAGTGCGGTCTGGCAGATTGCGTCACATTTTTGGAAGTTTTGAATTTTGTGGTGTGTTTACAATAAAGCAAGTTACGTTAAAGGAAACGTTACGTATTAAGAGTTAAGTACCCATAGGGCATATCGTTAACTTTGAATTATACTACTAATGTAAGGGGAACCGATAGCTAGACAGTTAAAATTTTCATAAATAGTGTACATTATTAACTGATACAACGGTTCACTCACGAGTGTTTATCGGAATTTCCCGACTAACTTCGGATTCGATGGGAGTCCATAATCAGAAGTGAACGCGGCGACAGGGTCGCAAGCATCATTTAATTTTAGTTATATTCACGATAGTTTCTTTAGAACAAATATCTTGTAAACTCATATGGATGGAACTGTATTTTTTGAAAATTCGTGGTTCGTTTTAAATAGATTTATATATGGATAGTCACGTTTTTTATTCATTGGTTAAAAGATAAAATCGGCAGCTACTTAATTTTATTCCAATAAAATGTAAATTGGTATCCAATTGCAAATATTTGCTTAATTTTAATTAATAAAAAAGTAAATAAACGTGACATACGACTTTGCTATACCAAATATTCTCTTCTAATGCTTTTTATCAAAAAGCAGTACTTTCATTTGGTCTGATGAAGTGATTTTTTTCCATTTACAATTTTAAAACAAATTCTGTGGGTCCAATATCGTCCTTCCTGCTTTCATTGAACTTCATTATGAAATGTTGCCATATTCTTAAAATTATGCCATATTCCAAAAGTCAATATAATCTACCTAATCAGTTGCACTACACCCTGTATGACGGTATTAAACAAAACAGTACACAAATTCTTAACGAGTAAATAAGAAACATGGTGTCAAAAGCAGACTAAGATATTTAGAATATTCCGACCTTTAAGCTGACTCCTTCACAGTGCCTTAACAGACAGCCTTAATTTGTACCTGACTTTGAAAAGGCTGCCATTATGTTTCATGAAGCTACGGGAAACAGGCTTCTTAGAATTATTTACTATGTATTATCAAAAGCCTATGCTTTGTTTCGTAAGGATTTCCGAATCGAGATTTTTGACATTACACATGATGTATTCTAGTCGAGTTTTTAGTTTGGAATATCTGTTTTCATTGCGAGTCCATGTTTAGAAGTATCTTTTTATTAGAGTATAGAAATTGGTGAATATAAATAGTGTGACAACTGATACTAAATTTTGATGGCTTACTAAGACACATAAAACTACAGGGATCAGGGGTCTACCACCTCCACTCTTGAAGTCTCTTAAATTAATATAAAAGCGACAGCACACTCCCCACTTAATACTGCTGCTTCTCCCATTCACAACTGCAACTGTATCTACGTCAGGCATGGCGATAGAAAAGCAGATAGTAAGAGTAGCCTTCTTAATCTTAAATATTCTTTCATACAACGTTCTGTCAGAGTGTTAAAGCCTTCTTCAGACCTCTTGGGTGCCTTAGTGTGAAATAAAAATCAAACTTGTAATTCTTTGACACATTTATTTTATACTAACTCCAAACAAAAATATAGTTTTCATATGAATTCTAAAATAAATGAGATTAACGGAATATTACCGAGATCTATTAGAATAATAATCAATATTATTCAGATTCATTATAATACTTATACAGACTTAAATGTAAGAATACATGTCTTAACTATTTCAAAAAAGAAATAAAAAAATAGGATGTAGAAACGCATAATTGATAACCTTTTAGTTAAGTTAGATGATTATCTTCGAGACAGAAAATAAAAGAAAAATGCGTCTAGTTTTTTTGTACCAAGTATTCAATGATCTTTACAAATAGTATAAAAATAAATTCGAATAATTATAGGATTCAGATATTAGCCTGGAGATATTCTGATTCTGTATGGAGACATAGAAAATAAATCAGAAATCTTTTAAATTTATCCTGTGTGCTAAGCATCGCTAAAATAAAGGAACTAACTCAAATTAAATTATTTTTAGAATTCAAAACAATAGTAGATAAGGCTCAGATGAACACCTTAAATATGATTGAGATATGATAACTAAAGAAAATCAAAAATTAAGGAATTTTAAATAAAAGATTCTCCGATCAGAACTTGTCAAGTGACATTACGATAAAATCTACTGAAAATGAATTTCTTGAATAATTCATAAATTTTATTTAACATTATCTCCATACATTAAGCTACTAAAGAACAGACAAAATGGATAAGAAATAAATAAAGCATAAAAATTTTGGTGACTAATTTTACTTTCGACGAATCTTCATTGGTATCTAAGTGTCTATGAATCAAGTTCTTTCAACGTTTTCAATTGGTTTCTTATCTTCGTTAACGACAACTACCTCATCCTTGACTTCGTAGCTCGGTGGTCTGACTGGCCCGTTGATCAAGCATTCTATGTAAGAAGGTGGTTTCTCAATATTCTGCTCAACTGCCTTCTCCATCCTCAACGCTTTAGTGTACTTCTGGACTATGATCAGGAATATTACCGCGATCACTGAAAACAAAAAAATATTTTTTATTTTTTAAAATTCTGTTTTTTAAGTTTCTGTATTTTCTGGGTAAGAACGGAACACTATTACTGAGGGCCCTTTGTCCGTCTTCGTCCGTCATTTGTCTTTCTTAAGCCTATTTTTATGGAACCTCCAGCGTAGCGCGTGCCACTCGCACTTGACCGGTTTTTTCTTTATATTTCAACACCAAGATTCTTATCTTTTGAGTATAATAGCCAGAATTCTACTGCAGCCATATTTTAAAATGAAACGAACAACAGAAGAAATAGCTGTTCAGACAATTTTAGATGCCTCTAATCCACATTAATTTGAGTGCCTCAATCTAAAATTACAATTGACATCAAAGCAAAGCAATACCATAATAATGTCATATTGTACCGGAATAATTCATATTGGCTCATTATATTCAAAATCTACAAAGCGCATATCGTGATATTTTAGTATTCAAATTACGTCACGATAGAAAGTGATACGGCTATACATACATATCACTATCTCTTTTCATAACAATACCACAATTCATAATACTGGTAGTAGGAAATTACTTAGTATTAAATATATGGTTTATATTGAACGTTCGATCCAATATGAAAACAAAGAACTGCATATGAAAGGCACTGCGTTTTGTAGATAGCGCATTTGTTAATGACATTCGATCCACACTCGCTTTCCATTATTATTTGGAAGTTGATATTATAATACCCACCTGTGATGGTATTTAATTATGAACCAATGGAAAATACATTTTATTTCATTGGACACAGAATTTCATTTTAGTTTTTCGTTGTTCGAATTTAAGTTTAGGGTTTTCATTGAAGCTTCTAAAATACTAGTAGGAAAATATTTTTTTGGCACAATATACATTCAGCACTAAGACTTGAACATCAGTTCCTTACATTAAAAATGTATACTGAAAGTATAATATACATCATTTCAAGTAAACACAAAATCAAATGAAATTCCATTTTTTTTCAAGATACTCAGACTACACCCACCCGCTTACCCTGTACCCCTTATACCCGAATAAGTTCAATTCTGTACTCAGATAAACATGATTCCAAAAATGACGATTCACTCTAAAACAAAGCCAGTCTTGATACTAAAATCATTCATAGTAGTTTACTTACAGATATCAGATAATTTGAGGAACCAAACGGTCTCCACGGAGTACACGTCATAGAAGAACGGCTGGTATCCGAAGTACATCGCCTGCATCACCAGTTTCACCACAGACAGGCTGAAGAACATTCGCATGGGCTCCGGATTTCTCTGAAGACAAGAATTGATTAAAATAAATAAGACTCCTGGCAATAGGAGCCAGTAGGTAGATGGCGTCGCCATGGGCCAGGAAGCGGCACGTGAAGATCTAAACGCTTACCGCGTGGACTGGTTTCGTGTCACCTAGGACAGAAAATAGTAAATTTTGCTATTTCACTATTGCCCAGCAGTGGGAAATAGTGAGCAAGAAAAAAGACCCCCGCAATGATACCACATGAATGTCTTATGAAATCCACCCAAAGGTTGGCTGTAAAAGAACGCTTTTAGCGATAAGACTGCTCAGTGTGACTATATATCTTTCTCGACTATACATCTTGTACCAATGTGGTGTGCATTAAGGAATATTCTATGTTTTTCTATTAATATTTCTCGGAAAAATACGAGGCGATAAGATTTTATAATGATTGTGAATCCGGATCCACAAAGAAAAATAAGTAAATAATAAAGTGAACATGTTAAGTACTAGTTAACTATAAATAAAATAATTTCAATTCAAGTGGGCTTACGCAGATACGATGCAGAGCAGTTTATTGAAATGTATTCGTAAGCTACAGAGTACGTCTTTCATTTTTGTAAAGGTGTCTTAAATAACCGTTAGCTTTCTAGCTATCGGACAGAATACGGGTTGATTTTTTGTGGGTCTAAAGATTCTTTTGTCCACCGCAACAATCGCGCTAATAGTTTTAACTACAATGACTAATACTCCAACACATCAAACCACATATTTTTTGTTAAAATTCCTGACTGGATATTTATAAACTTGTTAATAGTTTTTTTAGGTGCAAATTTCAATATCAATAGGCTTGATGACTTAGTATAAATTTTTGCAGTAAACTTTATGATTCACGCTTTGCAAACACATCATGACTATTGTATAATTGCTTAGTCCTTAGTACATGACGAAGCATAAGCCTTCGATACTCCATAACTTAAAAAAAAACTTCAACGACTCGTACTAAACAAACAAAACGACATCAGTTCTATGTCGGAATCCGCTTAAAAATTTTAAAATGTTGGTCCAAAATTGATCTATAGTTATAAAAATTCTTACCTTATGCACAGCCCCAACATATGACATGACAATCCTCAGCCAGATGACATTGATCAGGAAATTGAGGAGATCGATGAGATAGATGTGCAGCATCCCTGGGTAGCACCTAGGTTCGGCGGTGATGGACATCTGTTCCACGTAGATGTGGTACTGGTTGCGGAGGACCCTGGGGTAGGGGTAGAAGCCGTGGGTGCCAAGGTTGAGGACGATGAGGACTGGCTCCAGCCATGGGAATGAGATTGCTTGTAGCTGTAAGAAGAAAAGAGTTATTAGTTGAAGGGTATATATATTGCTTAATCATGGATATCCTCGGTATTGACAGTACAGTACAGGCTATCAAAACAAGGTCTAATTTTCATGCTTACTATATTGTTCATATCCAAGAGGACATGATTACAAAAAGAATAGTACACTAGCCTTTAAACTTGTTAAAGGATTTACACGGAAAGTTAATTTTGAATATAAAAATTTTTTAAATAGTGGTTTACGTCTACTAAAACTATTTCTTGTTTCGCCAAGAACTAATGAAGGATATGTGGGTTGAATGCGTAATTTTTTGTGGTAACAGGTGGTGTTTTCAAACAATGCAAGCGTCGCCTTGCGGTTTTGTTCTTGATGCAATCGTTTCCATGTATTCGGCTGTAGGAAGGAAAAAGTGTGTTTCTGTTTGGTTAACTCATCATCAGTGGTCATTGTTTCACTTTGAGTTACGATCAAATGTATGTTTTGTTACATAAGAACCTTCACGACTACATTTTGCAAACTCCTTGGATTATATGGCCTTCACGTTTTTAATACGCCATTAAGTTTAGTGTTATGCCATGCCTCGTATAATAGAATAATTGCTAAAAGTTAAATCGGAAATACGAATTCACTCTTTTATATTACTATTTTCTTTCTTTATCCTAACAGAAGCTAATAGAGGCGATGGTTCACAAGTCAAACTGTTTGACAACTAGTCAAATTAACCGATACATCAAATCATTGGAATTCAGTATGTAAGTTATTGTAAAACTTACAATCTTTCCCCTCTGTCATAAAACATTTCTCATAACATGCACCACGTAAAGTGCATTAACTGTCATAACCTTGAGTATCCTTCAGTGTTTTGTTTCAACACCGACTTCGCTGTCAATTGTCTTTATTACAACCGATACTTATAGTATAGTTTGCTTCAAATCTATACAAACATTTCAGTCGGCCTTATCAATATTCTATTGATCAACCTTGGAATGTTTTTAAACAAGTACTTTAACAATATAACTAAATATTTCTTCGAGTTTTGTAAAATTTGCAGTGATTACTATATTCAGAAGCATATGGAAGGTGTTGAGACTAAGTAGAGTACCTTGGGGGATGCCTATGTCCAGTTTTGGACTGTAACAAGATGAATGTAAAAAACGTCGTCTCATCACGGTTTTTTTTATAACAATAAAGATTTTTGGTATATTCATATCTGAGAATTTTATTTGCCTTTTTTTTTCAATGTGGTAATTCCCATTTTTATTTACGATATATCTGACGCAACTTGTGTTTTTATCAAACAGAATTTCTTGCATGTTTTTACGTCAACGTTACGCATACAATTATGAAGAATACATAAAACATTAGACATATTTATTTCTAAAATAAAATAATAAGATATTTTTGTGTAACTCTGAGATGACAAAAAAAAATTTCTCTAAAAAAGAGTTCGACAAAATTAGTTTATTTACTTAAAGGCCAATAAAGTTCAAGTGATGGGTTTATTTGATTATCTTTCTTTAATCTTTAAATATTACAATAACATTTGGAACATTTCTTCAATATTGTAAGTGTTTGAATAAGCAATGTAGCATTGCTTGTTTTAATCAACTATTCAATCCATCTTGGAAAATTATAACTTTAATTTTTACTATCAAGATAAAATATATATTTTTTCTATTTCAAGGAAACTTATATAGATAGTTATATATTTCTGTATGTACCTAAACCTATTACGAAACAGCACCGGTATTAGTTAAAAACATATCAAACAAATCTAGTAGGCATAATGACAAAGAAATTGATAAAATATACAAATATATTCTCAAAGAAGTTCAACCTTAAGAGGTTTTATTTCAGATCCTCACTAAAGCAACAAATTCTTCCTCTACCAAAAAGGTTTACTTAAGGCAACAAGACTAAACCACAAACGACCAGAAAAACAATTCAGCATTTATGAGAAAACGTTCTCAATAACATAAGGATCGATTGTCCTACACACACACATGCACGTAAAATACAAATTGTTACTCACACTTTCATTGTTGACATCGCACTGGAAACCGTTGGTCACAATGGCGACTGTCAGCAGATGGCAGACGACGTCAACTATACTTGACACCTGTAAATGTAAATAGTTATTTGTTGTTGCTAAGAAACATTGAGGGATTGTGATGGTAGTCTGGGATGGGTTTGATAACGCAGTAGTACTTGTTAATTGAGTATTTGGTGACGCAGGTGAACCGAATTGACAAGCACCAATGTTTTTTATGATCAGTTGTCTTAGTCTTTTCGAAAAGCTGATGTATAAAATGTACAAAATCCGTAGCTCTCATACGTAATTTTGGACACTATTAAAAAAATATCAGTGTTTCTAAAAAGGATTCAGTTGTTACTATAATTAGCTACGTATAGGATTTGATGTTACAATGTATCACTGAAGTCACAAAGTTTTAAATCTTGGAAATCTACTATCTAGCTACATCACTCTACCTTTTTGTAAGTAGAAAGCTCAAACTGTCGCTATAAATTAAGGGTTAAACATATACTTTTTCATATGAAGGTATGAACGGAATTACAAATTACTCTAATTAAATGTAATGAGCCTCGCAAATCGCGCGGTATGTCGCGTCAGGTGTAACACGATACTTGAGACGGTGTCAGTAACCGCAAACCTCCATCCGGTCTCCACCATCGGTAATTACCTACAGATGTTTTAAGTTCGTGGAAAGAAGGCATACATATACATAGGTATAATACACAAACAATAACTGCAGTACAAAAGTTTGTTAAGGAAGGCAAAGAAGGTAGAAATAATAGGTCATGTTTCTGATTTTTAGATAAGGTAACTTGCAAGCATGAGCGTATGTACTTGTCAAATGACCACGCTATTTAATCCAAAGTGTTCCACTTTATTTGTTATTTTCATACAGTAATTTAAAGACATTACGCAGCTAGGTTCATAAGCAGTATATAATTGACAAAGCCACGTTAAGTGCCCAGCAATACGAAATTATCACTTTTATGATCAGTTGTCTTAGTCTTTTCGAAAAGCTGATGTATAAAATGTACAAATCCGTAGCTCTCATACGTAATTTTTGGACACTATTAAAAAAATATCAGTGTTTCTAAAAAGGATTCAGTTGTTACTATAATTAGCTACGTATAGGATTTTGATGTTACAATGTATCACTGAAGTCACAAAGTTTTAAATCTTGGAAATCTTATCTTAGCTACATCACTCTACCTTTTGTAAGTAGAAAGCTCAAACTGTCGCTATAATTAAGGGTTAAACATATACTTTTTCATATGAAGGTATGAACGGAATTACAAATTACTCTCATTAAATGTAATGAGCCTCGCAAATCGCGCGGTATGTCGCGTCAGGTGTAACACGATACTTGAGACGGTGTCAGTAACCGCAAACCTCCATCCGGTCTCCACCATCGGTAATTACCTACAGATGTTTTAAGTTCGTGGAAAGAAGGCATACATATACATAGGTATAATACACAAACAATAACTGCAGTACAAAAGTTTGTTAAGGAAGGCAAAGAAGGTAGAAATAATAGGTCATGTTTCTGATTTTTAGATAAGGTAACTTGCAAGCATGAGCGTATGATACTTGTCCCAAAATGACCCACGCTGGGATTTAAATCGCAAAAAGTGTTGCACAACTTTCAATGTTGAACTTATTTTCATACAGTAATTTTAAAGACAAATTAAAAACAAAGCAGCTAGGTTCAATCAACAGTTTAATGACAACCGGACAATTAATTATAGTTCTAGGTCTATTACAGGAGCGAATAACCCACAGCCACGTTAACGTGCCCAGCAATACGAAATTATCGTGTACCATTTTGATTGAAGTAATTTCACACGCCAGTTTCGGCCTTGTTTGCATAATCAAAAAGCATATTAACTAATCCAACATTCATGTTCGGAGTCTCGCATCAACGATTAGCTTTAACTTTAGGCGTTCGAGCAGAATATTTGGACTTTATCCTCCATATAATTATTGTCGAATTTGGTGTTCCGATTTGTTGGGCTAATGGGCATGATTACACACTTGATCGGGTAGGTCGATTGAGCTTTGGATGCTAACTGAGAGCAATCTAATTGTCTATATGTATAACTTCAGATTAGATGGTATTTGGGACTTGTGCTTCAAAGTGTACCGAATAAATAGTACAGTAAGACTTCTTTAAGATTATCTGTAGGATTTGGTGCTGCAAATTTGGACCAAAAGTATTAACATTATTGACTTGAACTAAACAATTTGTGGTAAGTAAAATTAAATGTTTGACCACGGCAAAGATGGAAAGCGGAACCCGTCAAGCTCAATCCGGGGTAGTGACTAGTAATAAAGACTATTCTATCCATGTTATCGCCGAAGACTGATCTATTTCCTCTGTATGACATCCGGATATTTCTGCACGTCCAATAACTTCGTTGAAACCCATATCGGTCTATAAATAAAAGTCCCTGGCCACAGGCCGCGGAAACCAACACGCCATCCAAAACGAATTTTAATTTGCTTTGTATAGATTCTCATAAAATCCACTCCGACGACCAGAAACGTGCATACCATCCGTTATTTTTAAGCTTCGGAAACGGTTCCAATCCTCTTTTTAATGGACGTGTATTTGCCTATTGAGCAACAAGGGCAAAAGAATTGTGGCTGCAAAGTGTTGATTCTTTTTGGGTCCTAGAATATATCCTTTTAAACAGTTAGTTGATGATTATGAATATTATGATTTTTTTGGAAAGTTACAAACAAGAATTGAAAATTAGACTGTGATGAAGAACCATATGCATCAAAAATTGCTTAAAAGAACAGACATGGACGGCCAAAGATAGGTACAAAAAATTAGAATTAACGAAAATAAAACCAATTTGGACTATTGTATAAATGTCTCAATGAAAGTGTTTTCTTCACAAACTATGAAATATAGGACCTGCCTTTCAACATATGGTAATTATATAGTCTTTAAACCAATAGCACACTCACAAATCGCTATATAAAACCACGTAATATCTTAGTACATTGGGCTAGTCATAACAAGATGCCTCACTAAAGTTTACAACAACTATTATGAGTCACTAGTGATCATATTTTCCTTATAGCGATCATAAGAAAAATTTATCAATGAAGCAAACCAAGTACTCTCAAGTACTAATGAGGCAAACAAACCAACGGGGAAAATTATCAGGGGTCACATTGCAACACGGCAAGACAAATAAAAACTATTACAATTAAGAAAAAAACCTGTTCTGCTCTAGTAAGGATCGTAAATTGACCCTTGGCCACCGTCATACATAGGAAGTTTCAGAAATAATTGATAGCATGGATAAGGTTGTCATATAAAAGAGTAATAATTAAAAGTTTGGTATGTCTGTCCGTATGTGGAGGTGACCTTACGATGCATGGATTTGTATGCTCGAGGTGCAGGTTCGATCCAAACGCAAGCAAAGTACCAATATGCCTATTTAAAAGATATATATCTTTTTTTGAAACCTGGATTCCAGTTATTCCAATTATTGGAATCTAAAATTGCCGACTCACGGTAAGCTAGCGTGATGATCTCAATGCTCAAGTCTTCCGTATAAGGGAAGTGACCTGTCCCAAAAGCTGTGGATGACTATAAGCTGGTACTATTTGTACTGTAACTGGTACTATTATATCTGTCAATTACTGAGATTTACAATCATTTTTTTTTATCAGAGGTTTTAAAGGATTATTATAGATTTAAAAAAATATAATTTACTCACAGATTTGTTAGTTTAGACAGTGTCTCGCGTTCTAAGATTGTGAGAGGAAAAAATACATACACGGTGATTTTTTAGTCGTCTTACAAAAGCAGCCCAGTTCATGTATCCGACGTAAAATACCCCTAGGCGCGATTTTTTTTTTATCATCAACTAAGATAATAAGTACGAAGAAAATTAAACAAGAGAAATCTGAAATATACTCTTAAAAATGATAAAATTGCCGCCGCCCGCGCCCCTCACCATTGTTACAAGGCTCGGACCGCGCTCGCAACAGAGCTGTGTTTCTACAAAACTACGAATTGCTTCATAATATTGAATAAAAATTGCATTTTTTTTTAATCTCATAAATACCTATTTTTTTATCATGAACGTGTTCTAGTAATTGGATACATGAACTGGGCTGCTTTTGTAAGACGACTAAAAATTACGGTGTATAATACGATTGATATCTCAAAACTTTACCCTATTTTAAGCTCCGCAGTTTATCTTTATGACCGTCTGTCTCTAGGCTTTATCTCATGAACCGTGATAGCGAGTCAGAATTTACACAGATGATGTGTCTCTTGATAGGCATTTTAAATCAATGTAGATTCATTGCTTGTCCTATAAAAACTTATTAAAAAAAGTGCAAGTCAGATTTGCGATCTTGAGAGTTCCGTACCTACAACTATTGTTACTTAAATATTGAATAAATTAAAGCAAGTTATCATAATCTCACAAATTAATTAATGGACTTGCAATATTTCGGAGAACTTTAGTCATTTTTCCTTATAAATTTGTCGTCAACAGAAGGACAGCAAAACCGCAAGATATTTTCAATCATCAATTAAGGATAATAACGCAATTTATAATAGTTTAATTAATAACAGATTCGAAAAGACAATCTTTTTCCTTATTTATTTATTTTTAATTGCCAGATTATATAGACTTAGAGATAAGGTTCTAAGAGATGTTACTTCTAGCAAAAATAAACAAATGGTGTAGTTCCTATGCTAAAACGATTTAAACCTAAAAAAATACCTATGGCTTTCATTTACACTAGGAACGTAAAATAATTATTAATATTGTATGTTTTTTTATGATTTCATAGGTACCTACAAGGTAATACAGAAACTTGTTACTAAGACTTCACTCATAAATTTTAATTGTGACTGTCCTGTAGATGTCAGTCCATGATAGCTGCGATTAAAACAATTACCTACAGATGATTTATAGCTATTATTACTGTCATTGTCTCTATAAAAAAAACACAAAAATCACAATCAAAAAAGATCAGTACGAAAAATACGATTTGTTTACCGTTTGTATAATAAACGGTACGGAACCAATTACACGAGCCTGATTCGCACTAGTCCATTTTTTTCTAATACAAACTATTAAAAAAGGAAATAACGCTGGCCTAACTCGCACTTACCTATTTTTTTTTAATTCAAAATATTAAAAATATACTCATCCACATGACACGTCATTTTAAATGACTCAAATCCGCCATGTTTTAAAATCTGCGACACTATGTTACCAATTCGGCTTCGTCTACTTTATATCAAATTATCGGATATATCAAATTACAGGCCGATATCTTTAGCCACAATAGTGGCCAAAGTATTGGACAGTCTGCTTGACCAGCACTTGAATAAACATATCAACCTCCACGACCAACAATTTGGCTTCCGGACAGGTTTGTCAACAGAGAGTGCTATCATGTGCCTCAAGGAGACTGTTCAGTACTACGTGACCAGAAAGACGCCGGTGTATGCTTGCTTTTTGGACCTGTCAAGGGCGTTCGACCTCGTTTCTTACAGAAAGTTATGGGAAAAGTTGGAAGATGAAACGTCTTGTAACCAGGAGGTTGTGTCCTTATTGAAACATTGGTACAACAATCAGACTAATGTAGTGAAATGGGCTGGGGCGTCATCAGCAGTGTACAGGTTGAATTGTGGAGTGAGACAGGGTGGCCTGACCTCACCCAGACTCTTCAACCTGTATATGAACGGACTTATTGGTGAGCTCAACAGTACCGGCGTCGGATGTCACATAGACGGTGTTTGTGTTAACAACATAAGCTACGCAGACGACATGGTACTGTTGAGCCCTTCAATGGCAGCGTTAAAAAAGTTAGTTAGAATATGTGAAGTGTATGCGGAGGCTCATGGACTGAAATACAATTCGAGAAAGAGTGAGATTATGATATTTAAGGCTAGCAACAAAAGTTATGCAACAGTTCCTGTCACCTTAAGTGGTAGCGAGTTGAAGCAAGTCTCGAATTTCAAGTATCTCGGTCACTGGGTCTCCGAGGACTTGAAGGATGATAAAGACTTGGAGAGGGAACGTAGGGCGCTGGCGGTCAGAAGCAATATGTTGGCCCGCAGGTTTCGGCGATGCAGTGATTCGGTAAAAGTGACTTTGTTTAAAGCCTATTGCCAGTCATTGTATACGTGTTCTCTGTGGGTAAACTATACGCGGATGACGTATAACGCCCTGCGTGTACAATACAACAATACATTTAGGACGCTGCTCAGGTTGCCGCGGTTCTGCAGTGCCTCGGGCATGTTTGCTGACGCGCACACTGATGGTTTTAATGCCATCATCAGAAAACGCAGTGCTTCACTTCTTCACCGAGTGCGGACTAGCACCAATAGCGTCCTAAACGTATTGACTGATAGGTGGGACTCTCAGTTGCTAAGACACTGGTTAAGCCTTCACACTGTGTTGTAATTTGTATTTTATTTTATTTCTTTGATGTTTTGTGTGTTACCTACTTTTTATATGGACCTGGTCTGAAATAAAGATTTATTATTATTATTATTATATTTGCTCACATTGTATCAAACTATGCATTGTCATGATTTATTACAAACATAGGTTCTAACACGGGATGTTGTGCTCAAGAATGTCGTAACAGATTTCAGTACAGTCATCTGCATGATTGAACAAAAATTAGTCTTATTCCAAGGCTATAAGATTTACTTTAATATGGACTGGTGGACTAAAATGTGACTTGAGGGATAGGGATGTGAACGTCGCTCTTATGGCGACGGGTTTAGATGCATTTTAGTTTATCATTATGGACGCTATTGAAGTGTTGTCTGTACATCCTGTGATGAATTTTTAACGTTTTGTTTTGTTAAATATATCTTTTATAGCGAATTTGCCATAAGTTACCTGTAAAATATTCTTATTTTTTTCCCATGGGAACAGTAAGCGTAAGTTTCCTTTGAAATGTTAATCCAGATATGAACTAAATTTGAGTTCAAGATTTTATCAATATCGGCTTAGTGGTTCTCGAGTGTCGCTTTCATAAATGGACAATTTTTTTCGTTTAAAGTGTTTTAAATAAGTCGAAACTGTGAATCATAATTTGTAAAAAATTCTGTTTTGTGTGATTTCGACAGCAGCAGATACCTAGAAACTAGTACAAACATACTCTAAGGATACAAGATAAAAAAGTCCCTGACAATAACCCACATGACAAATCATCTATAGCAGATTTAATAAGACTTAGATGTAGTAAGTAATTGATTCTCTCACAAACTCACAATTCGTATCCTATTTTCCCATTATCAATTTTCTCATCAAACGAAGCTAAGAACTCTCTGGATTGAGACATCAATAATCTATTTCTATGCACTTTCATTTGAGGTTTCAAAAACCGACTGGTATCAAACATGTCTAGGAACACTTGCAAATAACTCACCATTAATACAAAAATTAAAATCGTCCAATGCGTTCGGGAGCTATAATGGCACAGATAGACAGACACAGGTCATACTTATACAACCCTTCGTTTTGTTTAGGTGTTTAAAAAGAGATTGAGTATTACAGTATTGCTAATCATTTAACCTATACCGCAATTTCTATTATTATAGAAACCATTAGATACTAATATCAGGGCTATTATATACAAAATGCTATCATAATTACCTAATGATACGGTAGAAATTACAGTGTCATTAAATTAATTTAATATGCAACTATTTAAGTACGTAATTATCTGAAAACCATTTACTAATCTAGAAACTAATGTTGCAAATATTCGTTCACATAGTATTGTTATAATACAAAGATCTCCGCACCATTTTTTAATAAAAAAACTTAATAGAAATGTCTTTGACATTTATTTTATTCTGTTTCTCAGTTTTTTTGCAAATGGCGGAAACAGCAAAACATTTGTGACTTTGGCTTTATCAACTGTCTAATTATCGTAGTTCATAAGATAGAGTTTGATGAAAGACGGACGAACAGACAGCGAAGACATAATAACCGAGTCCAAGACATAGAACTATGTGGAAGAGAATAATAAAATTATGGGTATTGTGCAATCATATTTTAAGACATGTTTGTTTCATCGTAATTAAAATTCTTGAGCAATAATAAATAATTATAATAAATACACTCAATTTGCTATGATAAATAATGTTTAACAAAGTATCCACAAATTATATTATTTTAGTCCTTTAATCTTTATCATCGGCGTGATGCAATTCTAGAATGAATAAACACCACGAAAACTTATTTAAACAAACAGTAAACTAAAACTTATTTTTCTATATATTTCATCTATAATTTGCAGACGAAATATGAAGATTAAAAGCGACTTTTAATCCATAAAAATCTAGCGAAATAAACCAATCCTGTAACCTTGAGAATATTTCATGAATATTAAAGATTATTCAAAGACTTTTTGTAAAACCTATATAATTTATACTTAGGTAAGTTAATAATGAAAGTATTGTGAAGTAAAATCTAGTATAATAAATGATATGTATACTAAATTTGACAGTTCACTTCCCAAACAGCCGGCTACCAAAAGTATCAAAACACCGGATCGAATTATAAATAAATCAATAAACATTTCCCTTTTCATATTAAACACAATACCATTTTACTGGAATACGATTCGTATAAATGAAATTAGTCTCGTAACACGTGATACCTACTTGTAAACTAAAAACAATTGAAATACAATTACGAACAAAACACCGCTTAGAATTACTATTCTAGAATATTCCACAAGTACTATAACACCACTTACCTTATTAAGATAGCAAGATAAATCCAAGCAAAGTATAACAAAAATCAGTCTTTTTAAAAAAACGAACAAAATAAACGTTCAGTTCATTAACTGTTGAACACTGGCCGCGGACTGCGTAGTTGCGCGGGCGCCGACAGTTGCAACGCGCAGCTGTGTGAGTGAGCGTCAACAGGCCTATGTGTGCGTGCGTTCTTGGAAAGCCCCTCGTGTGTATAACCGATACAGACAACCAGACACAAGGAAATTAACCGTCGAAGTGTTTTTATTTGCTTGCCTTTTATATAAGAAACATAATAATAAAATACCTTCACAAGCAGCAATGTAAACGGTCTTGCCGATACAATCGTATGCAAAATAACCAGTTTATCATTATTATTCTTTTATCTATTCACTGCTAAACATCTGTTTGATTGGAAAGTGCAGTTATGTACTTGTATACAAAGATTTGGTCAAATGTTGGTGGTTATATACCAACATTGATAAGCGACGAATGCATTAGCATTTTGCCTTGAAATTTATGTTTTTTTCTTTACTGATAGCAATGACTCATCGGACGTGATTGTATGTATGTTTGAACTGTGTGATAAGATTAAAACTGGCTTCTCAATTGTTTTGGTTTTGTTTATTGTCTGGGTGAGATGAGATAATTCAAGAGATGAGAGAGGAAAGGGCTATTTATTAATACAGAGTTATTGATATTTAAATTTGACTGGATTCCAATAGAAATTTTGAGCCTCGTCGAATTAATTGGACGAAATATTTTGCCTTGATTTTTTAATTCACTTAATTATCTGGAATGTCAGGGGCAAAGTACTTAAAGTACAAAAAAAATAGGGGATTATTGAAAAGGCGATGCCATGCATCACGATTGTTGTAGCCATACGACACCGGACACTTGATATATTATCTCATAACAGTAATTAGTGTTACACAAGAAGTATATTTTATTTCATGTTCATCTGAAATATAATTGATAGGAGAAGAATCCGTTCATTCATTCAAAAAAATATTCCATACTTCAGCCACCTTAAATCGTTCATCACAATCGATGTTTAATTGTTTTAATTCCGTATTTAAATCGTAAATTAAAAGCAATCAGAATAATAGTGATGGGACACGAGTTATCGATATTTATACTCGATGGATTTCATCGAGTCGATGACCTAGTTCCTCGCCCCGTGTCAATACACGCCGTCAACCTAACGACGACCTATTATTGTGAATTATTTCTATAGCTTATACGGTGGCGTTGCTTGGATTTATTCTCTTTTCTTTCATTGATTACGTTCGATCGCGTGTGTGTCAAAGTAAGTCATTAAATATAACTATGTTGGGGAGTTTTATTTAATGACAGATGTTGTGTCCATAAATGGCGTCGTTTATGTATTATTTAATCTTCATTCCTTCTATACAGATGATGGTGTTGTCATTGCCATGCAGGGCAAGAAATAAATAATAAAGTCCACTCTGTCTGGGGCAGCGGGATCATCTGAAAGGGTTACCTTGGCCTCGGTATACGACAGGCAAAGAAAGGAACATAAACTTTAGAAGTCCCTTTACCATCCAAAAAAAAACATGTTATCTTTCTTATATCATTTGCTCATCCTATTTTTGATCTAACGGTATTTTGAGTTCTAATTCCAAGTCTTGGTCACTATAAACGCAAAGGAAACTAAAAAAACATGAAATCGATCTATATGGCATTGTGCGAAAATCGCAATCTATTATTAATAAATTATAGCAAACACAAGTAAATTTGACAGTCGTAAACAGTCCTATTCATTTATTTGTCGTGTAAAATACAGTTTTATAATTTTATAACGTCAACACAGTGATAATTAACATAGCCAGTTGCCAAGATGTCGTGTGTTGACAGCCATTACAACCAGAACATGCATAGTTATCATTTCATGGTCCGGTGCATGGTAAGAATGCACGTTACAAACAAGAAATACTTGTGATTTTATCTATTGTTTATAACCAAGAAGATATAGGTTACCAGCCCGACAAAGTATTTTAATTAGTTATTTGCAATATTGTACCAAATTAATGAACTTTCAGAAAGTAGGTAAAATAAGGTTTTATGTATTTTAAAACTTTGTAGTTTTTGCTGTAAGTACAACGTTTGAAGTCATCGACTAGGATTAAATTAATTAATGCGAGAGTAACAAACGAAACCGTTCAGACTTTTTTATTTATTTATTTAAATACACCTTGCTTCGTACCATAACTGCCCTTAAACAATTAGGAAGTAGATTTCCAATTAATACAGTTTGTTATTCTAAACGAATGTCGGAATTAATTAATTAATCATAGAAAGTAAAAGCATGCCATGCTAATTAGTACATTAAGTAGGTGTTCTTATTTATCGATACCATTAGTTCCGCACTAGCAGTTTTTATCGATTGAGTCAGCACAGTATTAATTGATGATGTCACTTTTACTTAAATATTTTAGTTGTAGCTTACATTTTTAAATTGGATCGAATTAACTTGAATTACAAGCAAAATATAGCGCGATAGCTATTTTAAAATTTCGTCTGGATCCCTACTAATATCCCTTACTTTGTGCAAAAACAGATGTTTAAATTCTAATTTTACATTAAATGCAAATGTTCAACAAAATTATCGACCATTGATAAACCCCTACTTTTCCGTACAAGAAAAGACGGCACAAAAGTACCAGCAACTAAGTAAAGTACAGTTGCAATCAATAGCCACCAGGTGGCATCACCGCTGCATAATGTATCGGCCAGATGGCCCGCCCGCTGAATATTATATGCCAGTTCAATGGTATCTACTATGGACAGCCTTATACTTAGAGCTGTCTTCAGGTCGGTAGAATTGTTTGGTATGGGGTGGTAATATGGGACGATGTTTTAGATTGGGATGATGCTATGGGATGTGAGTTTTTTTGTGTTAGGAGATTGAACTTAAAATAAAAGGGGCTTAAATTTTTGTCCTAAAGTCCGTTGGGTAGGAACTTTTTTGGTGAACTTAGATGAAAAATAACACAATATCCTTTTGGTATTGGTTCTTCATGTTTGGGAGTATCAAATTGGGTATCGGGAGTAGGTATCTGCCTTCACTAGTTGCTAATGAGCGTGTGACAATGGTATAGAATTTTGAGGACAAATCATTTTCTATATTAATCCATCATTACATACCTAAGATATTTAAGTCCAAAAGATCCCAAAGACCGACTCAAAATGTGTTAGATGAAAATATGTTTGTTCTATAAAAAATAAATTTCTCCCCATTTCCAAATCACATTCCTATTTTTGATACAATATTTGCGATACAAACCAAATATTAACGATTTGAGCCATTTATAAATTCATACATCTAAGTACTTCATATAAAAATGTTTGGCTTTCCCCTGATCATCATTTGAGCGTGTATATGTACAGTCAGCAACAAAAAATTAGACAAACCGACTCACAAAGCACTTGAATTTAGTATATTTTGAAGATGCAAGGTACACTCAAGTTCAAAAGGCCTATTAACATGATTCAAAAGATGTACCGTCGAGAGACGTCGTTCTACTCAGTCGCTCTCCGTTAACTCTATACTTTGTTTTTTAATTCTAATCAGTAATGATCAGTATCAAACGACAAATTAGTGATGTCGAAGTGAATTTTTGTATTCCAAAACCAGAACTTTCTATATTTTTATCACCCTTCAAGCAAAATGAGTATCTTTAATGCAAGGCACTTATAATAATTAAAATTGTATGTAATGCGAAATGAAAAAAAAAACATACAACATTTAAAATTTCAAAATTAGACAATATGTTTCCATAGTTAATCCTTATACTATCTTTTATCAAATTTTCTGGGCAAAATGAGTTTAGGATTAACTCTTCAAAAGGCTCATGGTCTTTCCCCACCCTGGGAAAGGCGGAGAGGTATGTAATGCTGTTCTTACCCTTGTACCTGGGACTATGGTAACGCGATGCAAGCAAGAGTATTAACAGATAGTTAAACTTCTTTCTGGAGCCGCACCTAACAGAAGAGATTTAGCAGTACAAATTTTAGAGGCGGAAATAATACTGTGTGTTTATATATTTTTACAAAAATGCAATACCTCCATACAAATAAAGACAAAAGATAATATATCTTTAAATATTCCCAGCAGTAGTTAATTTGATCTTGTAATTGACATTTTCTGCTGACGTTACATAAATGAATTTCTCTGTAAACATCTTCATCCGATGCTGATTCGTATCCGATACAGATTGTGTATAGATGAATAAATACTCGTTATTCGAAAGGTGTTGCGAGCAACGATAATCTTTTAGGGCTGTGTTGTCATGTTAACACTGATTTTCTGTTTTTTTTTTTTTATATTTTAGTATATGTTATTGCAAAGAGTAGCCTGTTTTTAGTTAACCCAATAAATGATTTCCATTTTACGAGGTTATAAATATAACAATATTTATTTTCTGCTATTTTCGATTCGAGCATTTTTTATTAATTCTATCAACCATTCGGCTTAATAAAATTGCATTCGAAAATCAAAATTTCCGTTGGTTTTTCAAAATTAAATTTAAATAAACTATGCTTCATTTTAAGCTTGCTACAGTTGTCCCGTTTTTGGGCATTATACATCTGGAGTATTGAAAAAGAACACATAAGAAAATTAAACTTGAGAGTGACAACCCTGACTAATAAGACACGGAGAAGCTCACTAATTCCATCTAAGCTGCGTATTTACAATGTGGGAGATTCAAAGAACGACTTAAGTGTGGACTTACACAACCTACCGAAACACCTCACCAACCAGAACAAATAGGATCTAGATTTAGATTTTTTATTTTGGGCTTGAAACCTTATTTTGGGTTTTATTTCAGGGCATGTGTTTAAAAATTACTGAAATAAAAAATCTGTTTTTTTTTAACTTTAATATGATAGAAATTTGACAACCTACACGTAAACGTGACACATCCAGCCATGCCAGCCATTTAACCTATACAATGTGCCAAACATAACACTGCATGTAAACAACCCTCTATCTAATACAAACGGGAAACAAAACATCGTATTAAACTGAGTGAAACCTAATGACCACATCACTAGCAAGCAGAACTGATTACAATCGATTACATCATAATCTTTCCAACCCCAATTATGATCGACTTAATCGATTAGAAATCACGCCGTGCACTCGCATAGCGCGGAATATACTTCGATATATTATTACGGCCCCCATAGCCCGGGAGCTAATATCATGAAACTGTATAGCCACATAACCAAGCCGGGGTAAAGGGGCATTTCCGTAAATAAGACTAAATGCAACCGTTGGAAGTCAAGGTATGATAATAGGTATAGGGTTAGGATAAAGGAATAATAATATTATGGAATAGAATTGCAAGGACAGCCCAATTTTTGAGGTCACCAGGCCAAACTCATTGCGTGTTCGATTTTCGCGGAGAACTAGCGTTTGTGTAATCCTCGAATGCTTGTTCTGTAGCTTTTTGCATGTGCCTTGAAAATTTAAAAAATAATTAACGTATTTCTGCTTCTTTCAGCGAAGACCATTTGTTACTTTTTGCTCCAATTTCTGGCATTCTATTTTAAAGGGCAAACGCCAAGACGGACAACATCGGGCGAGAAAACTTCCAAAAAATCTTTAAAAAACTAACTTCACAGTTTAATATAGGGGATAACTCAAAAACTTCGTCGACAGACATTTTACTAGCTCTTCAGATCACGGCCATAGCTTACGAATATAAAAGCAATCATCAAACCCCGTACATCCTGTAAAGTTTTAAAGTAAAATTTACCAAAAATCGGAAACAGCGCCATAAATTTAACTATTCCGACTCTTACCGCTCCAATCGTTCGCACAGAAATGCACCTTAATGAAACTTGAGCCGTAACGATAGTATCGGTATCGATAATGTAAATGTCCCCATTGTTTCATTAATAATATCGAATCGGAACAGTTTTATCGATAGGAATCGAGACCGACACTGAAGGTTGAATCGAGTTCAAGATAATCCGTTAATCGTGATTGAAAATCTTTCGTTCATCCTGTCGCTGGTAGAATTAAGTTTTATTTAATGTGTTTTATGTTGATTTTAAAAGGACTTGCTTATTTTATTAATGGAAGTTAGGTCTTATTTCATGGCCTCGAGGTTTTTCTTTAAGAATACTACATAGGAAGAGTCATTCTAGCTAGCCTAGGTTTCAAGCTGAATTCTGTCTCGTTACAAATTGAAATCGGGAAGCGGGAGACTTATGTATCATAGGACCGTAGGATAAATTGATGCCGAACCCCTTCTTAGTTGGGTACAAGTCAAGCTATAGGCGCTGAGTAGACAGCAGCTTCAGGTATAACTTGCCTTGGATCAACAGATGTATTGCATTGGTTGTCATCGCATGCGGGGAAAACCCGCTTATTTTGCCTACTATGTTTATAGCCCGTATTTTGGGACTCCCAAATGGAAATCCCATAATTAACAACTGTCTTATTTTGCAGCGTTTGCTTGATTATAAATTCGTATCAATTAATAGAGGTGGCTTTCTTTTTGTTTTTTTTTACGTACAGCAACCGAGTTTTGTAGAAGAATGTAACATTTACCAAGTTACGGCCGACTAAAAATGGGTCTTATTAAAAAAATATGTATAAAAGAGCAGTACTTATAAGGCAGATATCTTAAGGTGACGTGTCAGGATGACATTTCTATTCTAAAAACAAACACTGTGACATGAAGGACCGGAAAATACGATAATTGTTGTATACTGTGTCAAATAAAGTCCGGTTTTGAATCCTGTTGCATACTGGCTAAAACTAGTTTCTATTCTAGTCTGACTTTGGTAAAGTAATGGGGATTCCCGCAGACAAATTTGTCAAAAAAAAAGATTTTCAATAAAATTCTGTTATTTCCTATTATCTCACTTAAGCATTAGAATATTTCGCCGCAGATACCTAGCCATATATACACACAAAAAAAACAGGCAAGTACAGTTTCGACTCGCGATTAAAAAACGACTAAGAAATCTAATCCTTTTGTTACGGGGTTTCACAAACATTTAAGTCACATGCACAAAGACACCAAAAATCATTATTTATCAAAATTATGTTTTTACTAACCGTTTCTTAACCTCGAACTTTATATTTACACTAGTTGTTGCCCGCGACTTCGTTCCCGTGGGTAGAAGAATATATAAGTTATGATTTATACCCGTCCTGTTTTTTTTCACATTTTCCTTTGTATCTTCGCTCCTATTAGTCGCAGCGTGATGGTTTATAG
Organism: Trichoplusia ni; assembly: GCF_003590095.1. Taxonomy (NCBI): domain Eukaryota; kingdom Metazoa; phylum Arthropoda; class Insecta; order Lepidoptera; family Noctuidae; genus Trichoplusia; species Trichoplusia ni. The sequence goes on along the minus strand of NC_039489.1, from coordinate 1,980,998 downwards.
CCTAAAGTACTCCTCGATTAATGGTCTATTCAACACAAAGAATTTTTCAATTAAGACCAGTAGTTCCTGAGATTAGCGCGTTCAAACAAACAAACAAACTCTAAAACTTTATATATTAGTATAAATAGTATCTTCCTTATATAGGCAATATTATAAAGCAACGCCTATTGTAAAAATAACATCAGTGCAACTATGAGGGTTTATGAGGTACCTGGTCATAGACCCTCTGCGTCCTATAAAGCACCGATAGACAAAGTTTAGTGAGCAGTGTATTCCATTAAATATGTCACATGTCCTAATAAATATTTGGCATAGGCTAAGCACTGGGCCCTATTTAATTAGGTATCTCTATAGGTTATGCGACCGTATAATACAGGTCCAATTTATGCAATCTGATTTATGATTACCTAGCGGTGGGGTCACAATGTAGAGAAATTTAAATAAAATTTCATTTAAAACTATCGAAATATTGTAATCTTCCTGAAATTTTAACTATTTAATTGTTGCACACATTTCATTATTCATATTCATTCATCTAATATATAAAATTCCCGTGTCACGATGTTAGTTACGTTACTCCTCCGAAACGGTTCGACCGATTTTTATGAAATTTTGTATACATATTGGGTAGGTCTGAGAATAGAACAACATCTATTTTTCATACCCCTAAGTGATAAGGGTTGCTCAGACAAAAAATTTCTTTTTTTTGACGTTTTTTTTTTATAACGTGACATTAAAAAATACATACAACTAGAAAAAAAATATATTCGGCAAAACAACGTTTGCTGGGTCAGCTAGTATTGCAATAAAATTGTGTTATAATCGTAGGTTTTCTTAAAATCGCATGTTAAAAACAGACAAGGTGTAAAATATGACAGCATTTGCATGTTGAACCTCAAAATGGTCGACTAGCTGTTTAAATAAAACACGGTGTCTGGCTTCCATAAAGACACAATGCGTTTAAAGTTTTTAGGAAACGTGTTACCCGAAATATAATTAAAGAAATTCACACGATAGTTTTTGAAACTTCCCTCAATATTTATGTGGTTCGACCGATTTTTATCAAGCACGTCTAGGAATACTCACACATAATTTACCTTGAATACAAAAATAAAAATAAATTAAAATCGATCAATCCATTCGGGAGCCATGATGCCACGAACAGACACATCAAACTTATAACACACCTCTTTTAGCGTCTATCGTTTTTAAATACCAGTCACGCGGTAACTGGCACCATACCCAATTAGATTCATTGAGAGCTGATTAATGTGCTTCAATAGACTCCAGTAAGTCTGATTAGTAATCAGTAGAAAGTATCAGCTGATATTGATGGCATATACATAATTATGTATCTAGGTATTGTTCTGTAACTCATTGTCTAAAATACGACATTCGATTGTCAGAAAGTGAATGAAAATATGTATAATGATGACAATACTTGAATTCTATCAATTAGGTATTATTTTTATGACGGTGATGATTTCATTTCGCACAAACGCACAAATTATTAAATGATGTAACGGTTTACTCACGCGTATTTATCGGGGTAGCCTGACTAGTTTCGGACCCAACCGGAGTCCTTAATCATGAGCAGACGCGGCGGGATCGCGAGTCGAACAAAAAAAACGCACAAATGTTATGTAAAAGAATGAGAATCATGTGGTGAGGGTGTTGAGTATGGATGTAGGTGGATACAGGGGAAAGATACGACCTAGGAAACGATGGATGGATTGTGTGAAAGACGATATGGCTGCAAAGAGTGTTTCTTTTGAGACATACAGACAAATTCAAACAGATATGAACTTCAATTGAATGATTAAAACATATTTCGTAACTTAGCTTGGCCTCTTCACCTTCTTATCAAGCCTATTTCTTTCGTTCTATCGTAAGTGTAGGTAATACACATAATATTTGAAGTTTAATTACAAAGAAAAGCCAAGTGGTCTTGGGTAATCTTTCAGTGTGTCCAACTAATGCGATTTAGTCTTTACTAATTACGCGACGGAACTGTGTGTGTCGCATCTAAAGAGAATTAGGCACTTCCCTAGTGGCGTATAATTGCTCGAGAAAGTATATTAGGGAACTAGCAATCGCTATTGCTATGATAGAGATTGGAACTGTCAAAAAAGCTTAAAAATCGCTAGATAAAGATCGAGGGTAAGCAACGATTTCAACGGTTATAAATTTGTTAGTTATCACGGTTCAGAAAATGTAGCCTGTTGAAGGACGGACAGACATCGGAGCTGCAGCAATTGGGTACCGTTTTGCCCATTGAGACGGAACACTACAAATAAATATGGCCTCTTGAGATAATTTACATCGAAAACGGTTTACGCATTTAAAAGTTGTAGCAGTAGGTATACAAACAAACACTTACAGTGTTGGGAGTTGAGAGAGTAAACGGTTTCTTTAAACAAATACTTTTAGCAAACATAAATAACTTTTAAAACATATTTTCTTTGCAATTATTAACTTAAAATCTACGTTAACGAGTAAGAACGATGCGATACAATGTAAATAATAGCTCCGGAAATTGTATAAGAGGCATACAATTTTCATAATATGACACATAATTAAGTTGGCCATTGAGTAATGACGTCACTGGTTATATGACACCTATTATGCTTGTCAGTCAGGCGGTCATTTGTAAGATTAAAATGAACTTTTTAATTGCTCAGTGATTCTCTGAATGTGTTGACGTCATTGTAACAAAAATGGACTCGTAATGAACTGGAATGATCGAATGTAGTACCTATTGTTACGAAGTCGGATACAAATTTTCGGAAGTAGGTACTAAATCGTAAATCGACTTCAAATAAATAAAAATACTGTGCCAAACCTGATGAAATTAAGGGACGAAATGGCAGCTATTTTGGGATAAATGAAAAAAGAAAGTTGGTTTCCGTAGTTCAAAGTTCTGAAAATGGTTTAGGTTTAAGGCATTATAAAGGAGTTTAAAGTGATGGTGGTATAAAGGTAACAAATAATTATAATTGACGTAGATAAATGTAGATGGCAGAAGGTGTAACGTTTAGAAGACCTTTTTTTTAATGATTTGAGGAATTAGACGTATAAAAAATAAGTTTTTATTGTCAAATTAACCATGTTTAGTTTCGATAATAAAAATAGATAATCTCGTTGCAAGGTCTTTGAAAAACAAAAAAAAATCTTGAAGCAATACTGTTATTTTATTACAAGTGTTATTCTATTGGATAACAAAAAAAAAACAACTAGAGTTATTATAATAAAGTGCAATTACAATAGTTCGTCGAAGCCCTAACGTTGCGAGAATTGTTCCTTTTATAAGTAGGTATCTGTCGTGAGGAAAATGTTAAACAACCTTCGATAAATACAAAATGGAGATTAAAATAATAGTTCTAAAGAAATAATAAATAATTGTGAATTGAATGCAGGTGGTTTACCACCGTTAAGAAAGACTATTATTGCTATTCGATTGGCCTGTTGTTCACTGGCGGGCCACCAGAGGTCGTGGGTTCGATTCCCGGCAACGACAAAATAAATGTTTGAGAGATGAGCACGATTTTTTGTTTTTTTGTGTATGTAAATTATCGATACCTAATATGTATCTAAATATTTAGAAATATAGGTATCAGTTGGTTACAATTCATAAAACAAGCTTTGTTTAGTTTGAGACTAGATGGCGTTGAAACTAGTTGTTCAATCCCGAAAAAATGCGTGATTAAGCTGTTGCCCCATTTAATCATTCATAATCTTCACTTAAGTTACTATGAAAATAAACTACCACCAGCCTTCACACATCTCCCTTTTGAGACACACAGACCTCTTTAAAAAATCCTGGTTTCAAGCGCCTTTATTCGCCACCACATGTCACTGGTGGCTTACAATGATTAAAAAAATACATTTAACTTTAAAAAACCACCTGCGTTTTGTTCTCTATACCTCAAGCATAAAAATACATACTTCATACCGCAATGCCTTCACGACGTTATAGATATAACTCTATACAATACTAAATCTAGGCTATAAGTCAAGAGTCTCTATCATGACACGTAATACGCACCTGACTACTCAGGAGAAATTGGAACTTAAGTGCATTAGTGTTAGCAATAATAAAATGCTAAGTGAAGATCTTAATTTGCTTCTTTAACACAATTACCTTTTTAAACTGACTGCATGGATAGTCGAGTGGTTGAGGTGCCACACCCACTGTGAGCCACGTGTCGCGGGTTCGATCCCCGCGTAGGACAAGCTTGTGTGATCCACGGATGCTTGTTCTGAGTCTGGGTGACCTTGTGAATGTGAATTGTTTGTTTGTGAAACCTCCCGCGACACAAGGATTAAATCCCTTAGTGCGAGAGTCGTTATTTAAAAGAGAAAAAAAAATAACTTGCTTACAAAAGATACTCGAAGCGGTGTTCAGTCGCTTCAGACGTTTGGGTACTAAAACTTGAACAGAAAACCCTAAGACTTACGACACTGAGGGTTATGTAAAAGAAAAAACAAATTTGCAAAAATTGGTCACCCGTCAAAAACATGACCGCTCCTAAAGTAGGTACCCTAAATCTTGATTTATTTATGTTAATATTTATCGATTCGATTTATTTAGTTATAAAAAAATCAAATGACTAGCTATCACTGTTCATGAATACATCCTACTGACAGAAGAACAGCCTGGTAGAGCCTTAGTTAAGGATTTCTATACACCTTCTGGTTACGGCACTCCATGAAGGCATTTATTGTATTTTACGATTTTATCAAGAAATTTTGAGATCTAAAATTTAGAAGTTAAAAAAATTGCGCATCTATTTAAAACTTAAAGCCTTTATGTAATTTTTCTTCTGTCTGAGCTGCTCATTTTAATTTTTACGATAATATCTAGAAGATTTAAGAAAAATATAAATTCTAAACAATACAAAGTACTCGTACTTTTAATAACGTGACTTTTAATCTGTTTTCTTTATACAAGTCTCTCATTAAAATCTGTCTGGATAGAAAGACTAAGAAAGATAAAAATCATATTCGTTATTATATTATTATTAGTTTGTCTGCCTGTCTGTTGTGATCATACGGATAAACCACTCAATTGATTTTGATAAGAAATTCTATAAGATTTATTGGGTTAGGGTTGTGGTTTTAACTACGAACGTGGCGTAGGGACTGATACAGTGAGATGTCATTTAAGCAATCTTTTTTTAGATCTCCTGATTAGCAACCTGCAACAGCTAGACCCATAGCATAACTGACTTATTTTGATAGTAACTATAGTAAGAATGATTCAATATTAAATGATGTAACGGTTTACTACTCACGCGTATTTATCGGGCTAGCCCGACTAGTTTTTTACCCAACCGGAGCAGACGCGGCGGGGTTCGATTCGCGATCAAAAAGTTTTTATCCAAATAGGTTGTATCCGGCCACTTTCAAAACGTTATAGTTATGAATCTAATTGCGCGGTTCCAAAAAGTCATTCCTATGGAGAAGAACCGGCAGGAAACTCCATAAGATAGTCTTAGAAGAAGAAGTGGTAGGATGATGCCAGGGACTAAGGCCACTGAGAAGGATGAAAGGATGCCTTAGACCAGTCGAGCAATGAAAAAGCACAGGCTAGATGTAAAAAATTATGACAAAGGCAGGTACTATACCTTTTTTTCAGAAGTCACACCAATATTCAACCTCCACACCTAGTTAAAAAATCCCTTCGCCATAATTGTACGCTCCAATTTATTTCAGTATCAAAAACGTTACGGTTTTAATATATTCAGCGGCATATATTTTATATGGCAACACTGATATATGCGGGGCATCGTACAGGGCCTAATTGAGAATGTCCGGCAGTTGGCATTGCAAATATATTTAATTTCAAAAAGTAACATCAGCTATCCGAAAACTGTGCGAGACATAAACAAATTTGAACCTTATTCCGTTGTGATAAGAGTGCTTTTAAGTATGTGTGATCAGTGATGTGTGTTTAACCGTATGTATTCTGAATGTATGTGTATGAAAATATGGACTGATTTTTGTTTGTTTGAAGAAAGTCTTTAATTTATTTATGTTGTCTCGTTTTTAATTGAATCAAAAAATCAAGAGGTGTTGTCATGCATATCTGATATTTACGAATAGGTGTATTTTCTTTTGTAGTAGCTAAAACAGCTTCACTTTTTTATTTTTCTTCTTTCTTCAGCTTGCTTAATGGGATGATGCTTTTCCAAATTCACAACTGGGTTGTGACGTCAAACATCAAAAATCGCTCTATTTAAATACAACCAGTATTGCTTAGCCTAGAAACTGAAAGAAACATTTTTTTAAAACTTAATTGATCCACTGCATAGGCATTGTCTCGTTTTTTTTAGTGTATCCGTCTTCGACACTTTGGGAGTAAAAAAATTTAAAGCCCATGTATATATTGGGATCCAGAATAGTTTCAGGACACTAACGTAGTCCTTTATTATGAGATGACTCTGCAGTGGATATAAAGTATGAATCAAGAGAGTTGCTCAAAAAAGGAAGTACAAAAATAAGACACTGAATTCACAAAAATCCTGTTTTATTCAAGGTAAAAGCACCTGTACTTTGACCTAATTTACTAAAAACATTCCACACACAAAGTCAAAAATATTATCCTTTTTTTTTTAATATTTCCGGACATATTTTCATATATGTAGCACTTCCGCGCTAAAATATATGGTTAAGTGTTATGCAAAACGCATAAACGCAAGAGTGCCAAGTAGTGTTCTTGTGTGGGTACAGTCGCGAAAAAAACTTCATACGGTTTTAAATTGTGATTTAAAATTTTCATAACCCTGTTTTAGAGCTATTTTTATTCTGAATTTAATATCGGCTATGAACTTTTGTAATAGTGCAGTATAATATTTTTACGACGTTTTCGTATTCTAGAAAGGTGTCATTAAAATTCTTCTCTACTTTAATTTGAATTTTTTAACCGTTTGTTTTTTAATAATAGGGTTATAAAATCAAGATCTATGTTCATTTTTATTATAGTAAGCCTGGATTACTAAACCAAACACTAAAACAAAAACCAACGCCTGGAATAATATTATAGCAATACTTTAAACAATGTGTATTTGGTTAGTTGTTACGAGTATTTACTTGTTGAAGTATATCAAAAGGTTTTACCAACTAGATGTAGTCATGTCAGGTTTACTTTATTTCTCCTCCGCAGAACAGATTTTTTCCTTTTTACTTTCACACAAAAAACCTCGTCATTTCTCAACGCTTTTGCCGTCGCCTGTTCGTTAACAGTGCATACGAACTGAAGTACCAAGTTGGTACAACATTGTCGCAAGTTTCCTTGCTCTAACAGTTGAAAAATGTAATTTTGTTTCTCTTACACACTTTTATTATGAAATAGGTGACATACTTTCGCTATGGACTCAATAAACCTCAAATTTGGTTTTACATTGTTATATATGTGTATGCATGTAGTATAAAAGAATTCTCGGTTTCATGATAGAAAGTATGTTCGTTTTAGCACTTTTGTCTCTTTATGCTACATGTTGGTATATCTAAAAGTACACTTAGCTGGTTAAGGAAGACCATAGCATAAACTTTTTTTAAGTCTCTGCAAATGCCTTAACGCAGGTAGTGACTACTATAAGCAAGGTCTGTGGAGACCGGCTCGTCCGAAAAGGTTACCGCTGCCTCGATGCGCGAAAGACACAGGAATGTGACATGGGCAGCATCGTAGGTGACATCCAAAGGAGGAGTCATTCAACTGGCCTCCAAAAGAAAGAGCAGGACCAGGATTCATGCAATAATGGGCCAAGATAAACAGAAAAAAAAACATGACATTACATGCATCATTGCTTCATCAATTTGAGACTTGCTCCTTGGTGAGTATTTGAATCCAAAATCAATAGACTTACCAAAACATAAGAAGCCACCTGTGACACAATAAAAATGTACCGACAAAGTTTTCCATAAACTCTTCAAGCTGCTATTTCTTCATTTAGAATCGCAATTTGCATTAATAAGTAAAACCCTAGCATTGTGAACACAGCTTTGATATCGGCCAGGTGGCTTCCAGTGATAAATTATTAAAGCATCGGTCGAAGACGATCGATACCGTTTAAATAAATTGCAACCTCTGTTGATTCAGACTCGATAAGTGGATATGTCGTGTAGGACTATAACTTTTGTTATTGCTTGTATTTTTTTTTGTTTTGCACGGGACCTTTTTAATGTTCTGGAAGAATTTTCTAAAAAACAATAATAGAATAGATCTCTTCATCTAGATCTTGAGCTAGAGATTCACAATTCATTAGTAGTATATCACTTACTGTGCCCTAAGTATATATTTATCACTAGCCATGCAAATGGAAAGTCATCATTATTATCATCATCAGCTTTGAACAACCCACTGCTGGGCTTAGGCCTCACTTACTTTATGTCATCCCTTTCTCTCTCTTTACCTTTGCATCCATCTTATTAATGCTACCTCTTTATATCGTCTGCGCAATCCATAGAAACTCACGCTAATTAATGATATTTTTTAAACTAATCAAGAACCATTTACAACATTAAAAAGGAAGGCACTAGTACTGCTTAATACAAAATGTAAAGTAACCTCTCACTAATATGATGAACATAAATAAGATTGCTACGGTACATTTTAAGCTTTTTAATCAAGTTAAAATCTAGAAATTTTCAGATTTTTGTCAGAATAGCAGTGAAGCGAACGGTGCTCCGGGGACATTGATTACTGAAAAATGTTTGGTACAAGAGTACCAATAAATAGATTTAAAATTCAACGAAAAACATTAAGCAAAATTTAATTTGGAGAAGAGGGGAAAAGTGTGTTCCTTGGAAATTCCGCGAAAATTTTCTTATTTCAGTTGCATAAAAGCCTATATTTCTGCTTTCCCTTTTTTACGGCCTTTTGGTATAGCCATGTCTGATTTTATATGACAGTCATGCACATCCTTGCTTTTAGGCCTGCCACATGTATAAGGAACAAAAATAAAGGGCTAGCTTGTAAGTGGCAAGCAAATAAAGATAAAATTTTCGAAGAAAATTCACAAAATTCTAAAAATCTTGGATAAATGAAGAATACAAAAAAAGGTCATGACAGTTTTAATTTTGTTGAACATGTTTTCAACTTGAATAAATAATGTCACTGAAGTCGCCTTTTTCAGTCAATAGTGAAAGATCAAAGCTTATATAAATCGCGTCGTCTTACATTAGATCAAGCTTATATCAGTAAGCGAGAGACAAATTCTTCCTGGAAAAGCATTTGGCGTGTTTCATGACATTTACTCATGTAAATTATGATTGATTATTCCGTTTCTACAAATTAGTCATCTGCTTGTATAAAAAATTATGGCATGAATATTTTATGCATTCCATGAGGTGTATTTATTTCATCTATAATAAGAGTGTTTCGAGAAATTTTGTGAATGATTCTGTTTTAAGCAATATGGCATTTTGAGATTACGAATTTGGTTTTAGAATGTGTTTAGATGAAGGTAATTTGCTATACTTATTTGCTTTTGAATTCAACAATTATTAAGCAATTCAATGTGTGATTCATCCTGAGATTTATTAGCAATATAGAATATTTTTAAAGAAGAAAAAACTGTGAGACATGGAAGAGCAGCATACCGTTTTCAATCTAAGAAAGGTTTCCTAGAAAAAAATACGGAACAGAAAGAAAAATACTCCCATATTAATTTATATTTCTAGAGAAGTTATATTCTGTAACTCAATTGCAACGAAGTCTGGAAGCAAGAATTTTTCATTTTTGGACTTGTTCAATTTTGGACTAAAATTCCCCATTTAAGCAAGTCCAAAATCGTCCATCCCGCTTTCTCTAATTACGAAGACAACATGATCCAAGATAATACAAATTAATGTACTCAAAACAATTAAAGCGAGCCTTATCTAAGCCTCACGTATACAATGTCGCGTGCAGCGTGCAAGCCTCCGCAACCGGAAATGACAAGCCACATCCGGCGGAAGTGGCGCGCTTCGTCCGACTGACACTGCAGTTGAATATGTCAATAGCGGTGGGACATTTGGTTGTTCCTGTGTATAATTGAAGTGGATTCATTAAAAACTTGCTAGCTTTTGTTTTAGAAAAAATATCTATATCATCTCGTATATAATTTCGCCAATGACGGATAAGAGGCAATTTTTAGTTTATGAATAGCTATTATTCAATTATTGTTTTGGTAATTTGAATTATTTCAATTATATAACTTCACATAAATGTATTCCACGTCTCTGTTCTTCAAATAGCATTTACAAAATGGTAAAACGAATCATCAAATTAAAATCAAACTTGATGGCAATTATATTTGATAACCTATATTGATCAACAGCATGGCTAATATTAATCAAAAAAGTGCATATAACCTTTGAAACTCATCATTCTGTTATTATCTCTCATAAACTAGGTATACAGCCCATTGATAACTTCGTCAACTTTATAACATCCTGTACCTTCATTGACAGAATACATTTTTATCTGCGATAAATATAAAAACACTCAGTCATTTGGCGGTGACATTTTTCCTTAGTTTCTTTGCTAAATTAGTTTAGGGTGAGGTCTCAGTAACAGCGAGAAGACTTATCCGAAGACAAATAATGAACATTGTTTGTATACGTGTTTAAGTGATATTTTGTGTAGAGAATCCTAAAGAAACATATGTTTAAGATATTTTTGTACTAAAAACAAAAGTTGTACAGGAAGGACAGTAATTACTTCACACTAAGGCGATAAATTGATAGTCAAAGAAAAATATGCAATTAACTAAGAATTAAAATCTGTCCGTCTATGAATTTATCTCCGGTTTTTAGTACTTAAAATTAGACAATTATGATTAATTACCAAAAAATATATACAGCCTGAGAAGTCCTACCAAAATCATGCACAAAATCTTTACCCATTCAATCAATATTGGCCATAGAATAAGCCAACCATTTCAACATAGCACGACCGCTTAGTTTCTGCAACAATTCACTCGAATACAGCAATAGAAGAAACCGTTCAACAAAGTCGGTATCTACGAGTAAGTCATGATTATCTTTTTGTCATAGTCACACACACAGCCCGCCCCTGTTGGTCTTGGGGCACAATAAAAACTGTCATACCCAGACGCTGTTGCTAGTAGTCGAGAGATATGGGTCGGGGCTCAAGTGTAAGCGGTAGCGAGGAAGCGAAAATAGGGATGATGACTGGGTATAAAAAGAAAAAATCTCATTAGTCCCTCAGTTAAATAATTGAAAAGTATGAGACACGTATTTTTTTCCTTTTTCAGAAAAAGTAGAATTGACAAAGATTAACTGCTTTAAAGTTTAGGAGAGGGGGCTTGTGACGTAAAGATAGAGTAAAATTTATACTCAATCGTGACGTCACGCGTAAGTTTCATTTACTGTAATTTGGTCAAATTTGTTTGCGGAACAAATTAAAAAATACGTATCCATTATTATACAAAAAACTACAAGACGGACACTGCAAAAAAAAAATGTTGTCATCCCTATTGTAGGTGAAAGTATAAGAAAAATTACAAGGGAAAATCTATATTTTTTTCCGCTTGTTTGTCTACCCAAGTTACATTGATACATTCGTTAACGTGAGTAAAGTAAATGCTCATGTATGGAAATAAATACACATTATCGCACAAATGTTTAACATCCTCGGATCGTGGAATGTTTTGGACAACTAGATGGTTTATTTTTAATTAACTATAAGACTGTCGGTAGATGACAATGTTTATTATTATCATAGTGTGAGTGAGTTACATTGTGTTTCGGAAGGCGTGTTAAATTGCCATGTTGTGGGTCTGCTGTTATTTATACATCTTTAAAATTAATTACGGGTTGCAAGAAAGTCTGATAATTATAAGCAGTCTTACTAAGAGATATCGTGTTGTCCAGGTAACTGGGTTGAGAAGGTTAGGTAGGCAGTCGCTCCTTGTAAAACACTGGTACTTGGCTGCGTCCGGCTAGACTGGAAGCAAATATAGTTGGGAAAAATCTAGTATCATGATGAGTAGTAGATTAATGAAAAGTGTCCAACCGCTTACGCTATTAATTTAGACCACAAAAGGTAATAGTGACCCGCAGAGGTACAAAAATAAGCTTTTCGTTGCCTATTATATGCAAAATACAGGTAAAAATAATATCCTCTGTGTAATTGTATTTCTACGATATAATCCCTCAACATATTGAGATACAAAATGGAAAGGAAAAGTCCTCTTGGATTTATTTATGAAATGTAGATTATCAGAGGCCTTATTAATAAGGTTTTAATATAAGAATTAAAAGGGACAAAAGTAATTGGACGTTGACATAAAGACAGAAGGCCTACCACCACACATTAAAATAATTAATATTTTATTTTATTTTATGAAACTGAAATTATATTATAATCCCCTATAATACCCATTGTTGATCCAGTTCCCAGTCTGAGCATTGATTATCACTCTAACTCACTGCGCTTTGATGATTTCAAATTCCAATATTTGGAAATCCAGGTCTCGGCAAGGTGTTGTCCTTAATCGTTTTATCAGTGGGATTTTCATACAAATAATTGAGAAAGTACATAAGTATAATTTTTAAAAATTCATGCCTAGAACTGTAAAACTACCACGAGTTTTGCAAATAATATTTACAAAATATCGTGAATGTTTTTTTGTTAAATAATCTCATAGTAATCTTACTATATCTATTGAGTGTAGGTATCTCATACAAAACTATCATACACGCTGTGTGAATCTGGGGGAGATTATAGGACCCGTACGTCACAGAATGCAGCGACATCTAGGGAATAAAGCACATTACCGTACGGAACCAAACGTCACAGTTCGTGGCGTGTTGTCAATTTTGAATGTGAGTCTAAAGTGTGAGTTAGATTGATTTATAATAAAATCATGGTTATAAATATATTTATAAATTGCGGTTTTGAAATAGTAACGTGTAAATAAATATGTTTAAAATACCTGTATCTTTATCATCATAGGCTCTTTCCAACGATGTTTGGGTCGGCTTTCAGTATAACCGGATGCTAAGTACTTAGCGGTTTTTTACAATTAGCGATTGCCTCTCTAACCTCTTCTCTCTCCGTATTCATATTCACCTGTATTTACAACCTGAATAAATGTGTGCCATTGCCATGAACCGAAACCAGTCAGTAAGCGTCTGACACTCTACGCTTTCAACCAAGGGAGTGGGATTCAAAGAGAATTCCTCTGCCCTATTTTTCTCTCATATTTTATTCTGTTTTTGTTTCTTTACAAGAAGTTTTGGTTATAATAATTTCTGTATACTGTGTTCTTGTGTATCTTAGATTATCTTTCGGATTAGTTGGGTCAAAGAACGACCTTAGAACTTAGTTCAAAGTGTTTAACCGACTGAAGATACAGACTCCTCGTAAGATTAGACTAATTAACAGCATTTTAATGCTTATTATTTCGCATTAACTGTTACTGCATTTCGTATTAATGGGTTTAGATAACAGAGCTCTCAAGATAAACATCTTTGGTCCATTTAATAAGACTAGCTTTGGCTGTTATAGTAATTTATTTAAGTTTTTAATATAAATTATAAGATGTGTTAATTTTTAAGTAATAATTATATATCCCGTGTCACATCAGATTATGTCTAGAGAAGTAAGCTACAGTGCTGCAAAGAAAGAAACGAACACACACAAAAATCAACATTCTCTTTCTAGCAGGGATGCCATGCTAGCAAAAACCATTTTATCCTGTCTTAAAGAAAATAACCGATCAAGAGCAAGTCGAATTCAGGAAAATGAGGGTTCCATCCAAAGGCTAAGGAAAAAAAAAGTCAGTTGGAATCATGTTTGTGTCACAATTTATTTGTCATTCCACTAATTTATGCCGCAATAACCGTAAACGTAACTCTGAACCCCTTATGTTTAGTATTGTGAAAATTTTAACTATCTATCTATCTAGGTTCCTGAGTCACAGCCTGGTTACATACGAACAGACAACATAGCCCCAGTAAAAGGGTTCCTTTACTCCTTGGGTACGGAACGACAAAAATAACTGAACGCGTTTTCTTAACATAAACTTTTCTATTTGAACATTATTTCCCTTTGAATAACTTGGAATTTTAGATATCTCGTGCCACTTAATCTTATAATAATAATTATTCCCAAATTGGCTAAAGCTCATTTAAATGAGAAACAGAATTGTTTATAAAAGGCGATAAAACTAAGCGCAGCTTTACTGAATTTTAATTTGGACAATCTTATAAGAAGATTAAAGAAGCAGAAAGGCACTTAGCTAATTAAAAAGTCAAATTTAGAGAAAAAAAAACAAACATTGCTAACTTCTGAGGCAATTTTAGAATGTAACTGAAGTTCTGAAGCCAATTTGGTATAAGAGGAGTACTGAAGATGAAATAATATTTTAAAAGTACACTTTACATACAGGAAGTTGAAGCACAATCAATTTAAATTTAACCTACATGCAATTTCGTTTCAGAAAATCCAGAGATTCTGATTTAAAAACCAAACCAATAAAATAATTGTTATATTAAATGGGATCAGCCTTAAAGCTTTATCTATCCTGAATTTCAAAATTTTAAATGGAATAACATATTGGAACCGTGCATCTAAAGTCAATACTATAACGTTTTAAAACTGCCTGGAAAATACCCTAATTGAAGCAAAAACTTAAGACTTAAAACCTTAGTTTTTAAAATCTCTCAATCGCCAAAGATGATAGAGATATAGCATGACGAACATACAAGCAAGTAGAAAACCTCGCCCTCCTAAAAATCAATAGCATTAAGATCATTTATCTAAATGCAAGTTTATTTTTTTTTTCAGTTTCGTTATTGAGTTAAAAGAATTATTGTGATTTTGTTTTTATTTTTGCAATTGAAAATGTTTAAAGACTTAATCAGTGATGGCTGATTTAACATTTGAAAAGATATTGAGAAACAATCGAAATCATAATCAATAATATTTCCGTTTTGTTGCAACATTTGCTTGCTTATGAATATTTTCAATGACACTAATACCTAATTATCGCGACTTGTTGTAAAATATAAAATAGTTTTTTTTTTATCGGTGAACTTACAAACATCGACCAGTTTTACTAACATACGGACAGTTTTATAGTCCAAGCAACTTCTCGCTAATTTTGTAACATTTCATCACTGATCTGCTAATATGAATCGTGAGTGTACTTTGTATCAGCGATAAGCGTGATTAAACAATACATTTAAAACAGAAACTCTTCAGTTTCGTAATATTATATCATAATTACATACCTTGAAACGAAAAAACCTTTTTATGATTCAATTGTTACTAATATATCACTAACATTTATAATGTACAACCAACACATTTTAAATAACATATCCATTTTACCAAGATCCGGGTAAAACCGCGTCCTGGTGCTAGTATTTCATAATCCCAACTCTACTAAGTTCCAATATTATACTCCACCTTCCCAATACCAACTTAGGACTCTAAATTCTAATTCCACGACGTACAGCGCCATCTAGTATTGATATTTAGCATTGTACAATAACTGTGCACTATGGAGTGCACTCTCAACTCTCGTGGGACTGAATGCAGACTATGCTTAACATTATTTGCAGTTTGACATAGTTTTGTAAGCTTACATAAATGTATAGTTACTTAGTTTTTGCGAAAATGTTTGGAGAGTATGTTGCAGAAAGTTTTAAGCATAGGTTTGTGTGTGAGAAATTTTGCGGACAAAACTACTAAGGCTTGAAAGTGTAATTTTCGGATTTTTCTTTCTGCACAGTTTTCTTTCAATAATGGTATGCTCAAGGGGGTGTTTTTTCACCTTCTACTCGTTAAATATCATTCTCGAAAACAAAAAATTGTAGGATTTAAAAAAATGATTTCTTCTACTTATATCCATGATCCTGAGTCAGGGTCTCTTTTTGCATGTGACTTGAATGTTTGCGAAACCCCCGCGACAAAAGCATTATATTCCTTAATACGAGTAGTTTAAATAAAATCATATTCATTGCTCTCCTTGGCAAATTACTTTTTTCTCCTGATTCACCATGACATACGATTGGACAGAAAAATCTTTTGTTTTTAATTCCTTTTGATAATACGCACTCTCAGTATATAATTATTATGATTTATTAATCTTCCATACATCATTGTGCATTTATACATAACGACCTGCTAAAGGTTCAGAAATCCGTTGACTGGGCTTTATCATCAAAAACCAGTAATTGTTGAACCTATTGGCGTCTTACATATCCTTTAAAATCTATACAAATTGAATATCACTTTCCACTGGTCAGCAGAAAATCTGTACACAATTGTCAGGCAACTGTGAATCATGTAAATCTGTTTAAAATATTTGGTATGATCTTTAGAAATATGTATATTATTTGTTGTTATGTCTTTATATTCACAGAAACATACTTAATAACAATTATATTTATATTTCTAACGGTGACTTGAGCAATAAGAGAGTTATGAATGCTTCTTGTTAAGAATTAATAGTGTTAAAAATTATGTAACGAAATTTTTCATGACACCCAAATTAAATCTATTGATGTTGATTCAAGAATTGAAAATACCTAAGATATGAGATCCTTGACAGCATTATAAACGACATTCTTTGTAAAGCAATCAATTATACTACTAGGTCTAACACCCGTCTTTCGCTAGAATTCAAATCTCGTCACGTGACTATAGTATTTCATACATTTAAACAATTTCAAACATCATTAAAATCCCTTCTAGAAATTTTATAGCAATTATTTAAAACACAACACATCAATCATGCACCAATACATACACGTTCGATACACAGTAATTTTTCCTTTTGTCGCTAGACTAACATTCTAAAAAGCTATCGATTGCCTTCCAAACGACTGCGTTCGCTAACGATCAAATTTCAATTTTTCTAAAAGCTTTTTACTTTTACCTCAATATTTAGCACGCCAAACGGTTGTAGAGTCGTGCTGTAAAAACACTTTTAGTTCACGCAATAGCTGGCCATTTGAAAACGAGACGTAATAGCGTTTCTAAATGTTTTTAAACGGGAATAGCTGTTGTGGATTTATTAAGTGGTCTGGTGTTGAATTCGGAAGAGACTTTTATTGACGACATGAGCTAGTTTAGAGGAGGACAGTGCAGAGGTGAAAAGTGTGTAGTGGTAGAGTAGAAAGGTGTTCAACTTCGGCCCTCAGCAAAGGGTGAATCCTCGAACCATTCCGGGACCTAGCGAGTAACAGAAATCCGTTTTTATCGTTCCGTTCTCTAAAACTGAGGCCAGCTGTCTGTCAATTTATCTGTTCGTCATAAAGAGTAATAGATAGACCAATAATGTAGTAGTAGTATGTGGACGATATAACAACAAATACTTAAAATAAAGATCGAGGTAGAGCGAAGGTTGTTATGAATTCGTTTTTCTTTTGCCCATTTGTACAGAATCCTCAATGTCTGGAGCTTTACTAAACCCTTTCCTTTTTGAAAAAAAAACATTACTTTCTAAATAATTCAATACCGTTGGTTCGCATCATAATAGGTACCTAAAAAAGCGGATTATCAACCTACTAAAATTATTTTCCCCTAAACACATCCTATCCCCAAACTGTAGCACAAATATTTACTATTTCACTCCAATTCACGTACTTTCAACTCAGTGCATATTTATTAACCGTCACGGTTTTAAATCCGGACGTCACCGGCCCGGCGACGGACAGCCGGCTCGGATCAGAGCGGGTTACCCGGCAATATTCCAGGTTTTGTTTGACTTGACACAAAGCCGAGAGAAATGGGATGTTGGTGTTCTAGAAGTTAATTTTTTGTGAGTAACCCACGTTGCTGTTTGGATAGGTTGGTATGTAAGTTTAGAACTTTTTCGATGTTCAGATCTTTTTGGGATTTCTGACGAAGAATGAAGAAAGTCAATGGAATGTACTAATTTGTCGATATCAAAACAAAGACATAATGTAGATAGTATATCATAAGATTTTGACCTCATGATGGTCTTGGATCTGCCAAACTACACGACAAGTCGTTAAATTTTTAGAAGTTTGCAATGAGGCATATAAATTGAGATATTATATTGGCTTTAATAATGGCTATAACGGCAAGGTCATTGTGTATAAGTTTACACAGTTGTACTCTCTGTTCCTTTCCTCTCATAGCGAAACGACACGGTAATCCGAAATTGCCTAGAGATCAGGCATAATGATCACATTTTTACGTGCCTTCCAAAATATATTTCTAAAACTAATCTAATCTAATCTTTGGAATAAATCTTTGGGAATGTGTGTAATAAGCAAGTGCTTATGAAAAACTAAAGAAAAACCAAGCCACATTAAGAGAAAATTTACCAAATCTACACAGTAATCCCATTATTACCTCAAGTAACATATTAAAGTGGAGATTGATACATAAATGGCAAAATGTAAAAGTATAATCTAGACCCGGTAATGTATTATCGTTGTATGCGGTTTGCGCGCCGTCACATCGCTCACTAAAGACGCCAGGGAAAATGCGACCGACATTACTACTTACCTAACGTTCTGGGGGGTACTACTAACTCCTGATGTAGGAGTTGTAGAGGAAGCGAGATGGTGCTACATAAGACGTAGAATGGCATCTCTTTTTAAAGTTCTGGGTCCTAAAGGGTAAAAATGGAACCGTATTACTGATGAATCGATGTCGGTCCGTCAGTTATCAGGCTGTATCTTATGAGCAGTGATTGTTAGAAAGCTAAAATTTTCAACGGCGATTTTACACTATATATGATTTCAGTTAGAAACTAAAAATATAAAAATAATCTTGTTTGTGAAAAATTTCTTGGCACCCCAACGATTTGTTTATTTTAGGCCTGTTTGTAAGAAACTCCTTAGAATCGCGAGTCCTAAAGAAGGTTTTTAGTTTTGATACCTAGTTACCAACGTCTTCAGATCTCAAAGCTATTTTCCATGTAAAGCAAATGCTCTTTATAAATAATACAATGACTTTTAGGTAAGAATCCTTTGTTAAAGGGCTCGAGGGTATCGGTCTAATGTGATTGACCCTTACAGTTTTCCGGTCAATTTCATTACTTTATTTTCTCAATACTTTTTCGGTTTATTAGCTTACATTATTCACGGTATTCTAGTTTGTTTGGTGAAATAATAACGATGGATTTTTTTGTTTTGTAAGTGACGAAGATGTTATACGTTTGATCATCTAACTGTCTCTTAGATATACAGTGTCGCGATTCGATCCCCACGTATGACAAGAGGGTGTGTGATCCATGAATGCTTGTATTAAGACTGGGTGTCTTTGAGCATGTGACTTGATATGAGTTAAACCCACTGGGACACGAGGGTTAAATTTATTAGTGCGGGAGTCGTTTTTTGTTGTTCGTAGCGTTAATGGAAGACGCTTTAAAATATGGAGGTTTCAGGTTAAAGTCATGTTACTAGTCGAAACGAAATATCTTTGTCATATACTTGAGCGTTTTTATTGACGCTAACAATTTTATTGTAGAAATTTTATTAGGCTAACAGCTTAATAATAATATAGTACCCGATAAATAATTGTAATTTCGCTACCTTGGATCGTCCATGTACGTTCTTCTATAGACCCTCAGCCCCGTCTCAATTTTGATACAAGTTCTCAAGAAGTTCAACATGTTGGACCTGTATACTAGTCTGTGTCTTCAAAAGAACCAGGTCTTCCGATGAAGTCATCCCGTGAAGTACTAGATCCGAAGTTAAAATCTCATTTGTCCCAACAATTTTTTTGGCAATAATTTATTTGTTTTCAGCTCTAAATAATTACCGAGTTCAGCTTAATTAATTGGATTAATCGTGTTGTTTACTAAATAAACTTACGTAAGTCATGTATTTGGGTACTATAGTGAGGCGAATTCCCAACAAATCTTCCTAAGCATGTTTTATTACATTCGTTTAGATAAAATCTCATGTTATTTAGCTCCGTATCTAGGTAATTTAGTTAATCGATTTTTTTTATTACACTTCTTGTATATTCTTGTTTTATTTTGCATTTTGTTTCTGTCTTATAGCGTAACTATTAACGTGACTGATTCTCTGGACATGTGGCATTTTTTGGAAAATAAGCGATGAAAGCGATAGTAAGAAAACAGTAAATTGTATAACTGTCATTGTCATTATTAACCTACGACGAGTTATGAAGGCGAGTATATACAAATTAGTTAACGAAAGAAAACCGCGATAAAATCCGTAAAAGTAGTTTCATTTCAATGTCTAACATTCGCGTAAAACTAAGAAACCACTATATATAGATGATTCTTTGAAATGCATATCTGTGATAATTTCAACTGCCTAGAGCCATCACGATTTGCGCGTCATATACAGCCTGGTGATGGAAAGCCGTTATAGTTAGATGGACAATCAGCGAAGCCTCATAAATATGGTTTCGTTTGTACCCTTTTCGTGTAAAGCCCTAAAAGACATGTAAATACGGAATTAATCACAATTTCATAGGAATAAATGTTATGGAGACAGCAGCAGAGTTTTCGTAGTTTAAAACCAGTAGTCTTATCCTATGTGGTATAAGAATTGAATTGATATTTTAACCTTTAACACCCACGCATTTCTATTACAATTTTACTCTTATTGTTGAGCAATTTCATTAAAAGGTCACGTTTTAGTCATAGTAAAAGAAAATCAGGATTTTCTGCTGAAATTATATAAGGCGATGATTCAGCCATGGGATGATTGTCCCACAGGAGAAATGTCTGGAGTATCACCCGAGCCCCAACGTGATAGTCTCAAGTCACAATGCAAAGACGCGATGGACCCGGTGCGGACCAAAACCGGGGGTCATGAGCTTACCACTAAGGCAAACTACCAGTCTTCTTTTGCTTCCTTTCTTCCATCCTACACAAGCAGAACCACTCAATCTCTCTTCTCCTTCCCCCTCAAAAGGAGAAGCACTCCGGCATTCGTTCAACGAACTCCGTTTTCTTTTCTCCTGAGATGTCCATGTGGTAACCTACATACCATCCACTATACTCATTTGTATGGCTTGCTTTGCTGACAGCTGAAGCTAACAGGACATTTTGTCTTTCTCAAGGAGTCAAAGTTCCCGTCTTCTTAAAGCTAATATCCACAACATTGACTAACAATTTACGGTCAGTCCATTTAAACCAAAGCCTTACAAAACAGGCCAGAAAACAAAGGAACAGCTACATAAAAAAAAACATGGAACTCTGATAAAAGAAAATAAACTAATAGCAAAAACATATCCCATTTACAACATAGTATGCTGCATTCTATATTAAGACCTCACTGCATTATTTTTAATTACAATTTGAATATTAAACTTCGTTTTACGGTCGCGAGTTAGTTGGGGTTGCAGTTTACAATATTGCTAGAAAGTTTTGCGCTCGGATCGCAGAGCAGAGATACGTGATCGGGACTTTTAATATGTGCTTTTAGGGGATGAAAAAATGTTGTGACTTTGTGGTCCTATGAATAGGTTAGTTTGCACGAGGTTGAGGTTCGATCCCAATTCAGGCTAACTACCAATGTGACTTTTTCAAAGATATATGTAGGTATGTTATTATTACTTAATTATTTTAAGACACCACTGCTTAACGTGGTAAAGGAAAATATCGTGAGGAATGTTTGGGTTCTGATAAATGGAATCTGTAATCGTCAACCCGCGGTGGGCTAACGTGGTGATCGATGCTTAAACCTTCCTTACACGGGAAGATTCTTGTGCCTAGCAGTAGTATCCATTGGTTTTTGTGTGAAAGAGGAACAAACATCCATACATAAAAATATAATTATAATATATAATTCCAGAAGGATAGATTCGTCAACAACAACATCTTAAACGTACAAGCTTTAAAAATAAAGACCATTAAATAAATAGACTTGAAAAATGTCAGCTCCTAGGACAATAAAGCTTAATCTGTGACTTCGCAGCCTTTGACTTACAATGTTAGTTTACGTCACAATATTATATCATGCGGTCCATTAAACGTTTAATATCACGTCTACAGCATAAACTTTAAGACCTTTCGACTTGATTATAAAGTTTCAAACCCTTTGGTTTACGTGTATGCGTCGTTAATCTTAGTATTATGAATAATAATGGTTTTCTTAGAGATTATTATTAGTTTTAAGGCGCAGAAGACATCACTTTTGAGTGGAATGTAGAATGTGGAAAAGAGACAGCGCGATGCAAAGCGTGGAGCTTTCTCTCTCGCCCATAACTACTGCGGCAGAGGTGTAGAGGATTTTAACCGCTACAAATGTGAAATGAACCCATTGGAACATAAAATTTGAATACATGTACTAATACTAGTGTTCGTAAGGGTTTTAATCTATCCGTGTACCAAGTTTCATAAAAATCCGTTTAAAAGTTTTGCGTGAAAGAGGAGCAAATATCCTTGCATACAAACTTACGAGTTAATAATAATAGAAGGAAGTGGGAGAATACAAGATACAAGTTACAGTATTTCGATATAGCATTTTCTTTTATTTTTTTTGCCTAACTCTGTCATCAGCCCATTGCTATAGCTACCAATTCATAAAAAAATCGTCCTACTTTTCACATAATTAAAACAAAATACATCTACCATCATAATCAATAACCCTTTCCCAATTTAAGCAGCCTTCAAATTCAAAAAAATATCGCCCAACAAATTAATAGATTTTTCGCGGCAATACCAGTAAGCAATTAACTGGATCATTAGTAGAATATCATTGGAATGTCGAGCGTGACGTCATAATTATTACGAAGCAATTAGTTGCTTGACCTATTCATAATTAATGATTAATTGTAATGTAGGCGGATTGCCGACTGTTTGATTGTATGAGAAGTGATTATCTGTAAATCTTCTCTTGATGGTTAGTTTCTGAATGTGTTTTGTAAGTTATGCGATTTGTCTTTTAGAATAAAATAGTAGTAAGTTACTAACTTCATAATTGGCCTAGCCTTTTCCCAACTATGTTGGGGTCGGCTACCAGTCCAACCGGTTTCAGCTAAGTACCAGTGTTTTACAAGGAGCGACTGCCTATCTGACCTCCTTAACCCACTTACCCGGGCAACACGATACCCCTTGGTTAGACTGGCTGTCAGACTTTTTTCAGCTTCTGACTATCTGTAACGACTGTCAAAGATGTAGGAATAACAGCTGGGACCCACAATTTAACGTGCCTTAACTTACTACTATTTTATCTACACTTGAGTTATTTCTGGGCAAAAGTACTTATTCTACGAGTATAAGGAAAGTGTTGCCAGTTTCTTTTATTTCGCTTTCCTTGAATGTCTGACAAAGATTTCAGTTCTGACTCTAATTTTAATCCGCAAGGCTTTGATTTGTAAAATACAAAGTGTAATCACTTTTTGAATGTCATTATTATTAACACAAATAGCACTCCGTAACGCTTGTCCTTCAACGTCAACAGACTTTAAACAAATACCAGCCTATAAATGTCGTTCTAATGTTCACAGGCCTATTCCCACGTAGGGAAGGCTTGAGATTTGATCGAAAGTCAAAAGATCAAACCTGCATTCCCATAAAAATCTGTACATATAACTACAAAGCCATTACGACTATTACTTAAAACACTGTATTCCCAGATCAAATACCTTGAAAGGGACTGATTCCGTTTCCAAATGCACCAGAAATAAAGCAGACAAATCTTTTAAGAGTTCCTTTATTTCAAGAGGTAAACGGAACGTTTGAAACAATAAAATATTCATAAAACCCACATTGAATTAAACCATTAAAAGCAAATAAACAACATAAAATTGCTGCACATTTTAACTAGTTTTTCTAGAACAATGAATTCGAATACCACCCTATAAAGTATGGAATAAATTCAAATTTATTCTCGCCAACGTATAGCGGTATGAAACTGAATGAAGTCTAGATATTCTGAATATTCATCAAAATAAACATTAGCTAAGCGAGATGGAACAACCTAGAGAACTCCAATGTTATTATTTTTTGAGTTGCCGGCTTTTGTGTGAGTGCTCTTGGGAAAATAATGTGTTCAATGTTTGAGTTTGACTTAATACATATATATTCGCTTTGATAATCGATTGTAACAGTGATTACATTGTTATTTCACGTATTACCTAAAACACTTGTCTTAGTAGTCGATGGGACCGAAACTACAAAACAAAAAAAAAAAAGTTGCTAAGCAAGTCGTTGCTAATCATTTAATTAGTCAATTATATTAACAGGCTTTTCGATTAGTTAAATAATTCACTAATACTAAAAGCCTGTTACCATAAAAAATTGTCTTTAAAACGTTTCATAAATCAATTTTCTGATCATCATTTCTGACAATAATTGAATGCGTGTGAAGGTGCACAAACGTGACGTCCTGAACATCATCATTGAATTATTAACACATGTAGGCCTATAACTTCAGTTTTAACGGTGGCAGTAACGGCCGTGTTTGCTTTAATTAATCAAAGTTTAATGGTCTAGTTACTGATATCTAAAGATGGCGTGACCGATATTTGGGTCACAACTCAATTTTGACACGACACGTGTGTTTGTCTTTAAATTTGTTGGCTTTACTTGAAGACTTAATGACTTCAAGTTGTAGCCGGCTTTAGCTAACTAAACTAATTGAAAATACACTTTAAACGGGTGAAGGAATAAAGATGAAAAACTTACAATAGACGAAAGATTTTTGTGTGTAATTTCGTTGAATAATAATTAACTGGTGTGTTGGTCTAGTGGCTAGTGAACAAGAATGCTATGCCGGAGGTAGTAGGTTCGATTCCCACCCAGGAAAAATTTTTGGGTGATGAGCACGATACTGCGTTGTATCTGGGTGTAATTTATCTGTATTGTGTATAAATATTGATGAAGAAAAATATAAGTAGATATATATGTTTATTATAAATTTTGTTGTAGGTATTACTATTTCTTTTACAGATGTGTTTATTTACCTGTATACAATGACATCCAATCATAAACAATAAACGCGACATAAATTTTACCTCCCAAACCAAATTCACAAAATGCACTATAAATTCGGTCTCACAGTTTCTTACTCACATCTCCACTAAGGTATTAACGTGTAAACACTGTACGGCCATTCTTCGAAACAAATAGCACTTGAGAGCCGGTGCATAATGAGCTGAGTGTAATGAGGGCTAATAGAGAAGAGGAAGCGGAGAAGGATAATGTAGTTAGTTTAATGAGAGAAATAATGAGCATAGGTGAGGATATGCAACTGATAAATGGGCTGAGAGGATTTGGATTTAGTAATAAGTGGTAGCTATAGAAGGTAGACGAAGGAGCTGGTAGCGTTTTGCACAGGATGTAGAATGTCGACTGCACAGATAGCCGAGAGCTTGAGGTCATCATGTGAAACGCACTGTGCGTGTCGTGTCGCGAGTTCGATCCCCGCGCAGAACAAACATTTGTGTGATCACGAATGCTTGTTCTGAGTTTGGGTGTCTTTGTGCAAGTGATATGTATGTTTGTGAAACCCCCTCGCGATACGAGGATGAAATTATTTTTGTACGAGAGTTGTTTTTTTTTTAATTTCTTTTTCTTTGTTCAGTAGCGGATTAATATGGGCTAGTTTACGTTATAAATAGTTCATGGACGACAACCAAATGTCAGATACTAATGGAAATAGCAAACCCTAATTATCAGAATCGGGACTGGATCTTTTAGACTGAACAAATGACATTTCTGCCATTTTTAACTTAATCCTTTATCGCTAGTAGCTCATAATTTCGGTCAACATTCAAAGCGAGTACTAAACAAAGCAGTAACAGTGCAAGTTCAACCGTAGTTACTTCCGCAGTCATCCGCACTCTTGGATATTTAAAATTCACCAAGTTTCCAAATTAGGACTAACAAGCTTTGGAAGCAAGAGTTGGCGATACAGTTTTATTTGTTACATTGTTAAAGTTTAAGTGTACTGTAAACGGGGTTTTTGATGATTCGGTTACATTTATTACTATTGAAGATTTTATAATTCTGTCCATCCGCCTGGTGCTGGGTTTTTTCTCATAAACCATGGCAGCTGAAATTCTTACAGATGATGCATTTCTGTTGCATTTCTAAAAATCAAAATCTAGGTTAAGCAACGCTGCGAAAGTATGATTTCCTCAAACCTATTTATAGGTACTTAATGAACCCTAAGTGTTGCACTATATTTAACAAAGTTTCGTTAAATATTTTATGTATACAACTCATACTGATCAAGACTCTGTTTTAATGTAATCTTTCAGGCCATCCAAAACAGAAACCAGAGTTTGATAAGTGAATAGTTAATTTATTCACCACCAGTAACAATTTAATTAATCTGCCAATACCTGATCAGAATAATTAAAAAATATTTTTTACTTTTGCATTCTGAGTTTTAAACCAAGCATTGAGGCAAGGATCTGGCCAATTAAATATTATCACTCTTTGATGTAAGACATACATATCTAAAATCAGTATTTTGGGTAAATAACACGTATTTTCATGTTATTTAACCATACGCACAACACAAACTAGAACAAAATAAAAAAAAAACAATGAGTTTCCTAAATGGCTCAATATATCATCATTTTCGTTCGTAATATATTCTCCACTCTATCAGACGAAATTATCATAATGAAAAAATGTCTTCTCAAAAATATCTCGTGAACTCGTAAAAAACACAAAAGTTCTCAAGCAATTTGTAAATTTGCCCGTAAATATGAGCTGGGAAGTAAAAACAAGGCGAAATTAGAATTGAATGCTTTCGTTCTTTCAACTGCAGTTACTTTAAAATTACTCAAGAGTTTTTAACTAACTGAACGTTGTCCGTCTTTTGGCGAAGTTATTTAAGATGAGAGCAAGTGTACCTTCTTCTTCATGTAATATTTTAAAATGGAACCCGGTACTCGCTTCATTTGTTTCCTTGGAATTTCGTTCGGAATATTCTGGTATTCTGTCCGTACATTTTGGTTCCGTTGTTGGCATTAAGACCATTCTCTACGACCACTAAGTTGATGAAAGTGACCGGGTTATACTATTTCGTAGTTTTAGGGATTGAAAAAGCGACTCCCGCACTAAGGAATTTAATCCCTGTTTCGCGAGGGGGTTTTAAAAACTTTTAGTTACATGCACAAAGACACCCAGGCTCAGGACAAGCATTCATCAGGAAGTGGGAAGTGCTTGACTCTTACTGACTAAGCCCGAACCGTAGTAAAACACCTACATTTTGGTCAGACATTTTGGCACAAACCGACCACATAATCTGTCCTACAAAGATACGGATCATACTAGCAAAAATCGTGAGGAGGCAAAGTCTTGCGTTCTCAAGTGAACATAAAACCTAACACTAACGTAACCTGAATTTGTGACCTCAATAACAGAACTATTTACTTAATCACAGGCCAAATAGTTCAGCAGATTGTACCATAATAAAGACAAATTCCTAAAATTTACGAGCACACCTAAACCACAGTTACATAAACACGAATACGAGTTAAATTACTTTTCTAATGGCCACAAAAACGTCACACTCACCTATAACTCTTCATTAGACAAGTTTAAGGCCTCGACAATAAGTCTGCTAGTATATAACGGTTGTGGACAGGCCAATTGTCTAACTGAAGACTGCAAAGTTTCGTTTTAAAAATTCTCCAGCAAATGATGAAGAATGTTTGAAGTTAAATTAAAATCTTTGCCCAGTCTCGCCTGTAAATTTATGCTTGTTTTATACTTTAACCAGACAGACTTGATACTTTGAACACTTGTTTTGAGTTATTGTGTATCCACAGTCATTGTTTTGTTCCTGTGAATAATGTGGCCGTATCGAGGGCCTGAAATAGGGTTATGGAAGTTTTTCAAAAGGGTGGAAGTTTAATTTATTTTTATTTTGGTTTTTATTTATGTTGTTCTGTAGTTTTAATGGAAATTGATAGCTGGGATGTTCTTGATTGAAAAATATTAGAAGAAAAGGTTTTTAATAAAAATGGTGTTAAGCCAAAATTAGTGACTTACTTAAAAAACAGATGTTTTCAGCATAATTAATAAGACGAATTTAAGGGAAACGTCAGTTATTGACGTAATTAATACTTCAAACTTCTTTTTCTATCACCCAGTTTCAATATTATTTGGCTATACTAGTTTAAAAAAGAAAAGAAAGAAACTTAATCCCGATGTCTTCGGAATTAGTGAAGTTAAGTTATTAAAATAAATCCATTGAAACACTTTTAAAACAGAATCAGACATCAGATCTTAATTCTTTTGTCTTGCCTACTAAGGTTAAAAGTTGTTTAACACATAGCTATGATCCCGTATTGGGTTAATTCTGCATAGGGCTCTAACAAACAAGGCTACTATTATATCTTCAATGTAAATATGCATTGAGAATACAT
Organism: Trichoplusia ni; assembly: GCF_003590095.1. NCBI lineage: Eukaryota > Metazoa > Arthropoda > Insecta > Lepidoptera > Noctuidae > Trichoplusia > Trichoplusia ni. Next base: position 1,952,689 of record NC_039489.1, on the reverse strand, counting down.
CTCCATTGCCTCACGACTTTTCGAAACAAAAGTATATTTTAGACATAAGATTTAAAGAGTTTTTAGGTATTGTGGGCTTGTGTTTATTTTAAGAGTCCTTTTTTTCTCTTGGCTTCGAGGATGATGGTAAAACCCGACTTTTGAACGGACTGAAAGTCTGAAATACGTAATAATTCTATGTAATACCTGAAACTTGCGAAAGCTACATAATTGCTATACATGGAGTGTTTGACAGCAAAATCGATTTCGCCTTCGTCTTGCGAGCAAGGCGATTTTCTGGAGCAAATTCAGGGAATAAAATTACTTGCCATCCGAAACAACGACAGCAGAAAACTACTTAATATGATAGGCTAGTGTTCAAACCGCAGGATCGCAACCACAAATCAATATCAATGGTCGCACTGTCTTTTCGATTACTGTGTGAGTTTAGGAAATATCGCAGCATCGCGGCTCTCCTGTCGGAATGGATTGCCGTCTCATCACACTATGAAAGTAAACGAACGAGTAAAGAGAGTACACCTTTGTTGGCGCAGACGCTTATGCACTATGAAATGTCCCCCGCAGCTAGCTGGTGTCTTGCGACATTAATTGGTCTGTCCAAAAATAGGAAAATAACTCTGCGCACAAATAAGCTACACTTTAAGTACATAGGTAACATATACCTAAGTATGGTGCTCAGAGACAATTTTTCAAAAATCACGTCCGATCAACGAAAACGTCACGTGAGCAAATGAAAACAGTCGAAAACTTAGTTCAGCGCATCGGGTGCTTGTTCTCATAATAACAATTGTTTTACTGCTACCCCCCTTTCGGACGGTCCGTTATTCTAATATACAGTGTGAATGCAAATTTATCTCGCCCTGGGAGCGCAATGAGCATTCGCTATGGTTGCCGACAAATTATAGTGTCTGCCTTTTGAAAGCATTTCTGGATTCCGTGCTTGTTTTTTTTTTAATTCTTGCTGAATTAGTGATGTAGTTATTCTTGAGATATTAGTCTTTTAGATGACGTAGATGCGGATTTGTTGGATGTGATGAGGTAGTCCGAAATTGTGCGTGTCTGAATTGTGCAAAGAAATTTTTACAGTGACTGGAAGAATGTGCGAGAAAGGAAGGAGTTCACCTCAAGCTGAAGGTAGTCAAAAACCTGCCTGTGCTATTGGAAGTACAAATCTAGCAGCAATCAAAATTTTATTGCTGTTAGTTAGAAGTCAAATGTAAGTAATTATAAATATATTATTAACAAAGTGCCGCCAATTGGCAAAGGAGTATCAATAACTTATATTAAAAAAGAGTTTCGACAGTCGTTGAATGATTATGAACAAGTAAGTAAGTATTAATGAAAATGTTTTACGACGATCATTCACGCCTGATCAAATCTTATATCTTATCTTGCATTCTGTTATAACTTAAAACATTTCTGAATTGCAGAATTCCTGTAAGGATAGAACGGAAGCAAGGACAGGACAAAGATCATATGCAACGTGAATAGACTCTGTCTGAAAGGATTTAGCCGGACGTCGGTTACCATTTTCAGGACGATGCCTCGTCTTAAGACATTGTAATGCATTCATGTAATACAAGACATTTCAGTTGAGGAATGGGTAATAAGATTTTCTTACCTTTTGACTGCCTTTAGCTGGTCTTATAATACAGTAGATGCTTCTTCAGTATATTATTATATACCAGAATAGTAAAGATACAGAGAAAATTAGCATGGCTGCCACGCAAGGATTACACGCAAAGCGAGAAGCCATACCTAAATTTTTTTTGGACCCTTAAGCATTGCTATGCATTGATGCAGCGACTTAATGCGGGACACGATGTAGGACAGTTTAAGTTTAAGTATAAGGGTCTGACACTACCAGCTACTTATGAGAAAGTTGAGGATAATAGACCATAAGGATTTAACAGAAAAAAGGTCCAGTGTCAACCTCCTGAAGGCCTACCATGACTTCTTAAAGTAATAATGTTATGGTTATGGAGGCGGAATACAGGGCGTAGAGTGGCAACTCTCTATCACACAAAAAAATAAAAATACTTACAGCCTGAAAAGAGTCAATTCTGTATTATCATTGTCCCACGCGGGGATTATACCCAACACAAACCGCGCCCAATTGTCTTGACCAAAATCACAGGAAAGAAGAAAAACATCTAATCCAAGAATATTTCACGAGAAAACTTTCGGATTTCTGTTTTCAGATGAATCAGGACAACGTTAACGACAAAAGACTTTATCGTTCTGCCTTTAGTGATATAACTGAAAGAATATCCTATAAACCGTATTTCTGCAGTCAAAACAAACTTAGTTTTCTCTTTCACAAATATCGATAAAACAGAGTCCATGATAAACTTTCCTCCAGGATATTTAATCAAATCCTAACATAAAAGGAATGTTCATCTAATTTTCAACTGATTATCTGTGTTTGGGTGTCTGTGTGTCTGTGTGTTCGCTACATTCATTCCGTCGGTCTGTGGCGGTTGAATCGAAAACTTTTCTAGTTTCGCACCGAAAGGAATTGGATTAAACTGGTAACGAGCGGTTGAAACCGGATTATTTGACGCTGCCTGATTGGTCGGATGCACTTCTTGCTATTTGTATTAAAATAAATTATATCTCCGCTTCGAAATTAAACTTTTGTTTACGATGTTACAATACGATTCTATTCTTGAAGTTGTAGCCTAGAATGAAAGCAATTGAACAAGTTTACAAAAATTTACCTATATAGTAGTCGGGTCACCGCGCGCGCCACTGTGCCGACGCCGACGTGGTGCGAGTTTGATCCCCGCATGGGACAAGTTTCTGTGATATTCACTAATGCTTGCTCTGAGTCTGTATTTGTGTTTGTGACCTGTATATATATAGTTAAACCTGCCAGACATCATATCACCGAAACACCAAAGGGTGTCAAATTAAAAAAAACTTTCACTTATAACATCTAAAGAAATTTTAAATGAAACTGCATTATAAGAATTTCTGTATAGAACTCTCAATTTTCTATTAATTTGTCAAGCATGTGTTATGAATAAGACCCAAGATTGTATTAAAACATTAATCATCACAGTTCACAAACTAAAATCATCCAACTATTAAGGGCACAAACTTTTCTCGAAATTAAAATGATAATGAAAAACTTAATGGCCTGAAAATCACGATCTTACAAAAAAATTGTTCATGAAAATAATTTGATCCAAATTCACAATTACTTGAAGTAATTTTAGAACTGTTATGGAATTCGGTGATTGATTTCTATGAAAGAATAATTTTATTTTATTGGAGGTATTAATTAAAGTACTCTCAGTTGCAAAAGTTAGTTAATACAAATTATGTTTAGGTTAGGTTAGTACATATATATATACCGTATAAGTATGGAATTTCTAGGAGAAACAGAACTCTATAACTAAGTGTCCGAATACTAAATTGGCATTATCACATATGTTTAATTTCTGTTGCCGCTATAACAACTATGTCAAGGTTAAGCAAAGATTTTCACGGTTACAAATTTGTTGATAGGTTATAAATAATTTGGAGGGTGGTTACACAGATTTGTTCTCTATAGTCCATTTGTACAGAACCCTCACTATTGCAAGTCCGACACTCGCTTGACCGGTCACATTGTTTTCTGAGTTTTGTAGATCTACATACATTTTCCTACCGACTGTACTTAATATGAACAAAAAATTACACAAAACAAAAAATATCTAGAAACAGTTTGGTTTCAGCTAAATTTCGAATCGTCAGCTTCACCGCTGTTTAATGAAATCAGTACCTTTACTACTCCTTCCTAAAGCAAGACTGCCATTAAAGAGAGACAGCGCTACATAACGTTTAGGGGCATCTCGCTCACACAATAGCAGTTCCCGTTTAAGAGTACTTAGCAAAGGCGTAGACGATTTAAGATAAATCTAGTTTTCGTATATAAATGTTTGAGTAATATCATTTAAATTTGCTTTACATGTAATTTGGATTAGGAAACTACGTGCTATGCATATTGATGACGTACTCGAATTGGTGTTTTACATACGAGAGCGCTTCAATCGACCAGAGGCGATCGTTTTGATATTTATATTTGGGAAGTATTGATTTGTGTAATGAAGTGTTATATGTTTATAATGTAGGTTATAAGATGCATTTTATTTCTGTCCTCATACTTAGCTGTTCGTCTAATACATTGCCTGATGAACGTTTTCAGAAACATTAAAATACAAAACACACAATTCAAAAGCTAGGATATTACTACAAATAGAAATTATTATGAGGATAGATAGAGTAGATCCTTATTTTAAATTAATTAAATAAATAAATATTCCACAACTTTCACACAACGCCATCTAGTCTCAAACTAAGCAGAGCTTGTATTATGAGTACTAGACGACTAATAAACATACTTATATATTTCTAAATACATACATAATATAGATAAATTACACCCAGACACAGAACAAATGATCGTGCTCATCACACAAACATTTGTCCTGGGTGGGAATCGAACCCACGACCTCTGGTATAGCAGTCAGGTTCACTAACCACTAGACCATCGGGCCAGTCAAATTCAGACTATAATGAAAAAAAATAGGCAAATGTTAAAATATTGGTACCGTTAAAGTAAAAAAAGTTATACATAAGATACTTATTTATTTATTTCTTTGTGATGGAAATAAAAAACTAAAGAACACGCTTTTTATAGAAAACCGAACTAAAAAATAGAAAATAAATTTAAATGACTTTAAATTAAGAAAATAGTGTTAAAAATTTAAATGAATATAAATTAATAATAGTGTGAATAAAAAAAATATATTCTAAAAACAGTTGGAGGGTGCCGTGACAGACGGCACTCTCCAACTGTGGAGACTCAGGGATAGGGTTCCGTTTTTATCCTTCTGGACCCTAAAAACATCATCTTGCATAACGGTATAACCAAAATAATCTATCGTATCGCTGTTGCTTATCCGCCGATCAGCGTCAAATGTAACGAATTAATTTAACGAATAGCAATAAAAAAGACAATTTGGTTTCATCAATACAACCAACCTTCAAAATTTTCGGTCAAAAAAAACTCCATACTCTAACAACGATTTGAATTCTCCAGTTTCCATTTTAAGGACGCGTCTAGAACGACATTGTCCTGTATTCGGAGTTCGTTAGGACATGTCTAGACTTGTCACAGCTGTTCTGATGTCCACTTGAATGCGGACTGTCAGATTTGGAAGTCTGGGAGCGAAAGTTTGATATTTTTGAGCAATTGTTTCTAAGGAAATTTACAATTCTGATGGAGGGTGGACGTTTATCGAGAAAATAGTTTAAAGTGTAAGGACTTACGATGGAGGTACTTGAAATTACTACCATTTGATTGCAATTTTTTGTACATGTTTCTAGGGTCTTTTGACAATTCGGTCCAAGCAATAAAAGGTGACATTAAAAACAATACTTTGAATTGTAAAATGCCCTTTACATGACATGTTGCAACACATTCGATTCAGTTTTTAGTTAGAAAATCGTCAAATGACTCTTCCGCGAAAAGAAGTGTCAGTCTTTCACGACTAAAACCTACCCATTTTCCTTCCTTTGCCTACTTTAGGAACGCGGTAATCCATATTGTCGATCCCCATGCACCGGTAGGCATCATCCCTAAGGGGCTCTACAAAGCTTGCTGACATCTCTATGAGGTGCTCATATGATTGTACAGATATATGGTTATAAGTAAAAAAACTCACGAGCAGTTGGACGTATGTTTGTTTTCTAATAAATTTCGATATAAAAACCGACAAACAAAAACATCACCGCCCCAAATACGTCAAGGCGAGTCGACGCAACACTTCTAGTGTAAAGTTACGCTAAGCAGCGAGATTAAACTGTATAATTTGCAGACACGGTATTAAGAGAATAAGTTCTGTGTTTAATTGTTGAACTCCCGAGGCGCGTTTAAACTTTCAACCCGACTTGTAATACTGAAACAGGGCCGGCTTTCTTAAAACTTGCACTGATCTCTATGTATTGTCGGGTGAATAACGTGTATCACTTTAATCTCTGTTTGTTCTTTATTGGGCCTTTTGGCATCAGGATATAGGATGTTCAAGACTAGGAGCATGTATATAAGCATTACTGATGGATTCACTCAAATGTATGGTTAACATGAGTAAGAGCGGATTTTATAGGTTTAGAGTTCCATGGAAGTGTGTAACGGCAATTGTAAGGAACTGACTAAGAGCGGATTTTACAGATTTTTTGAGTTCCGTGGTGTGTCTAATTACCGAGGCAAGAGATTTTTTAGGTTCAGCAAAAGGTAAAGCGGTCTATCCTGATGCTCCGCTGTATTTTTTTTCATCCGTCAGTAGGCTGTAACTCATGTCCCGTGATAGCTAGACAGTCGAAATCCTCCTAATTAACGTGGTTTTGTTTTCAAACAAGAGTTACCCGGGTAACTAATTTTTTATTTTATTTGAACGGAACACAACCACGCATAGCAATGATTATGCCCGTGGCAGTTTAAGTCAAGAAGAAAATATTGCCTTTTCCGTACACTTATCTGTAGGATGCTGAGATTTACGTAGATACTAATTTCATGAACTTATATTCATCAGCCTGAGTTTAATACATCGAATCGATATGCGACACCGCAATCAAGATGACATTTATAAGTAAAATCAGCAACAGAAGTACATGTATTAAAATGATTTACAGAGTACAAGTGGGTTTCAGGGAAATTTAGAAAATTAATGTTAAGTGCTTTATAATTATGTATGTTTTAATATCTTAAGTCTTAAGTAAACAACATTTTAAAAGTTAAATCGAGGATAGATTGTTAATGCGGTCGTAAATGTGATAGGTAGTTTTCTGTAATAGTTTTTTTTTTCTTGTATTCTTTTTTAGGATCTTTTTCGCGAATCTGGCCAGTTTTTTATTACATAATAGTACCATATCATTAAATTCGACTCTTTACATACGGTTGACTTGAAAATCAGATTTAGTAAACGACTTCTGTAGCTCACTGTACCAATACAGACACAATATTAATGGCAATCTGGTACAAGCGTACACAGTCCCGAAAATATATAAATATTTATATTTCAGAATTTATTCGACGACCATTGCTGATGTTCATCGATATGGGCAAATATGAATAAGTTCGGTGTTCGCAAACTTTTATTTTTATACATTTATGTTCAGCAATTAAAAATGTTTGCTGGTTTTTATGAAGCAGCTGTTTCTTTTATTGCCTTATACAGAAGTTGAAGTAGTGATTTTTGTTTGGATTTAAAGGTAACAATCTATTTAATCGCCCAGTTAGGTTATTAAAACATATTAGACAAGAGTCTTGCCCTGATCCGAAAAAAAAATTGCGTCCTGTAAATATATGACGCATAAGTTCATGCGTCACACATAATTTTCATTGGTTTTCTGATCATGCGCCATTTTCGTACTATCAAGAAAATTGTAGTTAAACTGATCTATGAGTTCTGCAATTAAAACTAATCTTTGTGGTCTACCGTACCAAGAAACTTTTATTAATATTACTCTCTAAAATTTTTTGTGAATCATTAATCATCACATCTTTTAAGAAATTTGATAATGAGGAGTTTTTTCAACAGTCAATTTGCAGAATGACATCATAAATATTTTCCAAAAAAAAAAACAAATTTCTAATCCTCTTTTAGATTGTTCAAAAATATGTAAATAAGAATCCCGAAACAAAACGCCAGGCCAGTACAGTATTGTGAAATTTGGGCCATTCGATGCAGTATTCTCAAACTACCCTACATTTTTATTATCCCGATATCAATATAAAAAATACACGCAGTGCGGTGCTGAATAAATTTAAAAAAGTCGAAGCTTGTAAAATTATTTTGCTGTAGTCTGTAGCAATCTGTTTTTTTTTTCTAGATTTATCTTTGTGACATTGTCTCCAATATTTTTGCTACATTTTACGTAGATACGAAGAACATACTTCGAGGACTACGGCATAATATGAGATGTGGAACTAATTCTGATTCAAAATTGACTAAGACTAAGAGTGAAAATAAAATTAACGTACAATCTATGAATATCCCACAGCTGACCAAAGGGTTCCGCATCTTGGCATAATTAAGTAGTTTCTAATTTACTCGATGATTTACACACACACATAAAACATAAAGCAAAAAGCAAAAAGATTATAAACTTAAAAGTTGTACTATTCCTACTAGTATTATAATGATCGCTATAATATGATTTTATTATCTCCTCTACTATCTATTGGTAATATACGGACGTACCTATATTCTGTGTGTTTATATGTATGTAATGTTTGTGTATATTTATTATGAGTGTGACGGACGTACGGACATTGGAGCCTAAGTAATAGATTTCAGTTTTCATCCAATTAGTATAAAATATTTGTAAAAGGCTTGTATAATTAAGCTATAATATAAGGGCCATGCGGTGCGAAATTTTCTGAATAATTAAAAGTAGTAACCATTTCTATTATCAGACTATTCTAGAAAACAATGTTTTATTTCATTTCCAAAATAGTTCTTCATTATTATCTTACAAAGCGCACCAAATTAACTTTTCTGTGTGCTATTAAATATTATGGTAATACGCATTACATAACTACAGAAGAAAGGCAAAAGTAAAATCTCATTACTCATTAAAACTGTTATATACTTATTAAATGATATTAAAGATACACAAAAGAGCTAGTCTTTTGTACAAAAAACTTCAACTCTTGTACAAAACAAAAACATTTATCGTCGCTAAAAATAATCAAGGAAAACTAAATGCAAACTACCCTTACTAGAGCGTTTAAAGATTAAATTGTGAACATAATTCCTTTCTCCCGAGCTAAAGATAAAACGGAACGATCACCGGTTGCCGCGGAAAACTCATTTTAGGACTCCTTTGATCATTCCGACGAAAGAAAAAGGAACAAAAAAAAAGGAAAAAAAGGAACACGTGCACAAACAATGCAACGAAAAATAAATTTACTTTTAAAGAACCGTTTGAATTTCGAATTACTGTTATCTCTTGAGATGTGATTGGTTGAAGCGATTCGTTTGTTCGTTGGGAATTGTTCTTTTTATAAATTCAAATTTGGAAATTCGTAATGGCGGATCGTGATCATATTAAGCGGTATCGGGTACTCAATCATAATTAAATATTGAAGACACAATATTTACATGAAATAACTTGGCATTCTGTGTACCTACATATGTAAAACCGCAGTGGTAATACGTATTTTGTAAAAGCAAGCCAATAACATGTTTATATTGCTAACTAATGGTTAACTCACGCGTTTCAATAGGGATCACCGGAGTAGCTTCGCGAGTTAGTTTCTCTTTCCGACTGTCACCGAAACTAGTCGGGCGGTTCTAAATCCGATTAAAAAAAATTATAGATTAGTTATTTCTATTGATGTTACCATTTTTAAAGTAATTTATTAGTGTGTGTTAGTTTTAATTCAGGACAAACTAAAAAGTAGTGTTAATGTTCGAACGAGTCGAACTGCTCGCGATCCCGCCGCGTCTGCTCATGATTAAGGACTCCGGTTGGGTCCGAAACTAGTCAGGCTACCCCGATAAATACGCGTGAGAAAACGCGTTACATCATTGAATAATGAATCAGTCTCACGATAGTTATTATAAAAATAAAAAGTAATGATTAAAAAATACTTTGGTATTCCGCTTAGATCGAACCCAGTGTCGATTTAGAATTATATGAAAAAAAAATCTGGTTGTTCAAAACTTACCCTGTACCTATAGCGAGAGACACTTGACATATCATAATTACATATTTGAAATATCCCTATGGTCAATATGATAGACGGAGGACATACAAAATAAACGAACGCGTAAAAGAAGATCATCAAATCGCATACAAATATTACCTGAATTTGTATGGGAGACAATTTTTTTTCGATTCATTTAAATGCTTAAAACTGAATCTTTTATCATACTTTAAAATATGATAGACGCCTTCTCTACTATATTATATGAATTTAATTTTCCACCCGATCGATGGAAGACAGTGGCGCTAGATGGCCATTGTTTGGACACAGCGAGTCAACAAGCTGAAGTACCCGTCAAGGGTAAGAGTACACCAAGCATCTAAGTGGCTAAGCGGGAAGATTCTGTGTATTTTTCAAGAAACTGAGCGGGTTTCATCCGGAGTGCGTTTTTGGAAAGTTTTTCTGAAGTACTAGTATTATACTTACAATTGAGAAGCTGATCGAGTAATCAGAGAAGAGTTGATCGGCCATATTTGAGCTAAACTTGATAAGGTCAGTCCGTAGATGGATACACCTTACGTGTTCCTCAACTTACGTATAACAATAATAAAAAATGAAAGCAACAAACCACTTAAATTTACGTCCAAAAAGTTCCTCAAAAAATAATACACCCATCAAAATTTTTCGGCTCAACCCTCAAAGCCTAACAACAGGGTGTTGGATTTAAAGATTCTAAAACTTTCAGATCCAACAAAAACAAGGAAGGACAGGAACCGACCAATAGCCAGCCGTTACAAACGCTTGAAAAACTATTCCCTTTCGAATGGTATGCATACAAACGTTGCAGTTGAACGGAACTAAATTGCTTTATTGTCCGAAAGTCAGGCACTGTGAAAATAACAGTTGGCGGTTAGTGGTGAAGTTATATTGCTTTGACATACAGCCTTCGAGGACGGCGAGGATGATCGGGAACGTGCTGGTCGTACGCGATGTAATTTTGGATCTGGCTAATGTCGTTTTTTGGGATGGGGATATCAATTAAGAAATGTAAAACCTACAGGAATGTCAACCAGAACTGTATTTCAAAATGGGATTAACAACTCTGGTACCTTGTGCTGATATGCCTTACATGTTTATTTCCAAATTCATGTACTTAGTATCTTCCGTATGTTACACTTTCCGAAAACTACTGTAGTTTCGGAGGAAACCAAAAATAAGAGAACCTATTCTTCTCCATAAAATGCCCATAATGATCATTATAATTAATCGTTACAGCAGTTTTACCTCTAAAATGACTTTAACTGACAAGTAAGATCCACAGAGTAACAGTGTGTCTCACTTTCTATAGACATGGCAATGAATTTCAATCCAATCGTACTGATTCCAGTGATATTAACAGCATGTTTTACAGCTGAGTGACGTTTCATTCCATTCGCTCTGATATGCCATTTTCCATTAGTTTTAATCAAGTATCAAGTCTGGTGGTATGGTATACAACGCTAATGGTGAAAGTGGGTGCTGCAGGTTCGATCCCCGTATAGGACAAACATTTGCAAGTTCCATGACTAAATTTTTTTGTTTTGTTTTTTCTTGTGATTAGATTGTTTGTAAACTGCGTTACAGGGATTTAATTTAATGAAATATTATAGATGAGAGTGAAGTCGATCGTTTTTTTTTTAATTTGTTTTGAGAAAAACAGTACAGGTACATAGTCTTGGATTTCAAAAGCTTAGTTAATATCTCAAAACAAACGAGTGCCTAACCAAAAATAGTCAGGTTTAGATTTCAATACCCAATTTTTGTCTCAAAGACATTATGATCCTAGTGACCTTATTTACCAAACAAACAGCTACAGTTTACAATTTAACCAGCTAATTAACAAAAATCATTGAAAAAAACAACTTCTTTTTAATAAAAAGCACTTTCAACCACACTCCAGTCTCAAACAAAGCATTTTTCACTGAGTGGTAAATGTCCCTTTTCTCGGAATATCACAATATCGTTCTATTTGAAGAGGATAATGCTGCTATAGGCTTAAAGCAGCTATTGTGCTGAAACCTTTTAGCTAACTATTGAAGAAAATGGCAATAAGACGGCAGTACGCTACTTCGCCCAGAAGTGTCGCTTCATTTTTTTTTCAAGCAACAACTTGCCTCTCGTTGGAAAATGTCATAAGAAAATGGGTTTTGAATAACTAGTGGGAAATGGCTTAGGTTTTTCTGTCTTGCCTTTTTATGGCTGTTTTGAACTTGGTTCTTTTGATTTTACTTCACTTTGTCACTCTATATGCAAAGAAATGGGATCTACACGACATGGAAAATGGTTAATTACGCCTTACCTTAATGGTATAAAAGTGAGTTCGGATATCCCTCCAAAAGATTTAGTGTTGTACCTACAACCTCATGAAGCTAAGACTTAACCTTGCACAAGATATTAAATATATAAATCCACCAATCTCTCAACCCCCAAGCAAGCGCTATATAATAATTTCAAGCTATAAAATAGCGTTTAAACCAAGTTATTTATATTCTCGGTGCGGCAGCCTCGCTGCATAATTCCAATGTATTCTGGTTTATACGAGTTTATTCTGGTTTGAGCTAGACTAACTTCGCGGGCTAAACGAATTTGCTTCGGCGACAGCCACCTAAATATGTTCTACATTTGAATTTCCGTATTACTGAACTTGAAGCCGTCGATTGGCGGGAAATTGTAGATCTTTTTTTGAAATGTGACAGTTGAAAATTGTTCTGTATTCGATTTTTATGAAAGAATTTTACTTTTAAATTCAAATGGCACGTATTTAGGTTTTAATAGTTGCAGTAGTTTAACTGATTTTGAAAATCGTTTTTGCTCTGCTCTGATCATAAAATAAAAGTTATAAAGGTTTTTTTAATTATGAAATTAAAAAAAGTCTTATCGTTAGGCAGAATTAAATTCAGCCGGCTTCTTAGGCAGACATGTCATATCTTGTTAGTTCAACCACAAAATTTAATACACTAGTTCGGTTTTCATTACACTCTCGTTAAGGGTTATTTATTTGGTTTAAAAACAGTCCAACTTTCAAATTAATGAAACTCATTAATTTGGTCGGTATTTAACCGCTGTCCGGGTAGATTCAATTAAAATTCCCGCCGGTTTGTCGTGTCCGATGCACTAATACGTCAGTATAGCGCTCACGTGTTTTAGTGACGTCACACAAATAGTCCAAAAGGTTCAGTTTCAAGATGATAATATTGAAAATGAACGTGAAGTGTGTTTAAAACCACGACAGAGGCCTATGGGCGGGTCCAAAAACTTCGATTTTGATTTAAGTATACCTAGCGTAATTGCCCGAGAGGGGTACCGTGGTACCGGGGTATGAGGGGCAAAATAACAAGTATGGGTGGATTTCAGTTAGTAAAAGTCTGACACTCCATTCCGCTCAACCGCAAGCGGAAGAATCATATGATAATTTACCATCTGAAAAAAAAGTGAAACCACACCAACTATTCGAAAAGAAGAAAAGGAAGACTATAGTTTGAAACACCTATCATGTAACAAAAAACATCCCATGGAACACCTAGCACTATCTCACAACATAAAACTGTTGCAGGCATGTAAGCGAGACGGACAATTACACAACATAGAGCATCATCACTATTCTAAAAGTACAAGAAGTCATTTAGAAATGAGTTTTTAATCAATATTGTAGGTCCATAGGATAAATGCCCCTACCAAGTTGCTTCTCAGCTATTATCTCATTATTATTCTTCTGAATAGTACCTGTCGTATAACAAACACAGCCACAGGCCGGTTTTGCCGCGGAAATGGCGCGGCCACAGTCGGAAGCCCGCCGTGCGTCGTAGCGACATCTATGCGCTTGCGTCGCTTCCGGTAACCACTCTGTTTACCGGATGACACGATGCTATTCGGGGATAACCGGGGGTATGAAAGTATTTAGTCTAGATTCAGATGAGGTAAGCCTGAACAGGCTAAACTAAATTATTAAAATATAAAAAAATAAGATTTAAAATTAGTAGGTTATAAATAAATCTTAAAAAAATCTGTCGATACCATTTCGCGTGACACCGTGAGACGTTAAAATGCAGGCACAAAACTTGACTATACCAATACCAAAAATTCAATTTTCCATTTTTCTCCTATTTTTATATCCCACATTATTACTTTCTGACTCCATCCCTAACACACACACAAACCTAGCCTTACAACTGCTCACCCCTAACTGTCACTTCAGTTTATTATTATATCTTAGATAGTAGAGGCTCAGATAAATTCCTCAGCGTATATCCTTAAGGTTTCCTACTTTCACACTCGGCTGATTTTGCCGCGCTTGCATACTTCGGATTCCTTTAGGATGCCGATTCTCTGTCATGGAGTATTTAATTCGCTATTGCTACTTCGATAATAAGATGGCTTTTTGTCCACGTATGATGAAATATATGATATAGTATCCTACTTCTCTTTTCAAGGTATCAATGTTTTGGGTATAATATATATTGCCTAAAAAACTTTGGTAGGAGAAAGTCGTATGACATCGGAAATCACTAGGACATTATAGAGTTTAATGACATCCTGCTTTTGGTATTACACTTAATGATCTTTATTTTTTGCCACCTCCATTAAAAAAGACATCTAATTTCCACTGTAATAAATTCACTGATGGCTTAAATTGGGTTTTACTTTCGCACCCAATCCTTACCAACCTGCACGTATGTACATGGTGTGTCGAAAATTTAGATCATCAAATCATATTTAGATTTCCTCAATTATACTCATATATTCATGAAATCCAAGCGATTTGCAACCGAAAACTTTCTATTCCACTTCGATAAATATATTTAAAGTAAGTAAGTAGATTGGAAGATGCAAAGATCATTCGTATGTGTGAATGTGGTACGTCCAGTGAATAGCAAACCGAGCAATATTGGAATCGATTCTTGCATCCGTCTCGATTCATTCCGTCAGATACTGATCGAGTCAATCGATTTCGACGATAGCCAGTCCGGTAGGATGACAATAGAGTTTGCTCATATCCTTGAATAATGTATGAATGTAGAGAAAACTGCTTTTGTTCAATGCGTCCAAGATGGCCGAGTTATTTACGAACACGCTGTTTTCCGGGAATCTTTTTGTAAGAATAATCAGGATTTGTAAGCATTTATTCATTTGTTTTGAGATTCATTCCTTTCTTGAATTTATTTTCTCTGTTTGTACTATTGAATAAGATGTAGACGTGCGTTGTGGATAGAAGGAAACGTTGATTGATGACCTTTCGTTTGCATTATGCCTTGATGAAAAAACTGACTATCACAGACATAATACAGCGGATGCAGTGCTGCTGTTTGTTGGCCACGGCATCAAGGAAAATCCAGAGGAAGTACCAAGTTCAAGTTTTTACAAACGTAATTTATTGACACTACTCAGGAACTTAGGTCAGAAAAAAATCAGAAAATATATCTAAATCTTATGAACGTAGAAGTTCCATGAATCATAAAATTAACTGTTTGTCTATTAAGAAATTATCTTACATGGAAACATCAAAAGGAATTTGATCAATTTAAAGTTACACTCGTAACAATGAAGTTTCGTATATATACATGCATTTTTATCATTAAGGCCGTAGCATACTATTTAGCCTCTTTTTTGTATTTATAGTTATAGCGGCAACGGAAATACATCATTTATGAAAATTTTAACTGGCAGGCTATCACGTTCCATGCATTACAGAATGGTGGTAGAAGGACGGACATTCAGCGGCCAAAGTAATAGAAGTTCGGTTTTAATTCATTATATCTTTGCACGTTCTCATAAAGACAATACCAATAGGTGAAATGACTACGTTTCTGAAATGTATGTCTTGTAATTGGGTAGCTCACTCAATATATCATAATATTAAGCAAATCGGATTCGGGGATAACTTTCTGCAGCACTCCGTGTATCGATTAGGTAATTCTATTGTATTTCGTGAAGTCTTATCCTTGGAATGTAAAAATACTGGAATAGTAAAATTCATAAATCTGCGCAAGAGCCTACTGCACAAGAAAAAAATGCCTTTCTAGCCAGATGACATTTCTCCAATCGCTAACTTTAATAGAAAACGCTCTAATGTATGAAGAACAGATCAGTCACGTGACTTATTGGAATGAATTGTAATTTAAATGAGATAATTTCTATATTTATTGACGTTAACGTTGGTTATTTACAAATTACGCACGCAAGACAAGTGATATATCTGAAAATCAGTGCTCATCTATTTTGAACGGGTGCAGAAAAACTTTTCTTGTAATACTCAGTGAGTCGCACATTGATGTATCTTTTACAATTATGTTAAGTATTTTACTTTCTTTTGAGTGTTGCGATGTTCCATCAAAATAATCATTTCTCTCTTTCTTTCTCACGACATTGACGGAGGCATTAAGACTCTACAGGATACAACAAAATATCCAATTCACCTTACCTCAACACCACACAGAGTCCTTATCCAGTACTGTTTAATCCAAGACCCATTGAGTAATTCTCTCACGTCTCGATTCCATTACAATTGTATCGGATCCAAACTGAAACTTGTGCTGACAAGTTCAGCTTCTCAAATGTTGATCCGGTTATCATTGAAATTGATAACTCGGATTGCCTTGTATATACTCGAAGTTGATAATTGATTTATATTTAAGTACAACCAGATAATGGTATTATTGTTTTGTTTTAAGATAGGTACTACTTTGAATTTTAATTTCAATTTAATATCAGAAGTAACTTGCTTCGATAGCAGACGTAACAAATTAAGTTATGTCTTAAAATAACATGATTTTCATACTTGCTTCATAAATTGTAACGATAATACATTCATGGAGTAAAACCGATAGTGATTTTATGTTATGAGTGTTATAAACAGGTAAGGCAATAAAAAAAACCGGTCAAGTGCGAGTCGGACACCCAGTAGTCTTAAGAAAAATGAATTTTGCTCGACTTGGTGGGGGCACGGCCGTGCCCCCAGAAATGGAAACATAATTAACCACCCATCAATTCCATGACCGTACCAAGCGTTGCTTACCTTGATTTTTATTACTTGTTGTTATAGCCGCATCAGTGAAATTACACATGTATTTTTTTTTACTGTAAGTATAGCTACTTCAGTTTCTGAGATACAGCCTGGTGATAGACGGCTAGATTTACAGACTCAGAGAGAGTATGAAATATGCTTTGGGTAGTATAATAGAGCATACCTTCATTTTCAAAGTCGGTTAAAAAACTAAAGTCATTACAGCACTCTTTAGAGGATTAGCTACGTGCCTGCAACTCAATGAAGACGTATGGGAAAGTCCGTGTTTGCATAACAAATACTATGGGTTCCGTATCCCTAATTAAGACTAATTGCGACCTCCTTCGAGATTCCAAGAAAAAGGACGCAGGTTGAATTGTAATGTGTATTGTATAGGTAATGTGGTTAGATGAGGAAGGTACTGGATGAAGATAAGAGTCAAAAGTATTGATGAGTGCTGACGTCATTTTACCACTCAGACAAATATCTAGTCAAATATTTTTGGTACGACTAAGTGATGAATTGCTAGAGTACATTACCGCGCAACTACTAAATGTGGAAGATGCACGGCGGTTCAGGTTTAGTCAGCAAGAGTCTGATACAGCCTGGTTCCAATCCCAGGGGTTGCTCAGTATGGGGTGAGGATTGACCTGTAGCACCAAAAAAAGGCTCAATATATTTTCGATATCTCGAGTTTAGGGTCAATTAGACGGTGTTATTAAAAAAATAAATACTGTTTTTTTCTACTACCTAGTTACAAAAAAGTTTTTAGACCAGTTAAAGCGACGAAAAAAAAGCATTTTAATTCAAAACCCAACTATTCTCGAGTCTTCAAATAAACCAGCTTCCAATACATAAAATATCAATGAGATTAAAAATAAAAATAAAATAGGGAACCGTCAAACGCTATACAAGTACCACAAGCAGGTCCGATGTATCGAAGTTAACAGTTTACGTCATACGTGTCGTACGACAAACACGATTTCCTACGTACGTGCCGTACCGTCCAAGCCACGACTTGAATTACAGTAAACCACGTCAAATAGAAACAATGGACTACGAAATTAGACTTTAGTACGTTCAGATAGAGTCGCTGTTTTGATGTTGCTGGTGGTGTTATGCGGCAGACTGTATACAGTATACCACTTTATAAAATTGTTGTTTTTTACGATAAGTGAAATTGAAATGGACTGGTCCAGAGGTATTGTTTGTGTGTGTTTAGAAGTAATAATAATTTATTTTATTTTGCTAAGGATTGTGCACTTTCTATTAAAGAAACTACCGACTAACCCTATAAATGTATGTAATATAATTTCGATTTAAATTCGGGGTTTTAATTTAGAAAAATAATAGAATAAAAAAATAATATAGAAAGAAGAAAAAAAAGCATAAAAATACAATTAGTACGTCAGATAGACGTCCAAAAAATATCGGATACAATTTTTTCTCTTTTATAACTTAACAAAAGTTGCATTATAATTGATAATACAGTGATTTAAAATCTCGTGTGAATAGTTTTCGATTCACTATTCTATATGCGTTTCATCTTCGTAACTTTTGTTTTAATCAAATAATATTTTTTTACAAATCCACCTTGTTCTATGCCGTATTATTTATTTATTTATTTAATTATTACACTAATGTACCATTATAGGTTACTTAAACTAATGCGGTAGCTAGGACTAAACAAAGGTCTAAGTATTTATGTGAACTTATTATCGCGATATCACTCCTTTACAATTGCAACAAGAAGAGAAAAACACATTATTTATAATTTACTTTATAGAGTTATAAACCCAACCCTAAAATACTTGATCACGGGATGCATTATAGATGCACAATCCTCTATTATGAGCTAATAACGAAGGCAACATACGAGCAAAATTTTTAACGGAAAAAGTTTGTTATTAATTTCAAAAGCCCATTTTATGCGGTCCCCATATGACCGTCGTCGCTTATATTAAATTTCTTTGAAAAATATTATCGAGGCGAACACTAAAAATGTTGTTTAAACACAATTACTCCCTAAGTAAGCGAGATTGAAAAAGTTGTATAGAAATATGCTAAAGGCAGTTTGACAAGAAAGTAAATATGCGATGTCGTTGTTGTACTTTTTTGTTGGGATATTTTATCGGGTGTAGCGAAAGAAGGGTTATAATTAGATTTTGTGTACAAGTGTTTTCGTTGTTTACATGGAATTAGTTTTAGATTTGAGGTGAAACGTTATGGTGGTGTATATAAGGAATACATATTATAAGGAAGGATTCGTGACTTCGGCTACTAAAAAATAATGTTAATCAAAAAGTTTTGTGCTAAGATAGTAAGTTTAAGTTTTTATTTTATTTTATTTATTTATTTAATTATCACACTAATCTACCATTACAGGTTACTTAACCTAATGCGGTAGCTAGGACTAAACAAAGGTCTAAATCATTAACTAAATGACAATTTAAAGATAAAAAAAAAATGTTGCTATCTGGTAGTCAAATGACTAAGTACCAATGTTTTTGTAATACAAAAAAATGATCAGTATGCTTATTTTACCAAGTAAATAGTTATTTAGAAAACAAAATTAAATTTTAGAACCGATAACCAAGCACTTTCTATTTAGGACTAAAAAACATATTAACATATTTCGCTTACATAGAAAACTATTATTCACGAACATTATTCCATGTCACGTTTTATTAGACACAATGAATAAGAATCAATAGATAACGCGCAATGGATGGCACATACATAAAATTCTCATAAATTGCGATTCTCTCGTTAGAAGGAGAAACTTCCATTCAATATTTGTAAGAAAGATAGTTATTATGTAATCATGTTTATTTATCGGTGGTTATTTTATTCTCAATTTCGAGTAATTTTGGTCCTAAAAGACGTAGTTTCAAACTTGGGCATCTAATTTTCCATTTACGATAAGTATTTTTCTGATTAAATTATATTTATTCTGTTTTTTTTTTTACTTTAAATATATTATTTTATCCTTATAATACTTTAATCACGTTTTTGTTTATACATACTTTTTCATTTCAACAGGCCGAGAAAGAGATAGCAGATATTAGTCATCACCCGAGAAACCTACAAGGTTTTTACTATGCAGTGGGAAACCATTGACCAGTAGATTCTTTTTTATGCTGGGTGCAAGTGGACATAAATTGCAAAAGACAAGTCGTAGTATGTAGTAGTCTTCTCATTTGGTCATAACGGACTTATAGGTAATTATAAAAATCATAAGATAAGGGATATAAGATCTCTCTGTTAAACAAACTATCAGAAAGAGTATTTCTTTAGGTATAAATACGAATCGTAAATAAAATCAGGGTCTAAGTGATGTACCGGAATCGTTTACATGAGTAATAAGGGCCAACCACCCTTTTAAGTAATTCTTGGCAATGTGGGAGAGAGATGCCGCTCTACACCTTGTAGCTTGCTGTCTCTTTTCCACTATAACAAATGTCTTAGTATGAGTAATTGTGGTAGACTCCCTGAATTTGGGGGTCGTTTATATGAGTAGTACTCAACAGATTTACGAGTAAGGTCGCTGACTCATCAAGTGTCAGATCATATCGTAAAGTTCCTTGTTTTTGTGTTGTAGTCTACTAACTAGAATAATGAAATGGATACGGGGACATGTTACACGAGGTATTTTATCGTATGTACTTACTAAACTTTTGTAGATTGCTTATTAGGGATATGGAATATTTAGGAGTTGATGGCAAACTATCAAAGAATCATCAAAACCGGGGAACAAAACACCAATTTTATATGTATTTCCACTGATGTATACGGCACCCTGACCGAACCCTAGTACTCATATATATACTACAAGTATTGCATGTAACACCACCAAGATTGCACTTATCGGTCTGTCGCCACCCGTACCTTCCTTAAAACTTGGTGTCCTTATAGAAGTCAGTATCACTAATCACTACACCAACATGCCAATAAAATACAACCTATCTTAAAGTCACAACCAATAAACATTCACCGAAAAAAACAGTAACTAGATTAACATTCTAATTCCCAAACCTGTGGCTGCTCCAATCATATTTATTGGTCAAAACGACCGCAAAAGAGCGCAACAAACTGTCAGTGGAGAGTCGCATCCAGTATTCCGGCCGGGCAGGCCAGGCCACTGGAAATATCAAACATTTAACTTACTTCACTATATTTGACGACCCGCAATCAAACTGATGTGTGCGTGTTATCTAGAATGACACTCAAATTACTGTTAGATAAGCGTTTTTGGTGTAAGCGGAAGCGATTTGTGATTTCCATTGGGTTTTATGTAATACTTAGCTTCAATACGTCTGCGATTTACAACAAGATCATTAGGCCTGCTTTAGTGTCGACTTCTCCTTTTTTTCCTGGAGAAATCCTCAAATTCTTTCTCCGGATTCTTTCAGCTGAGACTCTCACTAGCTTATACCAGTGGTATACTTCAATTTCGACGTGTACTTAGCCGACTCCTACCTGCTTGCTTCTTATCCTTAATCAAAGTAGACAAAGAGATGGCACACGATCAAGAAAGATAGAAAACGCTGTACCAACAAATACCCAAACACTTAAATTAAATGAGGATGCCCTTAATAACACTACAATAACAGAGTAAGACATTGGCGGAAGTAGAAAGAGTCAACATACGAGATTTTCTCTTGCCCTAAAATTCCATACTACTTAGACACTATCATAATTCCGCTAATCGCTCATCCCCTGTACCATAATTTCGTTTGTGAGTTTTGTATCGCTATGAATATCACATGGCCGCGCGGGACCAGTGACTAATTTCACCACAACATACAATACAGCCGAAATAAACGGACCGTGGTACAAGCACTGTATCGGGAAACGTGCCTGTAAACATATTTATATTGGGCTAAACATTTATGTAGGTGTATTTTTAACTGCCGTCAGCTTTTTCAAACACAATGTTTTCAGTGTTTTGTTTGTTCACAGTTTTGTCCTCTTGTTTAAATTTCACTTTGGTGCCTCTGAGGTAGTTTCTCGTTGTTTAAATTGACTGAGCTGGGTTTGATTTCTGTATGGAGCTAATATTTGAGGACCGGATATTTTTGTTAGGCGTTCACTGGGTGAATTGCTTGTGTATTTTTTGGCACTTCTTTGCTTTTGCAATATATTTTAGAAAAATGTGAAAGTTTACAGCGTAAATTTGAACTTAAAATTAAAACTGTCCATAATTTAAGTATGCATCGCTTTTCTCATCTGCTTTTCCCTATTTATCATCCATCTTTTTCTATCTCTACATCGCGTTGACGGTTTTATTATGACAAAGTAGCATCCACGCAATCAACTAACAGCCTTAGGCACAAATCAAAATCCAACATAAATTAATTTTCCCTTCACGAAAATTGAACAAATTACTCGAATAGCATCTTTACACAGCGGTTTCCATTTAAATACTCGTTTCGAAGGAATCAGGTGAACAGATATTAACGACGGGGAAAACAAAGGGGTTTTATTCGAAAATCTCAGATTTAGGCCCCAATTAAAAGTTGAGCCTTTGTCAGACAAACCAACTGAGGCGATAAGTTGATCGACCAAACCTTTGTTTTTAATCCCCCTCGGCGAATCTTTTCGGGAGTTTTTGAAACTGAAATGTCAAAGGAAACAGTTGGTAAAATGGAAGAGTTGTTTACAGAAAATTGAGGAATGATATGCTTTGTTTCATTTGCAACTTTTTTGAGAATTTTTTTTCTGCGATCTTATTACTGCACGGAGTTACTTGCTGGATTTAATTTCCAGGTATATTAAATTCCTGATTAATATTTCTGTAAAGTCAACAATTTCTCCCACCAAAAGTTCCGAGAATCGACAACGTCATGTTAGCAAGAAAATGTCCTGTATTTCTTGATTACATTTTCTTATTTAATTTAAAATATGAGAAAATGAGTTTGCCTTCTCCGTGTGTTCTATTTTGATTTCTTCTTTTTCAGCTAAAGCTCTGCTGTCGATCTTTCAAGATTATGTTTTAATTTTGCTTAAAAAATAAGAAAAACTTCGAGGTTAAGCAGTAGTCCAGACTGATACATAAAATAATTGGGTGACCAATGTGACCATAACCTTTTGAAAATCAGATCAAGATGATCAGGTCGGATTTCCTTCAGCTTCAGAACCGGTTCAGCTGATGGTGGTTACTTAACTCTCCCTTCTTTTACCATACGTACTAGAATTCACACAGTGTACTATGAAACTAAAAAGTCCTCTATATACTCTCCTTGAACCACTGCTCAAATTGCTACAATAGAAAGTTCTTCTGACCTCGTTACCTTTGCTATGAATTTCTGGCCCGTATTCTGTACTTAAAGTTTTCCCACATTTTTGAATATTCCTCAACATATTAACACTACAACATACCGTCCTTTCATCTCCCAATCCAGCCAGTCCTGTTCGCCTCCAGCCCTCAACATTCAGATCACGTGCTCATCCCTTATCACGATTCATTGCCGATAGATTGCCGTTACCAATAGGCCCAGATTGTTTCCCCATCCTTAAATTTCAATGTATTTTTGTATCTACCCCCGCCCTCAAATATTTCAGGTTTTATTAAACGCGAGTTGTATTTATGGTGGCTTTTTGGTAGAGATTTATTTGTGATGTTCTCAGGTGTGAAGGTTTTAGACTGATAAGTAGTTGTCGTATGGATTTTTGAGACGAATCAAAAAGAAAACCTCTCAATATGGATGATGCGCTCTTGCTTGTAGTGAGCTTACGGTGACTTAATCTATCCTACATTTCTGTCATTATGTACCTTTACATTCATATAATATACGTCATACGTACTATATACTACTCGGTGACAATGTAAGAATTGATTAAAGAAACCATTAGATTTCTGGTTAAACTCGTATCGAACCAATGATGATATTCAATATTCAGTTAACCTATCTTTCATGACAAAAACTGACCAAAATGGGCAAGAACTAACTTCTTATTAGCTATTGCTCATGGTCCCATGGTTGCAAATCGAAACTGATCCACAACAAGGACAAAAATATCATAGTATATAGTAAATAGAAAAAAACATTATAAGCTTCTAAACCCCAATTTCTGTAAGACCCGAAATAAACCCAAAATCAAATTACTCATCAATTTTAAATACACCAAAACTTCAAACAAAGTTCAAAGCTTCAAGAATCTTGCTGATTCCAAGTAAATTCCAACATACATTACTCTCTAAGTTAGAAAACGAATAAGGTCGTACGCTGAAGAGCTCTCAATGTAATTGGCTTTTTGTCACTGCAGTGCATTCTTGTAATTAGTGGGTAGTGCGTGATTCGTATAGGTACAGGGTGTTACGATATTGCCTGTAAATCTTACCTGATCAAAATAAATGTTGTTTGCTGTAATTAGAGTGCAGATTAAAGAGAGTAATGGAGGAACGTGTGTCTTTGGAGTTTTAGATGTCGTTGATTTTTTTGTTTCGGTTTTGGGTAATTAAAGTTTATTATAACTTTAATACACTGGCTTGATGGACGGGTCATTAAGGGTCATTAATTTTGTAATTGGAATGACAGCGTGCTGCTGGGGAGTTTGTTGCACCGTTTCTTCTCTCACAGCGAAAGCACTTAGGAAGCGGTGATGGGTGGGCGAAACTGGGTGCTGTCCTATGTAACCTGACCTTCAAAAAGTGCTACTGAGTAGCCTAATTTGAATAAATGAATTTTGATTTTGATTGGATTTGAAAGTTATCTATATCCAGATTGTAAAAACAAATAGTAGATTTTGCTGAAATATATAATGTGATTTTGCCAGCTGCTAACCTGTTAGCAAATTTTGTATACCAATACAAATATTCTACTACTTTGATACAACGCCATTTAGTATCAAAGTAAGCCAGACTTGTATTATGAGTACAACTTCATGATTTCAACAACGTTCAAAATACCTGAAGAATATAGATAAATTACACCCAGATACTGAACAAATTATCGTGCTCATTACACAAACATTTGTCCTGGGTGGGAAACGGAACGAACCCACAACCTCCAGCATAGCAGTAATTGCCACTAACCACTGGGTCAACAGACCAGTCTACAAAATAATCATACGAGTAATTATCACACACCAAAAGAAAATTCGACGACTCTTCTAAAGGGCAGGGGCAAAAAGCTATATTATAATGACATATACAGTAGAGTGCTGATACCATCTCGAAGGTAAACAAAAAGCCATGTACTTAAACTCCAGTGATGTGTCTTTTACGACCAGAATATATTTCATACGAACAACCATGTCAAATATGAAACACGAATAAATAATATTGTATCGTAAAAAAATAAGAAGTGAAGGCATTTGTTATTTACACTGTGTTTCGAGTTACAAACCAGCCGACTAATTCTAATGTTTTCTGGTTTGATTCAGTGAAGATTTAAAGGAATGGAGTATATTTTTAACCGTTTCTCGTGACTCCAAATACGTTACAATTAATCTCGATCAAGTTTTATAAACTCTGTTAGCAGTTTAGTTTTAAATGTCAAACAAACATATATACATACTAGCTTTGTTAGAAGATATAAGTCATGATTTATACTTGTCCTCATTTTCCACTGTAGCTTCGCTCCTATTAGTCACAGCGTGATGGTTTATAGCCTAAAACCTTCCTCGATGAATGGTCTATTCAATACAAAAATACTTTTTCAATTTGAAACAGTAGTTCCTGAGATTAGCGCGTTCAAACAAACAAACAAACTCTTCAGCTTTATATATTAGTATAGATTTGCTTTCCACAAGTGTGAGCATAGAAATGCTTTTATCAGTTTTCTGAGCTATGCTTAGTTTGATATTACATGGCAGTGTGTAAAAGAAAAATGTGTGGAAAACAAAGAGTACCATATTTTAAATGAACAGGCGTTAAATAATAAAATAGTTTACCTTCTGAAACTACTTTCCACATTGCATCGAACACAAATCGGGGTCCACAATAAATCTAAATCTTGTGGGATTGTCTAGACAAATAAACGTCAAACTATGTTATCGTATGATGTCTAACGTTAGGCCACGTTTATTATGACGATGTATCTACGGAACATTACCGTTTGAGGTTATAAACTATTGGTTTTTATGTAAGTAGTTAAATAGGTTTGGAGTCCTGTAAAGAAAAACCCTGAATTAAAAAGATATTTGGGCAATATTCTTCTTGTATTCCTAATGGTAATGAAAACGTTTTTATTTATTTAGGCAACTATTAATAGAAATCAATATTATTTCTATAGGCTTTTCTAAAAATTCACAATTGAACAGAATATTTATCAATGAAAATGTATCTTTGTTTTTACAAGAGTAAATTACTGATTTTCTTATCAGTTTTTCTACAGAGAAATGTCACTTGCCACACAGGAAACATTATTATAACTGTTTAACAACTGAAGTAATAAAAAAAAATCTGATTTAAATTATGACTATAGAATGACTGCCTATAAACTAATTCAACCTACTATTTGGTTATGCACACCTTTCTACTTCCATATAAATTCATATGTATAAACAATTTGCTATTTTTTTAACATAAACTTTTATATCAGAAAATACTAAACCGAAATGCATAACAAAAACGTATATCACAGCAAGATAGACACATTAATTCCGCCAGAGTTATGCGTATATTAATTTGTCCACTGATTTATTCGAACCGGAGAGGGAACATCTATATCATTGAATGTGTATGACAAATGTATGTGATTCGACGTGATATTGTTCAATGTTTGATATAATAATGATTTTCCTTTGGTAAATATGCAAAGATAATGCTTTATGTAACTAATAATAAGGTTCTTATACTTAAAACGGAGGTCAGCGGCTATTGGAATCATAATTTTTCTTATGTGAAAATAATATATGCATGGGGAGACGAAATACGTTTTTTTAGGGCTCCGTACTCAAAAGAAAAAAAAATCTCACTCAGGCTCCATCCGTCCGTCACCAGGACATATCTAAAGAATATTGTTGGCTAAACATTTGAAATTTGGTAAATGATGTAGGTACCTATAAACTGTTGTCACTATAACAGAAAAAAAAATACTAGAAATAAAACATCGAGGCGTTTGTTACGGTCATAAAATTGTTTCAAAAACCCAAAGTTTATATGCCAATCCACCTGTTTGTGGTCTTAAGCCTATTTCTACTCATGGAAACCTCAGTACCGCGAGTCCAACTAACATTTAACTGTCTCACAATTGAAATCGTATTATAACAATTATATCTAAAATGATTGATCCCCAATCTAAAGCAGATAGTTTCAGATTTCAATAGTTTACCAAACCTAGATCAAACCAAGCTAACATGCGCGATGTGTCTTCATTAATCAAATCTGAAATGGACGGGCGGTAATCGAAACTTTCCGGTCAATGGTCAAACTGTCGTAGGTAGGTACTAGATTAATACTTGTCCTAGGCTCTGTTTGAAGGCTAGACTCAATATTTCACGATAAGAGTGTCTGCAAAAATGTGGGGTGATTTCACGCATGGATATTAGACAGTTTTCTATGTGGATTCTTTATTAATATAAAAGTCATCATCATTGTGCTAGCCTTTTTCCAAAAAAAAACACCCAGTCTGAGAACAATCAAATGGTTGTCCTACGCATCGATCGAACCCGCGACACGTCGCGCTCAGTGGGTTTGGGTTTGGAGGTCGTTGTGACCTCAACCACTCAGCTATAGGTGCAGTCATCTACTACATCTACAATCTAACAACTAGATTAAGCGTTTAATGCAAATGCTTACCTACGAAAAGTTTCAGTTCAGTTAGTTTCAGCTCGGTACCCAAAAGATAAAAACAGAACAACATTACGAAGACTCCATTATCTGTCACCTGGCTGTATCTCAAGTTCTGCTACATCAAGAGAGTTTCAATTTGCGCAGATGATGTAACTCTGTTGTAAAAATAATAAAAAGAGGTTGTGCAACGGTTTATATGGACATCAATTTGATGCGTTTCCCAAATTCGATTTCAATAGCATAACAATATAATTACCTAACAACAAAGTTAACACTTTCAATTAACTGGTATTTATTTACATTTCTACAGTTAACAGTAAGCCCGATTTAAAAGTAAAAAAAAAACATATTATAGCAAAAAAAAATACTAAAACAATACGAACGAGGTTTAAAATCATAAGTCACTTTCCAAAAAAAATAACGGCTACTGAGGATTTGCATAAGCTCCTCGAATCTTTATTATAATTTATTATGGTTTCTACGAATTTCATTAAAATTTTAAGCTCTGGTATCCGAGTTGG
Source organism: Trichoplusia ni (assembly GCF_003590095.1). Lineage (NCBI taxonomy): Eukaryota > Metazoa > Arthropoda > Insecta > Lepidoptera > Noctuidae > Trichoplusia > Trichoplusia ni. The sequence goes on along the minus strand of NC_039489.1, from coordinate 1,924,685 downwards.
TTGTAAAAGTCGGTCTGGGGAACAAATGAGAGCTTTACTCATTTCAACTAGGAATACGGTGTTACCTTTGTTTTGATAGCTGTATTTGTGTAGGGACAAACATACATGGTATTATATTTTGTTAGTTGACACATTTATAAAACATTTGTCAAGTATTTTTTTACTATTTTTGGGGAACTCGGAAAACATTGTTTTGTCATATGATTTGTTTCTAGGCTATTTTTGGTCTACTAAAACGTTATAAACGTATAAAAAATAAATAAATGTTGTCCGACCCATTCAATACGCATACAAATTTTTTGAAGAATCAGTCAGTAGCTATTTCGGATGAGTTTTATAAACACAGTGAAACGAGAATTTTATATATTAGTAAATAGCAGGGATTACGATTTTGTTTTGACATTTTAATGTCTCATTTAGGTTAATTAATAATAATTGATGGGTTCATATTTCTTCCTTAGCCTGGCTTGCAAATTTAAAAAAAAATCTAAAAAATTACTCTTCCAACTAGGTATTAATTTTGCGAAGTCGCACAAGCTATCCTTACTACAAACATCTAGTAAACTTTTAAGCAGTTTATCTTCAGTAAGTTTATATTGTTCGTAACCTTAACTTAAACCCTAGCTTACGCCAACGCCATCTAGCATTTAATCAATGAAGTTCCAACCCTTAGTATTGAAATACCGTTGCACGCACACACGTATTACAGATAGTCACGTCAATATTACAATAAAATTGACCCACGTATGGTCACCTATACGACCGCCTTCCACGCAAGCGAAGCCGTGCGATAAATATAGTTTTTGAAGTGAAACTTCTTTATCAGCACACGTGACGCGTCACTTTTTTTTTTATAACACTAATCTAGTAAAAAGTATGAATATGGTCAGAGCCAATGTATCATCAAAAAATAGCACAGACCTACTAAAAGATTAATATTATTATTATTCAAAAGCTACAATGCCACAGCAGCCAGCCACAACCGAACAGATAAGTTTATTTGTGTTATTAATATTCATCAGAACAGTTGGCACGGTCGCGTTGAATCTAATTGTGTGATACAATTCTAAGTTTAACTTCCCATACATTTAAACTTGTGCTGAGTTAAATAAGATATATTAATTAATTATTTATTTCGTATTGCTTTTTATGGGTACAATTGAAACCTGTTCCTGAGGTACTTATTGCTATGTGGCATGAAAAACAATAATATTAAATAATACAACGGTTTTGTGAGTGCCCGATTAGTTTCGGTCATCCCCGCGTGCGCAAACATTTACATCATTTAATAATGTAGATAGTTGAAGTTATCTGATGATGTATTTCTGTTACCACTACAACAGAAAATTATAATTATAATTTGTTTGTACATACCTACGGTCATAAATTTAATGGATTTCAAAATTTTATTATAAATTTTAACCTATTTATTTGGAACCTTCAGTGTCGCTAGTCTGACTCACACTTGACTGGCTTTAAAATGTATGCTGGTATTTATGAGATGTGGAAAATAAAAGTAGATGTGTTTCTTACAGAAATCTATATCTATCTATACATATAATAAAACTAGCTGTTGCCCGCGACTTCGTCTGCGTGATTTTCAAGATGTGAAAAACTATGAAGTTTAATAATAACGATCATCGCAAAAATGTAATACAATATTGAAAATGAAACCCTTTTTTTACATTTTAAGCTTGTTTTTTTTTTCTAAATTATAATGAATCTTGAGCGGCCCAAAGACTATCAAATGTTTGAATCAAACACATTTCATCGTTTACGATACTATCCTGGTGTCAAATATTTCACAGCTGTTTTAATGACTTTTTCTTATTTAATTCCAAAAAGAGGGGTTTATAACTTTGACATATCTGCCTGCCTGCCCGTCTGTCTGTGACATCATAGCTTCCGAACGAATTGTACAATTTTAATTTAAACTTAAATTTGTGCGAGTGTTCGTTAAGACATGTTTGACAAATCGAGCCGTTTAAAAATGGGGGGGGGGGGATGCAAGTATAAAAAATAACAGAAGGTATAACTCAGTCTTAGCACTTCTGCTAAAAATGTTTTACTTTCGAGGGTTTCCATTTTCTAATTGGGTGGGTTAGGATTTTCGAGCACGTCTGTTCTTTGGCCGGCCTACACCTGAAATTGTTAGACGGATTATGAGGTATCATAAAATTATTATTGTACTGTAACCAAAGAGGTAAACCAGAACCATATTACTGAGGCCCCGGTGTCCGTTCGTCTGTCTGTCACCTGGCTGTTTCTCAGGAGCAGTGATAGCCAGACAGTTGTTATTTTCACACACGATGTTTTCTGACGATATAAATAAGATGTCAAATTATTTTTGTGGACGGAGCTGGTGAAGTGAGAGTCGGGCTCGGTAACTGTGGATGTTACATAGTGTCATAAGATATAAGATTTTGCAAAATTGCGCCCAGATAAACACGTTATGTTTGATTGTCCTCTTAATATTAAAACTGATCTTTCTCACAAAAATTTGGAACATTTCCAAAATAAAAAAGTTGGTAAACGTGTTATCTTGGCCCCCTGGTGTTTTGATCATGATTTGCCTTTAAATTGCTGATAAATAAAGAGCGTGAAAAAAAAATATCAGACACCCCTTTTTTTAAATTGACAATGACAAAAATCTAAAGTATAGGATATGTCTAATTTGTGATGTTACGACAAAGCAAAATATGAACATAAAAGTGACTTCATGCGCATGAGTTCTATTTACTGTACCAATTTACAAAGAAAAAATACGTATTTTATTCGTTAACCTACCTGACGATCATTGAAGTAAAATACCGTCATCCCTACTGCATAAATGGAACTTAAATAAAGACTACATGAGGTTGGTTATGAGGTTATGCTGTCGATACCGACAGCCAAAATGAATCTTCCAGACATTGTATGACGGATGTAAGTGCTGATAGCTACACGCTATTATCAGCCTTATTGCAGAAATTTCCAAAAATATGTTTCTAATCCTCGTCGGCTTAGCTTTGGGATCTCAGAAACTCATTCAGTCTCGTTCCTTCCCCTGTTTTTACCAGGCTACGAAAGAAGAAAATTTTAAATAAGTAGAGATTACAATAAATTGTTAAAGGAATCTTTGGAAAGGCCACGTGTGCGTTCTCTGTAATGGCGGATGTAGACCAATCAAATCGTTAAAATATTGAAAAATCCCAGGTATCAGTAGACATTGTTCTATCAATAGATACGTAATGTCAAAAACCTTCTAGCGTACGCTCTTATTCATTGATAGCTTTGGTCTCATAGATCTTTCACATTGCATACCTATTATGAAGTTTTTATGCAAGTTTTCTGGGCTTTTCTATCCGAAATACTTTTGGCCTATGTAATGTTGCAAATTTAAGAAAACATTATTTCATTGTTTGAAAGGCTTTTTTTTGTTTGAAAGTTTATATTTTTGTTGCTAGTTGTTACAGATGAACCAAGGTAATATAATGAACTGTGTCGTTCAGTAATTTATTGTTATGCATAATTATAGATGAGATCAATGTGAACTACATGCAACTTTGGGTTGAGTGTCACTACGAATTCTTTTATCTTGAAGTAGCATCGCCAACATTACCGAGCTAAATACATAAGTATATACACCTATCGTAAATAAACACAAAATCATATTACGGCATTCCACATTTGAACTTGAGTAATTTTAGTACTCAAATAAAAATAATTTAAGTTCCTTTGTTTCAACAATGTACCGATTACGAAGTAACATTTGCATCAAAAGAATAATAATAAAAGTATTAATAGTTTTTGTTTCTTTTATTTTAATTATTGTCGCGCTAGGTCTACATTAGACTTGAAAGAGAATAAAATGACTGATTTTGTGAAATTGATTTACTTTCGAAAAAATATATTATTGCTCTGCCAAAAGTCTTAAGATAAATAGCGTGATGTTTTTTGAGTAAATTGATGACCGTGCTGCCTACTACTCAATGGGGTGAAAATACACTTCATAATTGTATTACACGATGTTACGGGTGAGTCCAAAAATTTAAAACTTTACTGCTCATGCCCCCTGCATAGTAGCGTTATGATTTTTGTATATTTGTTGTATCATGTGCACGATAAGGTTCATGCAAAATTTGAACGAAATATATTCAGTAGTTTATGAGATAATTTGATATTTGTGTACAGATATAAAAGGCTCCTGCTCACCCCCTGTAACGAAATGCGAGATACTAAGTAAAAAGTATGTTGACCGGACCTCTTGTTGATATTCTCTGAAAATATGAATCAAATCTATTCAGTACTTTCCGAGATCTTTCCGGACATACATACAGACAAACAGACAAACAGACAAAAATTCAAAAAATCATATTTTCGGCATCGGAATCGTTCGTAGACCACCCTCCAATTATTCTTTTTTCAAAATATTCAATGTACAGTTTTCACTTTTCTACAATCTATACATATAATAAAATTCGTAGTGACACTCAACCCAAAGTTGCATGTAGTTCACATTGATCTCATCTATAATTATGCATAACAATAAATTACTGAACGACACAGTTCATTATATTACCTTGGTTCATCTGTAACAACTAGCAACAAAAATATAAACTTTCAAACAAAAAAAAGCCTTTCAAACAATGAAATAATGTTTTCTTAAATTTGCAACATTACATAGGCCAAAAGTATTTCGGATAGAAAAGCCCAGAAAACTTGCATAAAAACTTCATAATAGGTATGCAATGTGAAAGATCTATGAGACCAAAGCTATCAATGAATAAGAGCGTACGCTAGAAGGTTTTTGACATTACGTATCTATTGATAGAACAATGTCTACTGATACCTGGGATTTTTCAATATTTTAACGATTTGATTGGTCTACATCCGCCATTACAGAGAACGCACACGTGGCCTTTCCAAAGATTCCTTTAACAATTTATTGTAATCTCTACTTATTTAAAATTTTCTTCTTTCGTAGCCTGGTAAAAACAGGGGAAGGAACGAGACTGAATGAGTTTCTGAGATCCCAAAGCTAAGCCGACGAGGATTAGAAACATATTTTTGGAAATTTCTGCAATAAGGCTGATAATAGCGTGTAGCTATCAGCACTTACATCCGTCATACAATGTCTGGAAGATTCATTTTGGCTGTCGGTATCGACAGCATAACCTCATAACCAACCTCATGTAGTCTTTATTTAAGTTCCATTTATGCAGTAGGGATGACGGTATTTTACTTCAATGATCGTCAGGTAGGTTAACGAATAAAATACGTATTTTTTCTTTGTAAATTGGTACAGTAAATAGAACTCATGCGCATGAAGTCACTTTTATGTTCATATTTTGCTTTGTCGTAACATCACAAATTAGACATATCCTATACTTTAGATTTTTGTCATTGTCAATTTAAAAAAAGGGGTGTCTGATATTTTTTTTTCACGCTCTTTATTTATCAGCAATTTAAAGGCAAATCATGATCAAAACACCAGGGGGCCAAGATAACACGTTTACCAACTTTTTTATTTTGGAAATGTTCCAAATTTTTGTGAGAAAGATCAGTTTTAATATTAAGAGGACAATCAAACATAACGTGTTTATCTGGGCGCAATTTTGCAAAATCTTATATCTTATGACACTATGTAACATCCACAGTTACCGAGCCCGACTCTCACTTCACCAGCTCCGTCCACAAAAATAATTTGACATCTTATTTATATCGTCAGAAAACATCGTGTGTGAAAATAACAACTGTCTGGCTATCACTGCTCCTGAGAAACAGCCAGGTGACAGACAGACGAACGGACACCGGGGCCTCAGTAATATGGTTCTGGTTTACCTCTTTGGTTACAGTACAATAATAATTTTATGATACCTCATAATCCGTCTAACAATTTCAGGTGTAGGCCGGCCAAAGAACAGACGTGCTCGAAAATCCTAACCCACCCAATTAGAAAATGGAAACCCTCGAAAGTAAAACATTTTTAGCAGAAGTGCTAAGACTGAGTTATACCTTCTGTTATTTTTTATACTTGCATCCCCCCCCCCCCCCATTTTTAAACGGCTCGATTTGTCAAACATGTCTTAACGAACACTCGCACAAATTTAAGTTTAAATTAAAATTGTACAATTCGTTCGGAAGCTATGATGTCACAGACAGACGGGCAGGCAGGCAGATATGTCAAAGTTATAAACCCCTCTTTTTGGAATTAAATAAGAAAAAGTCATTAAAACAGCTGTGAAATATTTGACACCAGGATAGTATCGTAAACGATGAAATGTGTTTGATTCAAACATTTGATAGTCTTTGGGCCGCTCAAGATTCATTATAATTTAGAAAAAAAAAACAAGCTTAAAATGTAAAAAAAGGGTTTCATTTTCAATATTGTATTACATTTTTGCGATGATCGTTATTATTAAACTTCATAGTTTTTCACATCTTGAAAATCACGCAGACGAAGTCGCGGGCAACAGCTAGTAATGTAATAAAAAACATCCCACAAATATCAAGATCGAAATCTTGGAATTGTGTGTATACCTGTTAAGAAATAAATAAATAAGAAATAAGACCCGTCAAGTGCGTGTTACACTTGTGACCGTGGGTTCCGTACAAATATTTTCAAATTTACCACCAAAATTTGGTCATCTATCAAATTTATGACCGTAGAAAATATGCTTAACCTCCTTGTTTCGATTTTTATTTGTTGTTATGGCGGCAAGAGATCACGATCAATTTCAAGTGTTGAGCCACTAGAGTTCACGAGGTTTTGCCTGGTGATAAACGGATGAACTGTCGGACAAACCGCTTCAGTTACGTTATTACCTATTGGATAAGGAACCCTAAAAGGAAAATATATAAAAGTGAAGATTTCTTCGAATAGTTTTTATACACTTTTTTCGTAATTTTTGGACAAGATTAAGTACACTTCAGTGACAATATATAAAAAGTCTCGTAATGAAAATGTACTATGATTTACTAAAATATTTTAAAGACAATTTGTCAGTTTAATATTTCTGTAACAAAATAAAAAAAAATTGCGATGTTTCTAGAATGTATTTATTTGTTTTATAATGCTTTGTAATAATCAATTTAAATTATCAGAGCCAGGTCGACCAGTTCGACAATTTAAAATACTCCGATTGGGTTTGAAACTAGTCAGGCAATCCCAATAAATACGCGAGAGTAAACCGTTGCATAATAAAAGCATTCACCACAAAAAGAAATCGAAAAACAATAACTTCAGTGAAAATGGAATCGTAATAGGAATAGAGCATTATTTCCGCGGCGGGTCCAGACTTGTGATCCCGCCAATTAGTCTTCATTGAGACGGTGATACCCGCTTTGCATTGTTAATGTCGCGCTGTGCTCACCTCGGCCCTTTTAATATTGTACTATAAGAATTTGTCGTATTGTTTTGTTGCTTTTTTATTCACAGATTTGTTTGAATTTGAAACAAAAAAAAATCTACTCAAAACCTTTTTTGAGTAGATTTTTTTTGTTTTAAAGTAATTAACTAATTCTTAATTTGTTAATTTAAACAAATTATACTGAATTTTTTTCGCGTTTTAACCTACAACCTTTGTCAATGAATGTACTCTTTGTTTTTCCAATATAAAATGAATTGTCTTCCTGAGATCCTGAAATCCTGAGATCGGATTGAATCAAACAATCAAAACAATGGGTACAAAAAAATCATATTTCTATAATTAAAGAAAAAGCTATCAATATTAAAAAAAACTATTGTTAAGGTTTCAACAAGCACTTTACCCATTTAGCCCGCTATATTCACAGAATATCACATAGTTCTAATATGTGCTGCTAAACTATTCATGTGCTCTTAAACTTAAATCTAGGTTCCAAAAGGTGTCTTCTCAAACACACATTATAGTGTACATCAGTTGCTATCACAAACGAATCAAGCTAGAGTATCGTCGAGGAGAGTTAAAAACTCATTTAAAATAACTAGGACAACTATACGGCCGTGTAGGGTGTATATGAGGCATTTAAAACGAGGATTACGATATCAATGGATAAATTTGAACACTCGGTCAGTGACCCCGGTAACTAAGCTGGTACGTTTAATTTGTCTAAGGTTTGAAATCATTGTGCAATTTAAAAATTGCAGTTTTGCAAACATGATTTTGAGGTGGCCTTGCCGTTTTATGCATGGATTTGTATGCAAGAGGTGCAGGTTCGATCTTAAGCACCAATGTGACTTTTTGGATAATCTAAGACGCCACTGTCAAACGGTGAAGGAAAACATCGAGAGGAATTACAAATATCGGAATAAATACATAGATTTAGATACTTTTTATATGTTCAGTAACATCCATACCAAGATCAGTTAAAGAAAATTATAAAATCATGGATTTCCTAACAAAATATATAAGTTTGCCATTATATTCGGGAGTCTGAGCCTGTCGGGAACTTCGCAGCTGCGGTGATCGTTAAGTACCAGGTAGGCACTTCTGCAACTTTGACACTTTTACCTCTTAAAAGTGCCTTCAGATTTTAGGGACTTTTGACTATACCCTAGACATTATGAAAAACTAGTAGAATGAATTTAAGAGGGAAGAAGAATACTAATCATGTCAAGTTCTTTAAGATACCTATTTTATAAAAGTAGATGACTCTGTCGTCTAAAATAAAATACATATTTACGACAGCCCCATCACTGTGAAAAGTCAAAAATTTGATACCGGAGATATCATGCAACGCGAGTGCAAAAATATATATGCAGTTTACAGAAAATATCTTAAATCAACACATATCTATCAAAAACAGTTATTTGAATATCATAAAAAATCCTCAAAACTGAACACAAATAACTACTCTCAATACTCCAACTTACAAAACAGCCCATCTACTCATAGTTAACCTTAGTCCAAAAGCTAACAGCAATCGCGATCCCCAACAAAAATAAAGCTCTCATCATTGAGTGGCCTGAACAGTTTCCATTACGTCGGATTTGTATTATTGCCAGGCGAAAGTTCCTCACTAATGGAAAAGGCAAATAATGCACAGCACTATGTTATATAGGTATTTGACCATAAAGTCATGTTAAGGACGCTGATAGCACTTATCTTCATGCCTGCTTTCGCTTCACTAATGGTAACAGGCTTGGTCTATGTGTAAAAGTTTTGGATTCTTTCTTTACTAGATGGATGGTTACAGCAAAGTTTGTATATACGGTAGTTATCATAAATGTTGTAATTACCGTTTTACCTCTTTATTATGTTATGAATCTGACTATTTTTTTTCATATGGGAAGTCATCTAATGACTACTTCCGCTTTGGGTTGAGCGAAGGAAGTGTCGGCCTTTTTTATGTCCCTTCTTTCGCCCTTTATGTGACGAGGTGCAGTAATCCATTTAGAAAAATCCCGTTAACCTGCAAACATTTCCCTTAAGGGACCACTGATCAGTCTTACCTTAAATCATAAACAAAAATCCATCAAGTACCATAATTGAATAATAATAATAATAAATAATAATAATATCATTTATTTGCATAAAATGTGGTACAAGAGTTGGTATACAATTTTTTTACAGAGCAAGACACATTCCGCGGTTATAGAACAGCATGCAAATGTTTGAGAAAATTTAAAATACCTACATTAGTTGACATACAAGCACATGACATATTATAATAACAAAATTATGGAAAACAATTCGCTAAACCAAAGAAACACAATACATGAAAAAAAAAAAATTAAAATTACAATGCATTTCTAAAATGATAAGACTGAGACGAATATTTTCTTAAAAACTCCTCTACAGAATAGAAATTCTCTTCAATTAACCAGATTCGTAAGGACCTACAGAACTTCAGATAGGGCAAGTCGACTATGTTCTGAGGCAGGGAGTTATAAATCAGAGGTGCCATGTAGACACAACTACGTCTGCACATTTCGAGACGAGGAATCGGCATCTCTAAATACGAATGAGTGACCTGAAAAAGTGGTTGTTATTACTCCTAGGTTTAGATGGGCAAAAGCAAAAAATGGTCTCTATACTCTCTACACCCATTATATGTTACTCGTAAAAGCAATAGATCCACAAAAGTATCAAAACTTTCATACTACTAATGTGAAACTTAAAAAGGGTTCCAACTCTTCATGAAGTATTATTATTTGCACATAATTCTCTGCGTCCACAACGACAGTATTACAAGTACGTCCTAATGCCACGCAATGTGAACTTTACGATTACTAAAACTTCATGAAGAACTAATAGATGTTAATATGTTTAATGGTGCCTGCAATATCGCGTAACCTTACTATAAAGATCTTAAAACAAGACTGTAGCCAATGTGGAAGCGAGAAGCCGCTACTTAATGTGTAGCGTCATCTCTTTTTCACAAAGGCAAATATTTAACTTTAAATTTCATAGTGCAAGCCATAGTCCCTAGTTTCAAAGGCAATGACGAATCATTAGCAAGTTCCATTGCTAATGGGATTGTGGTGTTCTGTAATAGTTTTATAACTCTATGGTCATTTGAAGGGTCGTGAGCTTTTCAGTTCTCGGGTTATGGGTTTAAAGTTCTGGGAGTTTGTGGGACATGGAGTCATGGGGCTAATTATGAATCGCAATTTGAAAATAACACGGAAAGATGCGATTTGATACTTAACATCCCATATGAGAAGTTTTTTTATCATAAATTAATCAATTCAGGCTATCAAGATCCTGTTGGACATAGGCCTCTCCCAAGTTGCACCACAATACCCGGGCCTTTAGGTTTACTTACTACGATAAACTATGATTACTTAACAATAGACACACTATAAAATTTTCTAATTGTACCAAGTGCAGGGATTAAATTGTAAGAATTCGTAACTTAGTAATAATTTTGTTATTAACCTTAATTATTTAATACTATTCATGATCCGATTCTCAAACACTTCTAAGATAACAACTAAAACATCTTAATTGTCAATTTTCTCCAGCATCAGTCCAAAACAGTTTATCAAACAGATCCCCATCAGGCAACAAACAGGTTTTGCATAATAACCGGATATCCGTGGTCACTGCTGACGGCCCCGGATTGAAGTAGAGCCGGTTCATAAGCCAGTGCTTGATAACTGATAAAATCACGACACTTTTGGGTTCAGTCCCGTTACTGTTGCTGCTTTTGTTACCTTCAAAACTCTGTTCGAAGTCATGTCAAAGTGGGAAGGGTATTTTTTTTTCTTCTTTCGCAAAATGTTCGATGCAATGATTTGGAATTGGATTAACGAAAAAAAAGCGGCAAAACTTAGTTTTAGAATGTCACATAGTGTATGTCACATAGCCATGTCGTTTAGGATTTATGGCTTAGTATTTTACCTACTTCTTATTAATTTCTTAGATATTAAAAAAATATCTAAGAACGCTCGCGTATAATTTACCTTTAACAAAACAAAGTAAATCAAAAACGTTCAATCCGTTTGGGACCTACGATGCCATAGACAGACAGACACATAAGACTTATGAACCAGAAGGGGTTCTATAAGTTTGACTTGTCTTTCTGTCTTCATTTTTACGTCAAACAAACATCTCCGCAGTATCAGGTTACAGTGACATTTAACTTATTTATAGGTACTTTCCACAATAAATCATTAATTGAACTCTCCTCTTTAGTATTAAAAATGATACCGAAAAATTTTATTATTTTATTAAAATTCAATTGATAGGACTCAGTAACAGAATTAATTAATTCCCAGTGATTTCGATGTGGTTGAAATTGGTTTTCATAGTATGATGAATTTAATATTGTATCTACCTGTTTACAGTTGCCAATGTACTTTTGGTATGTATGAACAAAATGTATGGCAAAAAATATACTATTAATACCAGTGAAAAAACTTAATCTGAAAAGGTATGAATTGATTTCAAGACCGATTGTACCTAAGTCCACTGAAAAATAAACGTCTAGTTTTCTTGGGATAATGATAATTTTCACATGTTTTTCTTAAATCAAGTAGTTATAAAATAAAACTGATCTAGTAAGAATAGGACTCTCGACATTCAGGGCTCCTTGAAGAAGAAAAGAAACAGTTGTGGTAATGAATTAATTGGAGAAAATTTCAACTGTCTAGATATCAGTGCATGAGATACATCGTAGTGTTGGACGGACTAGCAGTCTCAGTAATGTTGATCCTCACAAAAGCGACCTCACTTTATACTGCAACTTCATTCCCAATGCAATTTTTCTTCGTTTTTCTTTTTGAAGTATCTAATCTCCCATACTTGACGATAATACTTCACTAGGCGGTCGTACGGCCCTGGATTAGCCGTCCAGTTCTCGATGTAAATCCGATTGAACCGAGCCAGCAGCACGTACCGCCTTCCATAGCAGTCATTCAAGACGTGAAGACTAAGGTATAAGGAATATTTTAGTTCTTTCAATAATTTGAAGATTTAACTTATGTTAAGGGGTAGAGATAATACATTAACTTTAATTTCTCTGCTAGCGGTTACCCGCTTTCTTTAAGTCCGAACTGATTTTTGGGTGAAAGAGGAACAAATATCCATACATACAAACATTGACGTTTATTATATTAGGGGGATAGAAGAAGTAGTTGGATTAAGAAAAACTATTTCCAACACGTCCAGATAGGGTGTATGGTTTTAGAATGTTTTAGATAAAAAGAAACGAAGAAATTCCACGTAGCGAAATAGAAACTTAAAAAAAAGTGTAAGATATGATCCTTTAATCATTAACAAAGTTCGTTCTATCACCTACAATGGGCAATGAGCACAAATATTTTTATGAAAAAATTTAAAAAAAACTCATATTCAGAAACGTTTACAGCTTCACTTTTAAAGGGTTGAAGAATGTATTTCTATGTTGTGTATTATGACGTCACACGTGCGATACTAGTGATGAGCTACGCTTCAAGTAAATAAAAGTCCCAGAGAACATCCTCTATTGTAATATTTGTAAAGATGTGTTTAGGTGTTATACAGGATGTTACAAACTGTTAGGTATGTATTAACTTGTTCAATTATGTTGTTCAGACATTTAATGAGACAAGTCTCTTTATCTTCAAAATCCCAGTTAAAGTTAAATTATATAAAATCTTTAATCTCTTTTCCGATGAGGGTTTAACATTTAATTCGTAATACCTTATTGACACACTTTCTTATCCCATAGCGACCGAGTTACTTTGTTATTTAAATGTTAAATGTTACAAAATGCTGTAAAATAATATTTTTAGCCCTAATCTAACCTCCTCATCCCTGGGCAACACAATCAAAGAATTTAAAATCTCCCGAAACACGAGGGAATTCGTAGTGACTTAGATGGTCACCCATCTACGGACCGGCCGTATCAAGCGCAACTCTACCTGAGATCGATCAACTTGAGCAGTTATAACTTACAGTAATGCGGAACTTTATTACATTTAATGTTTTTAAATGTTTAGTAATAATATAATATTTGATATTAATAACAACAGCCTGTACACGCGCCCTGTGTTGGGTAATGTTGTGGAAGTAACGCGAACACATTCTGTAGATCACGTTTTCTTTGTGTTTTTATTTATATATTATTTATATATTCCAACTGCTGGCATATTAGAAGGGTCGTCTTTTAGCCAAGGGTCTGCCAGTAACAGGTAAAAGAGTCTTTATACAGAAACTTAGTACAACTGCGTAGGTGGGGTGAATTACTTGTAGGGCTACACTGGCAATTGTTGGGTAAGTAAGATAAGAAACTGACTAGATTGACCATTTTTTTAGTTTAGGTTACTAAAAATAGTTTCGTGTTGTTTTTTTTCACACTTTGATTAACTTAAAAACGGCGTGTGAATGGAAAAATCTAAAACTGCCATTCGAAAACGGGTTCGACTTGTAACCTCGTCGACACATCATGATTACGGACTCCGGTTGAGTCCGAAACTATTCGGAAGATCCTGATAAACACCTTTGAGTAAACCGATATCAAATAATATCGCGCACTTTCTTTTATAGGTTACACAAAATCCTTTTAAAGTCAAGCCAAAAATCAACAAAACACGACTAAAACTCTAATCAAAGCATCCCGACAATATAAAATTAAATAATTCCGTCACCCAAATGAAAAGACAAACAATGAACAATCAAGTCATTTACAACATCAATTCCGAGTCCTCTATTGGCCAATTGGCACTATAGCAACTAAACTACACGCATCAAAGTATTGCGAGGGTCATAGGGACAATTAACACGGCACCCTAAACCTTCGACCCAAAAGTTAGACAAATTTCCATACCTTCACACAGCTTATTCGCACTTGTATGTGACAAATTTGATTAGTGTCCTGTATTTAAAAAGCCTTTGAAAAGTTTTATATGGTTCAGTTTATGATTCTGTGAAAATTTTCTTTTATTTTTCACCTTTGGGGTACGAAAGGGGTGGTGTGAGTTTTGTATTATGTGTTTTTATGTCCTAAGTTATCTAAAAAGATTAAGAAACGTTAGTTTACACAGATATATGACCTTAGTGGTTCCAAAATGTAATTTTTCTGGATTTACTAACGTTTCAAAATCTTCCTATTAAAGCATTCTAGAAATTTAAAACCTATAGAACGTTTGACACAACTACAGGGGTCAATCCGAGAATTAAAATCTTTCCATTACATCAAAACTTTTTATTATCTCTGTAATAACACTCCTTGTCGAAAACAAAAAGAAAATTACTACCGCCTTAAAAGCCATGCTTCGAAAAAGCACTTTGCATACCAATACAATTCGAGAAGCTTCTAAAACCTTAATATGAAAGGTATACGCAAAAGGAAATCAGAAAATCCTCTAAAACTAAAATAAAACACTTTTTTATTAGCAATCAGAACCCTTTCTTTATTCGTTCATTTCCTCACAGTTTTTTATTATTTACTTTTATAGTGAGTTCATTTAATCAGCGTAAAATATTTATATCTCGAGGTTTATTCACTTGCTTGTATTCATTTTGTATGGTACTTCAAAATAAAAGGCTTTTACCTTCGTAATGTGCGTAAGTAGATGCTACTTACTATGTCTACGAAAAAAAGTGAGGAATGAGGTTTAAATATGGGAATCTGTTAACAATAATAATTTAAACTGGTACTCAATTTACTAAAACGAAGTATATTTTTATTTTTACATCATCTGGAAATAAAAAGTGTTAATTGAACGGAATATTGATTTCAAGAGGACTCAATGTTTCTTTTTGCATCCAAATAATGATTTATTTAATAATTTAGGTTCTTGAACTATCCGTGGCCAACTATCTATAAAACTTAAAAGAAAATATTTTATCAGATGTCATCTTAAAGAACATGCAAATAAATATCATCTTAACAGTATTCATATTAAAATTTAATATCATCAAAACCTAATTTTTCTACAGAACCGTTTGACAAAGCAACTGACAAACACAATCAGACATGTTTTAAACATGTTTAGAAGGCTGACAGTTATAAGGGTAGCATTCCCAGAGGCTGTGTGTAGTAGGACAAAGTCCCATATACGGCTGAAAATAGGTCTGAATCGGACATGTCTGAGAGTCTAGACTGTATGAAACGAGTAGGAGGATAGGCAGACCTAATTGTTTACGTGTGTAAATAAATTTTGAACGAAAAATATGTAGGTATTTTATAAAAATATACAGTTATTTTCATGCAATTAGTTGTTTTCGTTGTATTAGCTATTTCCTAGGTTTAAACCGCGTAAAATCGGTCAAGTGCGAGTCGAACTCGCGACATTGAGGGTTCCGTTCAAATAATTTAAAGATTAACAAGTCCTTTTTTACACCGATTACAAATAAATTTGAGGGATTCACACCCTCTCACTAATATTTTTGGCAAACAACAAATATATGACTAAACAATTATTTTTTTATAGCGGCTACAAAAATATCAACTATCACGGTACATGAGATGTAGTTTGATCTATCTATCTCCATACAAAATTTTATCACAATGGGCTACACCGTTTAGCAGTTAAAGTATAACAAACAGACTGTAGTACTTAAGCATCAATATCAATACTTATATCACACCACACCCACGCTGAACTACTTTCAAGCAATTCCCCGATCAACGAAAGGTCAATAATTTCGATTTCCCTACATTACCTGATAAAATATTGGTTCACCAGAAATATATTATTTACCTGTATCTCGGTGGACTTGTAACTGGCTTGATAAGCGCCGTAATTAATCAAATGATGTTTAAATAAAGCCCATTTTGTATCTGAAGTATTTATTTGGGATTTACTTATAATAATATGATGATGTTGGTGTGTTTGTAAAGTTATGCGATATGAAGTCTGTTAAATACGGAAAACCGCAAGGTTGAGTTCACCTACCCAAACCCATGGTGCGAGATTTCAGGTTCGATCCCCGTGTAGGACGAACATTTTCGTGATTTTTGAATGCTTGTCCTGAGTCTGGGTGTCTTTGCGCATGTGACTTGAATGTCTATGAAAACCAATTTATTAAAATATTACTAAGTTGCTTCGCATCTTCGACCTTGGCGTTTCGGTTATTTCGAAAAAAGTAATAGCTTTTCTTAGTATTTTGATAGTTACAGTCCGAGAAACATACTACAAACTTACCAAATTTCATATTTATATCTTAAGAACAGATTATTCTCAAACAAAAAAAAACAGTCAAACCACATCCAAAAAATAATTCTTAAAAAAAATACAAACTGCCTCCTCGCCTGTCTTAAGCCGACAAATAATAATACCTTTGCCTTAATGTTTTTTTTATGAACACAATCCTCAGGCCATCAGCACCTCACTAATCAAACTCACGTGTTTGTGTATTCATCGGACGGCAGCGGATAATCGATTCAAAGTAAATAGGGTTAGTAATCGAATCGTCCCCGTGGTACGCAATCAAGTGGCAGGAATTAGGTGCGGACGCCTAAGGACGGGTAAATACGTCTCACCTATATGGAGATTACACAACATCCTGTATTACCTTGGTATAGTGAAGCAGGTTAAGAATGATCGGCTAGCTGCAGAGTAGGTTAAATAATCATCCTGTTTTTGGTGAAAATCGTAAATAAACAAGGAAAAATAAAATAAATAAAATGGCTTTTAGGTATTTTTGAAAAAAAAAAGAATTTGGTATCATAAAGGGTTTTTTTTTTCAAAAAATAAAATGACTAAATAACGAAGACTTTCACGAATGATCTATTTCTGTACACTTATAATTAGTAAAAATTAAATTAAGGTTAAGCTACCGATGGCAGGATAATATTCTTGATTAATATGTTTTGAAAATTTCTATTTCCTTATCAGTGTAGTACGGAAACCACAATGTCGCGAGAATCAGACTTGTCTGATATATTATTGGTTAAACTGTTTCATTTGTTCGCAAGGTCTTTATTTCCATACCGAAGTAGTATTTAAAACATTACGGATATTTGAAACTAGCTGTTGCCCGCGACTTCGTCCCCGTGGTTAGAAGATATAAGTTATGATTTATATCTACCCTGATTTTTCCACACTTTCCATCGAATCTTCTCTCGCTCCTATTAGTCGCAGCGCGATTCTTTAAAACCTTCCTCGATGAATGATCTATTGAACACAAAAATAATTTTTCAATTTGAACCAGTAGTTCCTGAAATTAGTGCGTTCAAACAAACAAACAAATAAACTCTTCAGCTTTATATATTAGTATAGATACGTTGTAAAAACTTAAACTTTCGCCTTTTATAAAAGTCAAAACATACCTTTATCTACATATCACTGACTGCCACTAACGCCGTACCCCTGTAAATGTTCTCACAAACAAAACTTTCCACTCTCTGTACCTCTGGGATTGAATCCGTGTACACCTGAAAATACAAGCCTTTTATGTGATTTCAAAAATAATGACGCCTTCATTCATCGTGTTACTTTTATTACAGACAACTAGAACCGCAAAGTTTAACAGTAGGTAATAATAATTATTATGTCTTTTAAATGCTTGTGTGATCTACGAATGCTTATCCATGTTTGGGTGTCTTTGTGCACGAGAATTGAATGTTTATGAAAATCCCCGCGACATAAAAATTGAATTCCTTAGCGACGGAGTATTTAGTTTTGTCCGATTTCACACCTACTTCATCATTTAGATAATCTTGAATTAAAATATTGCATGCTAACCTGAGTTTTGATAAATTACTAACATTCAAAGACGAAAACATAAATTAAAACTTTTTGAACAAAAAGAACAGTAATGAAAAATTTATCTTATAATAAATAACAATTGTGCGTAATCTATTTCTCAAACGTAACGGATTTTCAATTACAGTTTAAAGTCACGGTTTTACCTGAGAAACCTTACTTAAACAATTATTCACTAATTGCAAAAATTAACAATAAACGAAAACAATCCTTTAAGACGTTAATTTACCTGAAGAAATCACAAATTCCAAGTTTATAATAGTTGTAAGTATAAAAGTAATATCACAAAGAGGTTTTCTTGCTAAAAGTCGTATTTCTGAATGCCTTACATAGTTCACTTTAAGCAATTTATCTGAGTAAAATACTGGCTGCAAATATTTTTACCGTCGGTTTTTAGTTGCAAATTAAAAAGAAAAATCTTTGCTTAAGTAATTTCTTGAACATTTGTGAAATATAATTAGTTTTTTATGCTTAAATCGTATATAGTAGGCATACATATCTACAACGAGCTATATCTGCATAAGTTGATGATCACAGCTTAATATGGTCGGTCCGTATATGGGTGACCATCATCATTATCTAAATCCCTGTGTAGGTATCTCCTTGAAAAACCGAGTTTCTTCCCAAAAAGTCCCCATTATAATAAATACTTTAATAATTTGATTCTACACAAATAATATCACGTTAAACATTCCTTCAAGAGAATTTCAAATACAAGTTTAAAAAATTCAGTCGACAAACGACATCAGATCTCCCGATTTAATATTCAATACGGAAACGTCTACCTTTTCGACACCGTCAACCGTTATGTGACGTCACATGCATGTGATGCATATTCAAAGTTTCAGGCAGCGAAATATCCAAGGAATATAGTTTTAAATATTAAAATATAAAGTGATGAATATATGAAGAAAAATATAGGGAGACTGGGGAAATCTTTGATCGATTATAAGAAGGTGAACATATAATTGTTCCTAATTAATAGGTTAAGTTAGTTAATAATATACAGGTAAAGGCATGAAAGATGGTAAGGCTTTGGGACCGGATGAAATACCAGGTGAAGTATGGAAGGTGCTAAAGTATGAAGGATATGTGTGGCTGACTTTGTTCTTCAATAAGTTGTTGCATGAAGAAGACATCCCACAAGAATGGTGTACCAGCTCGCTAGTGCCCATCTTCAAAAATAAAGGGGATGTTCAAGATTGCAACAACTATAGGGGGATAAAGCTCATGTCACATACTATGAAAGTATGGGAAAAGGTGTTAGAGAAAAGATTGAGAGAAGAGAGTGAGATTACTGAAAACCAGTTTGGTTTCATGCCAGGTCGAGGGACAATGGATGCCATCTTTGCACTTCGTCAACTGTGTGAGAAGTACAGACGTGTGCACAAGAACTTGCACATGGTATTCATTGACCTCGAGAAAGCTTATGATAGGGTGCCTCGTGAAGTGTTATGGTGGGCTATGAAAGAGAAAGGTGTGCCTGGAAAGTATGTGGAGTTAATTCGTGCTATGTACAGGCAATCTTGTACATACGTCCGATCGTCTGCTGGCAACTCCGACCAGTTCAGTATGGCAGTGGGCTTGCACCAAGGGTCGGCATTAAGCCCTTACCTCTTCCTGCTGATTATGGATGCCCTTACGGCAGACATACAGGAAGAGGCACCCTGGTGCATGCTGTTTGCCGATGACATTGTTCTGGTTGGGGAAAATGGACCCGAGATCCAGAGCAGATTGGAGGTGTGGCAACAGAAGCTGGAGAGTGTGGGCTTGAAAATCAGCAGAACAAAGACAGAATACATGTTCTGCGATTTCGGCGGTCTCTCCAGTCCTGAAGCTATAAAGCTTGATGGTGTGCGCCTTCCAGTCTGCTCCGACTTCCGGTATCTTGGTTCATTCATTCAGAGCGATGGCGAAATAGATCGGGCGGTTAAGCACCGAATTAACGCAGGATGGATGAAATGGCGGCAGGTAACGGGAACGATTTGTGACCCCCACATTCCCCTTAAATTTAAGGGGAAGATCTATAAGACCATTGTCAGACCTGCTGTCTTGTATGGATCAGAGTGCTGGGCGACAAAAGGGATGAATGAAAGACAATTGCATGCAGAAACTACGTGGTAACCGGCTGTCATGGTATGGGCATGTTATGCGGAGGAATGAAAATCATGTGGTAAGGAAAGCGTTAAGCATGGATGTGGATGGATATAGGGGAAGAGGACGACCAAAGAAACGATGGATGGATTGTGTGAAAGACGATATGGCTGTAAAGTGTGTTTCTTGTGAGATGACGGCCGATAGGAAGGTATGGAAGAAGATGACATGTTGCGCCGACCCCAAATAAAATAATTGGGATAAGGGCAGGGGAATGATGATGAGTTAATAATATACATAATAAACAATAAGATGCTAAAATATGTATGTTGTCAGATATTTTTATTATATGCTTTCAGAAATTTCGTGTCGAGTAGGTTAGAAAGGTACGTTTAGAAAGGCACTTTCGAAACGTTACAGGGACGACTAGGTGCATGGTTCCAATATATCATTCTTTTGGATAAGAACCGGCAAGAAATCCCATAAAACATCATCGCACTTAAAATAGTTTTTGATATAATGTCATTCTCTCTGTGCTAAAGAAGCTCCCAAATAGCTGAGTCAATTTCGATCGATAGATATCTTTTTTACAACTTTCTTCCAATGGCTCACGATTCGTTACAAATTACTTGTATGTTTCTAATTCAGTCAAAACTTTCTCAAACTTGCTTTACCGCTTATTTACTGGAAATAATGGTGAAATATTCCTCTATTTTGCTGTGACTGGTATAGAGGTTCTAAAGCATTATACAGCGGCTTGAGAAGCCTATTCAGTGCAGCACAACTTGTGAATGTTGGATACGCTTTACATTAAACTTAGACCGCCTTCCTCGATCCAATATCTGAACTATAATGGTAGACGCAACAATCATCAATCTACGTTTGTATAAACTTCTAGTAAACTGTTTATTTATTCCAACTTTGAGAGTTTTCAATCGAAGAATACTTTTGTTTTGAAATTAAGATTGCTGAGAATGGAAGGCACGTGGTTATCGTGGAAGCGAGATGGGGCTTTTTATAGTCTCTCTTTCATATGTGCGTCAGCATTGTCTTAAGAGGTTAGAGTTATATCATGATTCCTAATAGGAAAATACAAATCGAAAATGATCAAACGGGAACTTAAAATAAAATAATCCTATGCTTTGATCCTCGTTTTTAAGTTTCATCTAAATTCGTTCAGTGGTTTTTGTGTGAAAGATCGCAAAAAACTTTTATTAGTAGAACTTTAGGTACTTTAGGTTGTTTTGAAGCTAAATACAACAGTAAGAGCATATATTTTTCCAGTCACCTTTTAACATTTATTAAAAATTTCAAAATACATAATCGTAGCCGGGGGGAAAATTGGGCAGTCAAACCAGAAACTAAAGCCTGCAAAAATACAAACCAAGTACATCACTATAGCTTCAGAAAAGGCTAAGTATACCTTCCTATGCGCCATAATTTAAACCCCTCTTAACTAAGGAACAATTAATCACTTACACCTCATCAGCGAGATAAAATCCTTATTAATGTGAAATCCATCACAAATGGCCGCGTAAATCTAAAGCCAGAGGATGGTATACGCTATCAATTTAGTACACAATACCTATTGTACCATATTATCTGATTCGAGACCGTTATGTTATTATGTAGCAATTTCGGGGCAACCGCGTGAAATCTTTGGAATCGTTTAGGTGGATGCTTCAGGCGTATCGCAGGACAGAAAGACGGCAGAAGTTCAGAAGGCCTACATCTCACTTATTAATGTACGAGCATATGGTTGCAGTTGCTGAAGAGATACGCCACTCTTTAACGATTCAATACACAATATTGCTACCTATTCCGTTATGAATTTTATGTAATGTTTCTTTTACAGAAAACGCAAGCGCTAAATTGATAAAAATATCAATATTGACAACTTTATTCGATCAGATGATGATTATATCATAATATGTTTAAAACCTATGAAAATTTTTTTAAAGATTCTCGCTCTTAGTAATTCAATCCTTGTATCACTCCAGTCACATGCACAGAGACAACCAGAAAAGCATTCGCAAGAACTCAACGCTTGTCCTACACGGGGACCGAACCCTCAACCACTCGGCTATCCTTGCAGTTAAAGTAATCAAGTTTTACGTTTTATTAAGTTTATTTTTACACCTGAGTTTTAGAAATAAAAATGGAGTTAACCCTTCTGCTGTCAACTCCACAACGACCAACACGTTGATATAAGTTCATAACGCGGGTGAGCTCTTGCCGCGTTGATTGTGCCACGCCACGATAATTTCACACACACAGCTTTGATATTCCAAAGGTGAAGCGTTTACGAAGCTCGCTGTCATCAAAATTGAATACGCGATAATGAAAAAGGCATAAAAATTCTTTACACACGTTTTTTCTCAGGAAATTGACAAATCTATAGTTGATTGAAAAAAAACATCGTTGAGATTGCGTTTATATTGTACGTCGTGTTTCTTTCAAAGCGTTGTTTAAAAAGCTTTGTCTGTTTTAATAATATTCTATTGCAATAACATATTTAGACTTTGGCTTTGAGCACTCTGACTTCGAGAAATGAGCTCATGATTAAAGGATAAATTTGATCCTAAAATTAGTCAGGTACTGCCGATAATGAATCTTCGCTTGAGACATCTTTAGTGGTTTACGACCATTGTATTTGTCAAAATTAGTGACTAATCAAATACGCACAAATATATAATTAAGGTTTCCGTTTATTAAATGCCCTATAGATACAAAACCTTAAAAGAGTCGAGATCATAAATTTTAATGTAAGAGACTAACTTTGACATTTACCTAATTCAATTAAACAATATAAAGAGACAGTTGCTACGGGATACCTTTCTTTAAATAAAAAATGCTGCTGTTTAGGAAAAGAGACAACACATAGCACTGCGTATAATGGCATCTCGCTCCAACAACTTCAAAAGTCCTGCGCTGAGCGAAGTGTCCAGTAGACCAGCTCCATTTGAAGTCAAAATAAACATTGGAAATTAATCCTTTAATCCTTCCAACGGTTACCAAAATAAAATAAAACTATTAAACCCAAGGATTCCTCGCGCATCAGTAGATTTTGTTCCATTAAAACATTATAGCAAATATACGAACCCAATTTGTTTTCTCTTGTTATCCGATTAACTTTTTCTGTACAATGATTTTTTTTTTATTTGAATAGTTTCCGTTTAGTTTTTCTTTTAATTTCGATATACAGACAGGGCAATATAAACACCAGTATTAACTTGTAAATTTTCAATGAGATACAGATATACTTTAACATTTGACGACCTCCGTGGTCGAGTGGCGTACGCACCGGTTTCAAGGTGTCGCTAGCTCTGAGGTCCCGGGTTCGATCCCCTGCCGAGTCAATGTAAAAATTCACATTTCTACATTGTCTCGGGTCTGGGTGTTTGTAGTACCTTCGTTGTATCTGAATTCCATAACACAAGTGCTTTAGCAACTTACTTTGGGTTCAGAACAATGTATGTGATGTTGTCCGCATTTATTTTATTTTATTTAACATTTTAATGTCGATATTGAACGAAATCGATTTACCCCATGTATAAATGCACACCCGTAAAATGAACTTCGGGAAACTCAGCTGCGGAGCACGCGAATTATAGAGGAAATTGGTAATAATAACTGGTCAGGTAATAACAACTGAAGGTCGTACAAATTGGCTGAAGAAACACATATTTAAAAATGTACCTGTCACCGATTTTGATTCTTATTTTTTTGTTGTAGTGGCAGAAATACATTATAAGGATTACAGACCGCTGACAGATGGACGGACAGACGTACAGACAGACGATCCTTAAGTAGTAATAGGCTTCAGTTTTTGTCTTCTTCAGTAGGTTCCCTAATAATATATCCCCACGCCGTGCCCTCGACGTGGGTTGAAGACATTAGCGTTTCAAACCGGAAAAAAAAAGGTTCCCTAATAATAGATGAGGAATAATGTCAATGGCCAATTAGTTATATGTTGGTTTTTATCAGTTTTCATTTCACCGTCACACTGCATGCCGTACGTAAACCCATCTCCTCCATCGACGCCTCAAAGTTCGTTTTACCTGTGTCGGAGTATACTCATTTAAAGTATCACGTTTCTATGAAAACCTCTTAGTAATAGGGTTCCTGATGGGTTACGGAACCCAGAGAATCTTAGCTGCCTTTTCTTTGACCCAATTCCCTTTTTTCTAATTATAAATGACTTTCAAAGATGGCGATCACTTGAGCAGTCTTATTTTTATCAGCTGAGCTCACGGATAGTTATAACTTTAGAAATTTTATAAGCGTAGGTGTCTTAGTGGCATGAAATATGATAGGCATACTCTAAAATGTCATAAAAGTTTTGTGAGAAAACTTCTTGGGTATAATCAATCAGTTATTTTATTGAAATCAAAATAATACTTGAAATCTATTTTGCTTCCAGATATTTTTTTAAGTATCATACCTTCACTTGAAAAATAATTATAATAGGTTGCAAAGAAATAGATTACTCTTATACAATAATTTTCCTTGAATCGAATGGATCTTAAAATAATGCATATTGGCGACATACCATAGGTCCTCCGCTAAAAACACCCGAATTTGGATTCGCTTAAATTGTCTTTTCGAGGAGTTTGATTCCAAGTACCTTAAATAGGGAATTGTATTAATAAAAAAAACATTGTATTTTTTTCATCAGTAAAGCGTTAACGCGGCACTCATTAAACATTACGATCTTTAACTTCCCAATCTTTAACTCTTCTTACACAATTTCGACCATTCTCCGAAGGAACAAGTAAATTAATATTCAAACACTACAGAACTTCGTCCAAAGCTTTTGTTAATTCACAAATTCTGAATCTGGCAAGATGCAAGGAAGTGTCTATAGCGGAAACTGCCATCTGCGCCAGGGGACCTACCCAGTCTTGAACAAACTCTGTTGTAAGTGTGTTAGGGAGATAGCGCTCTACACGGTCTATAACAGCGTCTCTTTTTCGCATTAACAAAAGTCCTTCTCTAAGTGATAGTGGTACTTCCTTGGACACCGACTGACTTTGTATTTTGGCCTCACTCTGATAAATTTAATATCAAAGTCGAAAATAGTCCGCCAAGTTAGCTCAAATGTTGAGATTTGACATTGTTGCTATTGTCTTTGTTAATACAATGTGCATTGTTTGTGGACGAACTATATTGATGGGAATAAGGAAATTCCTTCCTTATACCTTTGTTTATTGATTGCAGTAGATTTAATCTATAAAGCGACTTTTCTGACATTGTTAAATTTCATAAACACGGGACGTTGCTGATTCAGTTTAAAGTGAAATCCAATTTCATACATCTTAAACATTTTAGTCCTTGGTCGATTGTCCATCTATATCAATCTATAACTTTTATGGTCTTCGTTCATTAAAGGATGTATAGAAGGGGGTGATAGGATGTTTGTTCCTCTTTAACGTAAAAAGTACTAAAACGATTTTGACGAAACTTTGTACACGGATAGTTATAACTTGATTAGTTGTAACACAAAGGATCATTTTCATCCCGATTTTATGCGCCCGTAGAATAACTTCGCTTTGTTGCTGGCGGGCCCGCTGGCATTAACCAGTACAGTAAAATACATTTGCCCAATAAACAAATTGTGAGAACCCCACTTTTAATCAATCTATAGTCCTATATATATTTTGTATCTTTAACCATATACAGCCAAACGCATATTACCAAAACAGTTATTTTCTTAAAAGTTTTACTAAATTACAGTTTCGAATGAAAATTCACAAAGCTCTTAAACAATAATGAAGTGCGCTACAAGTTTCAGTTGAGACTGAAGGTACTTTGTTATGCTGGAGTCATTGGGAATGCTTTACTGCACCTGCCTAACTTCGAAGGCCTAGTATCGGAAGACGTTAAAGAGAAAATTGTTTAATGAATAGTTGAATCATTTATCTTATTGACGACCGCACCGGTTTCAAGGTGTCGCTTGCTCTGAGGTCCCGGGTTCGATCCCCGGTCGGGTCAATGTAAAAATTCACATTTCTACATTGTCTCGGGTCTGGGTGTCTGTGGTACCTTCGATGTATCTAAATTCCATAACACAAGTGCTTTAGCAACTTACTTTGGATTCGGAACAATGTATGTGATGTTGTCCGCATTTTTTTTTTGAAAATAAATGCGTTAAAGTGCTAACAGTTGAATTAATTATGTTATGAATGATGACAATAATACCGTCGGATGAAAATGTTTTTTTTTTTAAAAGGCTAGGTGGACTTTGCTTTGTTAGAACAACTGAACTGTCAAGTGCAAGCCGGACTAGAGACAAGTGTTGGGTTTAAGAAAATTAAATTGAATAAAAAAATGGTCTGCTGTCTAATTTATTTGTGTACCAACTAGCTATTTCAATTTAGACACAACAAATCATTTGTGAAAATTTCATTTAACTGACTCATTTGATCATGAGAAACACTGATGATAAACAGACTGTCTATTACCATACAACCAGACAGAAACCTAACCCTTAGTAATAGGATTCTTTGGGTAGAATTCTAAAGACCAACTGTACTCTACAGCTAGTAATAATAGTTAGTATATGTTTAAAATATACGTTATGCCGGCGGGCACTGCTATCGGCACGTACTGCACCAAGCCACTGTATATAGTCTGTATCGCTTTGCGGTACTTCACACCACTATGGACAAATTATCTCAGGATTTTATCGTCAATGTGTTTTAACCCTTAAAAAATTTGAGGGTTCTGTATCAAAAGGGTAAAACGGACTCTTGAAAACCCAAGTTTTCATCCGTCGATCATCGGTATCTCAAAAACCGTTGTAGTTATAAAATTTTATAGAAGACTAGCTGTTGCCCGCGACTTCGTCCCCGTGGGTAGAAGATTTAAGTTATGATTTATAATTGCCCTGTTTTTTTCACATTTTTAATTGTATCTTCGCTCCTATTAGTCGCAGCGTGATGGTTTATAGCCTAAAACCTTCCTCGATGAATGGACTATTCAAAACAAAAAAAAATCTATTTGGACCAGTAGCTCCTGAGATTAGCGCGTTCAAACAAACAAACAAACTCCCCAGCTTTATATATTAGTATAGATGTGTTTCTGTTGCCGTTGTTGTTGTTGTTGGTCTTAAAACTTTTTGTGTTTCGGATCAGTTTTTCTTTTAGAATAATTTTACGGAAACCTCAGCCCCGCGAGTCCAATTCGTATCCACCAATCATGTTGTTATGTATCTAACCTTCGGATTTTCACTATACAAAAACAAAGACCTATTACTAAAATCCGTGTTTCGGAAGGCACGTTAAATTGTGGGTCCCGGCTGTTATTCCTACATCTTTGACAGTCGTTACAGGTAGTCAGAAGCTTGAAAAAGTCTGACAGCCAGTCTAACCAAGGGGTATCGTGTTGCCCAGGTAACTGGGTTAAGGAGGTCAGATAGGCAGTCGCTCCTTGTAAAACACTGGTACTTAGCTGAAACCGGTTGGACTGGTAGCCGACCCCAACATAGTTGGGAAAAGGCTAGGCCAATGATATTACTAAAATACCAAGTAAAACATTGTTTTTCCTAACCCTCTGAAACTTCATACAATAACACACATATAATCCCGTCCCAGAAAACTCCAGGTCGCCGACCTCCACACAATACTGTTGATCTGCGACGGATGATGTTCATTGAAAGTAATCCTAAGGCGCTGGCACACCATGACAATGACGAATGTCCCGCGCCTTGCCGCGCCGTGCCGCGCCAAGCGAGACATAATCTCGGTAAGGCGCGGCTTATAGCTTAGGGACTGGCGACGTGCTTCAATGTGGGTTGAGCGGGGCTATGAATGTTTGATAATAGCGGATTTGTGTGTTTAAATTCCGTTGCTATATGTAATACAAATATAATAAGTATTGTTTTTTTTGGAAATCTTCATGTCATTCTTCCTATGTGTAAGCCTATCTGTTTATCCAAGGTGTCAGCTTTCTCCATACCTAGTTTCCCATACGAAAGCCCCCCTTTTGAGACACGTATAAAAATCGAAGGAGAAGCTATTTCTTGATTGGAAAAATATTAGCATAAAAGGGATAATTAAAATATGAACCAGTTAATTGAGTGCCACAAGACCTTTACACATTGTGGAAAGCAAATAAAAGTATTTCGGCAAGAGGAAATGCTAGCTAAAATAAATGTTATCAAGTTTTAACTGAAAAGTAAACTTTTTCGCTATTTTCAGAGCCGCAACCTCAAGGGGCAGCGTGCCACAGAAATAGAATCATTGTGGAAATGTAGATGCTTTCAAATACACTTGAACGTGGATTGTGGGCTAAGAGGAAAAGGTTATGAATTTACCTAGCATGCATGCATACATATATACAAGTACAACGCATTTCAGTGGAGTTTTTTCAGAAGGACATCCTTTGAATTCGACTTTTGAGTCTTAAAAGTTTTGTGTGATTAAAAAACTAGAGGTTCTGCAACAATGTCTTAAAGTATGATTATTGTACTTCCAGAATCATAAGGGCGCGACGAAAGTAGTCGACATAGTGAAAAAGGTAACGGAACTTAATTGGAGTTGGGCAGGGCACTCAACTAAACCGAAAAGATAGGCATAGAATGCATGCCAAGAGCTATGCCCAGCAGTGGGTTATTCAAAGCTGATGGTAATGACGAAGAGGGCGACTTTCCCTATGAGGATACTATTACTTTAAGGGGAAATAATAATAGTAGAAATAGTTCTTGAGATCCAATCTGGTGACAGACGCAAAGACCAAACTCAATAATAGTAAAATCATCTCTACCTCCTATAACTAAATATTCACATAATGAAATCCATAACTTTCCCAACCATTATCACTGTATCCCCTTATAGTTAATTCAACAACCTACTAACAGCACTTCACGGAATAACCATAGTACCCGGAACAAGGAGATTCATTACTTATTCATTGTATATCCAATATTAACTTCAACAGCCTATCAAACATGACTTAAAGGTCAGAAGGCCTATTGCCCCCTCATAAGGAATTTGTTGAAGCAAGACAGAGTACAACGCGGCATCGCTCTTCCACATCATCATCCTAGCCTTTTTCCCATCTATGTTGGAGTCGGCTTCCAGCCTAACTGGATTCAGCTAAGTACCTACCAGTGTTTTACAAAGCGAATGCCTATCAGACCTCCTCAACTCAGTTAACTGGGCAACACGATACCCCTTAGTTAGACTGGTTGTCAGACATTTCAAGCTTCTGACTATCTGTACGGCTGTCAAAGATCAGCCGGGACCCACAATTACCGTGCCTTCCGAAACATCTTCTCAAATGGCATCTCTCTTCCACATCTTAAGCAATCTTATTCTTAAACGTAGCGATGGTCCGGTAGAGTACTATAAACTTGTAGCAGGATTAATAATCGTCCAGCCAGAGTCGCGCAGAGTATGCGCAAGCGATCCCGTGACTCTGGCTAAAGCAGTAGAAGGGGCCCGGGGTGTTTTTAGTCGGTGGAAGTCCGACATATACCCACGCCGTGCCCTCGACGTGGGTTGAAGACATTAGCGGTTCACCCCGGAAAAAAAAAAAGTATTAATAATCGTGTTGTAGAGTGCCATCTCGCTTTTACGGCAGCAAGAGTCTTGAGAGACCGTGGTACAGGCGTGAGTATTCTAATTTTAATTTTCTTTTTATTTTAATAATTCTATTTTTTTTTTCACATATGTATGAACTCATACACCCCCCATACACAACAAGGTTTCTTCTTCTTTCTTTATTGTTTAGTGCTCCATTTTTCAACTATTAATCTATTGTTATGAAAGGTTATACCGCTCCGTAGCCTAACGGGTTGCGGCGCCTCTTTTTCTAGCTTCCCTTTCTCTCCCCACAATTACATTGTCTCCACAAATAATTATTAACACGTAAGTACTTAAGTAACGAAAATTACCATCCCAGAGACACTTCCTCCGAAAAATTCAAAACTAAATTAACTACTTATCTAAAGCAAATAACTTAACAAAAACACAATTAACAATTTAATACAAGTAATAAAACCTACAGGCCGGTTTTAATCAGGCCCATTCATTTAGGCGTTTTAATATTTTCCCTTGGCCCGTAAATTTTATTGTACGGGGTTCATTGCAATTCGTGTAGCAAATTACAGAGCTAAAGGGGTATCCCCTTGGGGTCAGGGTTCGTTGTAATCATTGATTTAAGCCCAAATTATGTGATATTCGGATAACAAATGTTTGTATATGATTCTAAATTAAATGCCAAGGGAGTTGTCTAAATAACGTTATGTATTTAATATGTCGTATTTGTTGTAAATAAATATCTGTATTGTTTTACAAACTATTGGACAGGGGTAGCTTTAAAAATCACTATAAATTATTTGTCTCGTGGATATTCAAAATATTATTAGCGAATGAAATAACTTTTACTCACTTTTTATATTGACCTAATGAGATACTTTTTAAATGACTCCCGCACTAAAAAAATTGGTCCATAAGATCGAATGGGGGTTACACACTACTATATGTACAGGCAGAATACAATTTAAAAATCGAGAACTAGCTTTTGACTAAAATTTTCTAGTCGTGGAAGTTAGCTTTCATTGCAAAAATGCAAAAATAATCTTAGAAATTAGCTCTCTAAGCGTAAAATTTTATCAAAATTCGTCTAATAG
This sequence comes from Trichoplusia ni, assembly GCF_003590095.1. NCBI lineage: Eukaryota > Metazoa > Arthropoda > Insecta > Lepidoptera > Noctuidae > Trichoplusia > Trichoplusia ni. The sequence goes on along the minus strand of NC_039489.1, from coordinate 1,893,852 downwards.
TTTGAGCGTAAAAGTGTTACAAACACACAAACTTTGAACCCTAAACCTAATAGTTTGATTCGACCTTAGTTCCGTCTTCCATTTTCAATTAATTGTTCATGCAACTGTCATGTACCAACAGTCATTTGTTATTGTAAGGTAGTCGAATGTACATAGTGAAACAACAAGTCTATATACACTGTATAAGCAAATACACACAAGAGAGAAAGGGATGGATGATCACAGTTTGTATCTCAATGTATTCCATTCAAATTGGTCTAGAGAAATGTTAGGTCAAGTGAATTGGATTGTTATTCTTGAATGAAATTTATATCCTTTAAAATATTCTAAGATTTCCTCCTTATTATCCCATAGGTCCATAGCAGTCTGAAATATTTAGGCAAGATAATTTAAAACTTATTTGTAATCATATTTTTTACATTAAAAAATGCAGTTTAACCTCAAAAGAAGTTCGCGATCTTTCACTTTATTTTTCATTCTTACTTTAAATAATCTTCCAATAGCTTGATTAATTTTAATAAGTGGTACGTAGTAAATATGGAAGCAAATAAGCTAACAATAAACCAATCGGTTGGGACGTACGACGTTTCCGAACCTCGAACTTATTTTTAGTTTTATTTTTGTTATAGCGTCAACAGAAATAAAATGAAATGTGAAAAATTCATCCACTGTCTTGGTACCTAGCCTCGTATGATACAGCAAAGTGATGAACTCCTGTACGAACCTGTAGGCGGACAGACGGAGGACAACGAACAGCGGAGCATATTGTCCACAGATCCGGTTTTTACCCTTTCCTGAAGGTACAGAACTTTTATAACAAGTGAAATTACTACAAACCTACTTACATAATACTAGTTTACATAGTACAGATGACAAACAGTCGGTTACTCAGTATTTGACTCATATACAGTTCCCTAACATTGTTTCAAGTTATTGTTGTTTGTCTCGCAAACTCCCGAGTCTCGAACTGTGGACGACTTTGTATGTCAAGCCAGTGTAGCTTACACCTATTTACTATATGGAGTTTGTTGAAAAATATTTTTATGTTGTTTTTCAGGTAATGGATGGAATTAGGGGAAGAGGAGACCAAGGACACGATGGATGGCTGTGTGAAAGACGATATGGCTGCAAAGAGTGTTTCTTGTGAGATGTCAGATAAGGAAGGTCAGAAAGGTATGGAAGGAGAAGACATGTTGCGACGACCCCAAATAATAATTGGGATAAGGGGAATTATGTTCTTCATATAAATTACATTTGTATAGATTTATGTGAAAAACTGTTAAGTATATAATATAATATTCCACAATTTTGATGGTGGTAGCTCGACACATCATCAAATAACGTCGTGCCCAGGGCTGAGGTTCTAGTCATCAGCGTTACATTTTGGAAATGAAATGAAATCATTTATTCTGTATCTAAGAAATATCATCACTTTTACATCTTGGTCTTCTTTTTTTAAAACGCTGGAGTCGACATTTCCTATCTGACTACCCTGAGAAGAAATGTCGAAACAAACTCAGGGGTACAGTCTCAAAAAAAGGTAAGGTCTTGATTACCTAAGCGGTGTATCTAATTTTTAAAGGGCGGGCGGTACTTTGTGACGTTTCATAAAGTGTAACGTAGTCGCCTATTCTGACAATGGTTTTTGTTTTTTTTTTATTCGGCTATGTCTGCCTTGTATATAATTATGATTTCTTCGATTACATCACCTTCCACAACAGGTAAGCAAATTAAATGAAAAGGTTATAAGGAAAAAATAATAATTGTTTTTTTATTCGCATTAAGAAAATGTATTCCTTGTGTCTCGTGGGTTTCAAAACCATTTAATTCAAGTGCGCATCCAGACTCGTAACATTGGTATGTGTACGTATGTGTGTGACCACAACCACTCGGCTAATTTGCACAATGATCAACATATTACACATGTTCCATCATACTACAACAATAGAAAAACCTCTACAAGTCCTAAAAAGTTTACACCAAAAACTAAACGTACCGCACCGTATCAATAAAACCTCACATCTCTCTCTAAACTACCAAAATGGAGAGAAATAAAAAACATTCGACAGCGAAAAACGCATAAAAGCCTAGTAGCAATACGAGATAAACTAAACTCTATTGTTTTGCGACAGTTTGTGAAAATAAAGATAGGACGGGGTATTTTGTACCCAACAATATTGGTTTTACGAATTGAAAATTGATTTGGTGGAGCGGGCTAAACGTTAGATTGATTGGGAACACTTTTTGTGGGAAACTGGTTGACGTGTGGTGATACTCGGAAAATAGAAAGATATTGTCCGAAGTAGGACGTTTGTAGTTCATAATTTTTTCATAATTTTCGTGTGGATGATTCAGTTTTAAATGATGCATTAAACTGACTTTCAAATCAACTTGCGCCGCTTCGCTACCTCGTGATTAAGGACTCCGACTAGGTCCGAAGTTAATCGGGCGATTCCTATAAATACGAGTGAGTAAACCGTTGTATTTGTAGCTTGTATTGATTTGATTTTAGATTTTATATGATGTTCTAGTATCAAATGTTAGATATTTATTATTTTATTTATTTATTCAGTCTAAAAAGTACATGTTAATCTTCTGAAATAGTACAGTGTCTCACAAAACAGTACACTGTGAAATGAAAAATAAGCTTAACTAGACGAGAACCCACCCGTCAACTCATGAATAAGGACTCCGGTTGGATCCGAAACTAGTCGGGCACTCCCAATAAATACGCGTGACTAAACCGTTGCATCATTTGATAATTAACTAGGTATTACGTAATGTAATAATCACAGTCGGCAATGTTTAGCTACTCGCCCTTTCTAAACGAGCCTTCAGTGAAGGTAGCAGTCTCTCTCTGGACGTATCTACTCGTACGAGTAATGTCGGACGAACAACATTAGCTGTTAAAAAGATTTACGGTGGGAATGACACGGGAACGATATTTAGCAAACATGGCGACGCGTCGTGAATTATTTTATGACTCTCGTTTTAAAGATTTTGCTTGAAAATGTTTTGTCAACTTGTCCGGTGGTAAAAGGGTTTAGATTACGTGAACAATGTTAAAATTTAATGAATTAAAATATATGGGAGAATTTTTAAAGTATTTTTGGATTATCATCATCATCATCATCATCATCATCTCAGCCTATCGCCGTCCACTGCTGAACGTAGGCCTCCTCAAAGAGCGCCAACCATCCCGATCTTGGCAGCCCGCATCCATCCGCTACCAGCCACCTTCTTCAAATCATCGGTCCATCGTGCCGCAGGGCGTCCTACACTACGTTTGCCTAAACGTGGTCTCCACTCCAACACGTGTCTGCTCCATCGACCGTCGGTCCGTCTGCAGACATGGCCAGCCCATGGATTATACTAATCAGTTATTAAAACAAATCGGGCATTGTTGTAAACCCCAAATAAAAAGCCACCTCTGTTCTCGTCGTTTTGCTAATGTGGTTTTTACTTATTAATGAACTACTTCAACTCAAATCATTTATTGCACTCCATGTTTCTTTCAAGTGTTGTTGTTAAAATTAGTACATTACCTATGTACGCTTTCGGTCAGCATATACTTATTGAAAATATGTACCTAACTTGTTTTTAAATGTTGAAATGCAACGAAACTTTATTTTTTTCATGTATTTGTTTTTTCAATATAAAATGGCGATATAGGGCTTGAAAGCTACTTAAACCTGAATGATGCTTCACACATTCCGACATAAGTTATTTTATGTCCTCCAATGACCAATATACACTAACGAACACCATGCATCAGTAAGTCGCCAACAGAATTTAAAATATCAATAAACCTAACGTGGGTGTCGACTAGCAATATCCGCCGAACCCTAATCACACTAAACCCTAACGCCGCCGTAGTTTTATAAACCGTAAAGATTTTTACAACCAACGATCACCGACTGCACTATCCCTAGCCGATTGCCTATAAACCCTTCAGCTGCTGGCTTTCAATGAAGTCCTCACATCACATATTGGCTGTTACAACAATTTGAGAACCTGCTACCAATCCTAAAGGACGATTATTGCTGTCGTGTAAGCGAGAAGACGAACTTCCCGAGATAGAGCGGTGTCTCTTTTTCACAACTACGAAATCTTGTCAATAGATGGTGTTAGTGAAACCAAACGGGACTTCTTGGTACATCAAATAACAGTTTGATCTATGACTTACAAGTTAAGTCAAGGAAACATTGTACCAGAAATTGTCCGCTACAATAATTTTGATTGGCTATCAGCCCTTATCTTACGTAATAACGAACCTCCCTAAGGCTAATACATATAGTATACGATACTAGGATTGTTTTGTACGTGATTTTCCCTTTATAGTAAACACATCGGACGCTGACGTGACAAATGGCAATACAGAAATTATTTATTTATGGCAATAATGTTGGGGGAAGTTGAAATGTTTCGCTAATAATACACTGCTCGTTCTGTAATACATTATTTATATTTTGTTTATTACGATTTTAGCTTTGATTTATCTTGGTATGGGGACCTGCGACTCCCTCTTAAAATTAGACTTATGCAGATGTGCGAGTGATGCCACGCTATGACGTGTAGGTGCGCTGTCTCTTTTCTACATCTAGAACAGTTTCCCTTTAAGATATGGTGGTGGACTCTCAGGAAATTGTTGTTTTTCTTGTAAATTGTGTACACAATCGAATTCTCAGGTCGTTTGGGAGGAATTAAAATAAATCTTTTGCATGTGACTCGGATATTGTTTTTATGTCATAAAAGATGTATGATTAAAAGATGTGTTTATCTCATTGTTGTTTCAAGTAATGAATATTTATAGAAGATTATATGTTTTAAAGCAATATTTGAGACCGGATGTGATTCAGTAGGTATGTTTAACTTTTCTGAAATGCCAAAGAAATAAGTAAATCCAGTGAAATGATTTTATTAATTAATTAGGATTGGTAATATAGTATTGAAAATCTTATGCAGTTATCTGTATTTTTCATTTTAATTTACTTTTACTTTTATTTACTTAAAAGCATGCCTTCGTCGCAAAACATGGCTGAATTATAATTAATCTGTATCACTGCCATATTGCCATATTTGCGAATAAATCTGTCATTATTACTACCAACACTCTTTATTCACATCCGTACGGATCTACGGATCTCAGGGGTCCTCAAAGGCGATGACGCGTAAAGCGAAGCTCGTTTAATTCGCTACAGTAAGCGGTGCCTGATTGGAGATTACTGCTGGCTTCAGATCCTCTCATTATGACCAACTACTGTTGACGGTTGAGGATATTACCCTTAGAGGATACTAGTTTCAATCAAATATATGCTTATTGTTTATGTGTATTATAAAGTGGTAATTTAATCAGTATTAAATTTTGGTATTTAAATAATATGTTGTTTTTTCTCTCTTTTACATAAATTTTATACTTAGTCATAAAATTATTTGACTTCGTTTATATTTGTTCACAGAAAAGACCCCCGCATGAAGGAAATGAATCCTTGTGTCACGGGATAGCACAAACATTTAAGTCACATGCACAACAACACCGCGACTCAGAACAAACTTTAGTGTATAACGCATTCAATTTTGCCAACCCGGGTACAGAACCCGTGGCACCTCGCGCACAGTGAGATTGTAGTGTTGACTAATACACATCAGCTCTCCTTGAATTTTATTTACATCAATTCATAACAGAACGCTGGGATTCTTAAAAAGTGATTTGATTTTTTTTTTCATTTTCTCGTTTTTATTTTTTTTGTACTTTCACTAACTGCTTGTGTATAATTTTAATTCTATGGATGTTATGTCTGAAAATAAAGTTGTATTATTATTATGTATTACATTATTATTATATCTTTTTTTTCTTTATTATATTATTATTAAAACGACTAAAATACAGTCAAAAAATTCCTACATAAGCTTCACAAATAGTTATGATTTCTCAAACAAATACAAAAACTTAATTAATCGAAACATTCCGATTAACAATAACTTCTAAGTATAATTGAGTTGTACAAATCACGTTTATTTACCTGGGAACAAACAAAAGTAGGAACATTGAAGATCAGGCCGTCGAACATCGGCCTTGCTAATCAAAAGTTAGTCGGATTGCCGTTAGATCTCAATTTACTGAACTAACTAAAAGTTACGATTAGTTCTTGTATTGTTCGGCCTTTACTTAATCGATACGGTTTTGTTTAGGATTCGATTTGTATTGACGAATTCGATTAATCGAAGGAAGGTGACAATAGCTTTTATGATTTGTTGACCATCGTAAAATGTTAGAATTGATCATCTTTCATTAAAATTTCATAAAAAATATTTCATTTCCCTTCATAATTTTGTTTTTAAACTTTTGACAAGCCCAAACTTCACTTTTGTTTTGAAAATAGGTGAAACTGCTACCTACCGACAATATCAAAACAAATGAATATTAAACAACAAAAAAATACGCAAATCAATACAAAAACTGCATATTTTAAACATAAAACACACTAAAAATTCATTGCCTAAACATGGAAAAGTTCGTGGCGCTGGCCAGTACGAGTACGTTTTAGCGCGAATTTCGTATTTCGAATGGAACGCTTTATTGCGCGTCACTTTGATGTGTCACTTCCAAGTGATTGCTGCGTTCCAATTCGAATTTTAAAAAGTTCGCACAAACAGATTGCATGATTTTGATGGCGGGCCGTTGTCTATGTTTTTACAGGCCGGGAGTAATCTGCATGCATCGCAAACTGTTGTGCCAGGTTTTCAATTATTTAGTTTATCATTTATGTTCAGTAGCACTGATACATTAAACTGAATGAAGGTGATTTTACTTGATGTATCCAAAAACAAATTTCTTCTGTAATAATAAAACCATGTTTTAAGTTTTTCGAAAATAACTATAATTAAAAACGTAACTCAATAATAAATATTAAGTACTTACATAATGTTTAAGACATTTTGAAAATGCTGTTAATGCTAACAAATGAAGATATTGAAAAAGCCATCCTATAAATTGTACACAAAATATTACTTTATAAAAAAGAACTAAACAAAACCTCTCCACATCCGCATTCAGATTACGTCACTTTCCGCGGTCTTTTTTAGTGTTGCTAGCTCTCATATTTCGTGGGGACGTGGAAATTCCAGAGTAAGTGAGGACGGTTCATTAGAAACTCGTCAGAATTCCACTCGCCTCAGCTTAATTCTGTTAACAATTTTTGTTCAAGACCAAAACGGAATTTTCGCTCGTTCCAGGGCTGGTTTGGTGCAGGTTACCGATGCACTTGTGTTCTTGTAACTTTCATGCAAGGAGTTCGTTTTTGAGGAAGTTTTTTTATTGCAAAAGAGTGTCGCTTTGTAGTGTAGACTATTTATTTTATTGGCGTGTATTAATTTCCTTCCTTAAGCTAAGTCGATGCTGATGTCCATATTTAAGAATGAAAATCCTTTTATCTTTTCCTGCTTATTTAATAATATAACTTTTAAAATATCATTTTTGTATTTATTACCTAACACGAAACAAAAAAAATATTCACAAACAATCAACAACTTTTATACTACTTCTCCTAGATGTTATTTAATTAGTCTGAAAAATATCAAATAATTATTTATACTACAAACGTTTCTTTACATACCTAACTAGGTACAACCCGACTTTAATTTAAAACTCTACGTGGCAACCCTACAGCTCTTTGAGTCTCGCGTTCCTAATTCGCCTTACTCTTCATTTGGTCGCAACTTTTGTGGAGTAAAACCTTTTTCACGTATGTACAATTATTTTTTTAATTACGAGTCTTCATTGTTTCTACATTCTTGGTTTTATTCCCGCGTTTCTGTAATAAATTCGTGTTTACGTTAAAATAGGGTTGTCTACTTTGTAAAAATAATAAAAAAACTTGGTGAGGAAGTTTAATATAGTGGACTGACTGTGGTGTTATAAATCTTTTCGCTTGTCTCGCTTATTTAAAATAGGTTGTGAAAGTTTTCAGTAAAGTTAATTAAATTTTAGTTTGGACAAAGAAAGTTTGTTAATTTTTGGGACAAATATGGAACGAACGTATTAATAATAATATTACCACGCTTGTGTGGGTTTAAGCAAAAAAACAAGAAATAAAAAGCTTTCTCATGAATTTTATGATCTTTGTGTTTATTATTTGAATAAAATGCACTGACTTTTATTTTCACATACATAGAAATCATGTTTGCTTGAACATGAAGTCAAAACAAATTGTACAATTTCAAGAAACAATTTTAAGTTTACGATGGCAACACAGTGTCACGGAATAAATGAAAAAAAATAACGCGCGAATTTCAATTTGAAAAACAGAACACGAGCTGCATTCCGCAACTATTTAAAAATACGAAGTCCGATTCTGATCGCGCCAATACCAAGAGATACTCTGACCGCTATTAGAATACGCTTACTTTTTCAAAAGCTATAATAATATATTTCTTCATCATGGAAAATAAATGTTCTGTTGATCCTGATAGCAGTCTAAAGGATCTTGATCGTGACATATTTGATAGAAAATGGCATTCGTAGTCTATTAATAAAATTACTATTTACATTAAAACGATTTAAAAAAAAAACAAGTTTCTTCGTCGTCGCGAAAATTCAAATGGAAGTTCAATTACCTAAATGGTGTTTGTTGAAATAGTAGATTTCATGGGTAGTTGCCTAGAAGGAAGCCAGTACCCAGATTTAACACATAGCGTCACACCAACACTGAACCTTTCCTCCCCGGCCAAAAATCCAGCATAGTCTAATACCGGCCAGAGTAAGGATGTAACAAAATCGCACTGTTCGCAGTACCAATGCTACCAATAGCAGATTGTTCTCGTTTAGACGTTGGTACGAAGTTCCCGCCGACCGAGATCTCTCTCATTCCTTTTTACGATCGCTAGTAACGTGCAAAGTTTGCGCGACAGACGTTACTGATAAAATTGTCTCCGTGTAACGGACAATAACAGGTTCAGATAGTGCCGCCATCTATGCCGTGAAAGATTAAAACGTTTTAGAGTAATCGTTTGGGGAAGCTTTGGCTAAGCTGTTTGACACAAAATAGGTTATGTAAAAAAGTTAGACGTTAATTTTCAAATCTAATTAAGTTACTTGCATTATACCAATGAAATCATCCAGATGCAGCTATGTACCAGTATCTTACGAGGAGTGTCTGACCTCTACAGCCCAGTATCCTGGCCTATGCCGCTAGCCAGACTGGTTGTCAAACTTTCTAGCTTATCTTCCCATGACGACTGTCAAAGGTGTGTAAATAACGACCCTACCTTTGACTTTGACTTCTTGACAAACTTTGACTTGTACATAAATTCCGAAACGCAGAATGAACTCGTTATGAAAAAAACGGTCACTCATCCACGGACCGACCGTATCAAGCGTAGCTTAACCTGTGACTGGTTATCTGGTGCAGTTTTAGTTTAGCAAAAATAAACTTATATGTACTTTATATTTACATGTGAAAAATCATAGAAATTACAATTTATAGCTAGCAACACTAAAAAAAGACCGCGGAAAGTGACATAATCTGAATGCGGATGTGTAGAGGTTTTGTTTAGTTCTTTTTTTTAATAAGATATATCAATTCGTATGTACATTTTATCATTCTTACACAACTTTTCGCTAGTCGGGAAGATTTCAGCAAGCAAACACAAGGCTATTAATAGTGCTGAGCTCAAGCTAAGTCCTAAATCTTGTGTGAAATCGCTAAACACCGAGAGATAGACACAGAGCTAGAGATACGACTAGATAAGACTTATTACAAAGATATAATTAATACATACTTCAACTACGTGACAGTTAAAAGGGTTTTAATCAAAAAACCTGTCATTTGGGAAACGTCAAAAATATGAATTCTGGTTAATGTGAGCAACCAAAATGGCGTCGCTAATACAGCTTCTCCAAAAAAGTCGATAATTAGTTAACATTATATAGTTCTGAATACCGCTTTCGTTTTTATTGAAAATTTACGATGACGTTTCGCGTGGCGACCGTTCGACGCTTGGGAGGTATAGCCTCAGCTTAGTAGTTGCTTTTTTAAATACCACAACACACATATTACAATAACGGAATCAAAAATTATCTTATAACAAAACTCTCAGCTTACATTAACAAATCAACAGACTACCCCAAACATTCATTACAGTACGAGATCATGACGTAATACAAAATGGCGGCCACTTAACACGTCGAGCAGATTCACAGGGCACAACTAGTCTAGTGTTCATTATCCCTAGTAATCTAATCCACGAATACTAAAAGCAAAACGAATAACATAGTATACGACCTATAGCAGCATCTCTGTTCTATAATTGTCATAATTATTATTACAAGAAATGGGTATTAGGACCTTGTTTACAAGTCTCTATTAAAAGTGTTGGTTGTAGAAGCGAGACAGCACTCTACAAAATGTAAAGCGCCATCTCTTTTCCACAATACAAAAAGTGTTTCTTCAAACTTCGTGATACAAGCTCAGTGCATCACGATTATACGAGTAATCCAAACGTTACTAGTATAATACTGTCAAATAGCGTGGCGTTTCCCGTTATAGCTGTTGTTAGTGCGACAGTGCGTCGTAAATTAGTCGGATTATTTCATGGATATTGCAGCTTACAGTTGTTAGTTGTTACGTGTTTGTTCCGAGAAAAATATGGCTTAGTCCCGTATTTTCGTTGTCTTACAAGTAGATTTGTTTTAATATTTCCTACTTTCATTCTATCCTTCCTATTACGTTAAGTATTAATTATTATACAGCGCAAGACACTGTTCTGTACACTTTTTTTATTTAACTTTAATTGGGATTCCATTAACTTAGAAAGTTGTTTTTACGTCTTCAATTAATGTTTGTTTCTTACTTAATTACTATCAGACACTATTGAAGAATATAGATCCACAAATACCTATTGATACTGGTATTTCTCGTATTAACTTTTAGACTAACGTTATTATGAAAAATACCAGTCTAAGATTGTTTTGTGAAATACGCTGTTGTGTGAAATATTATCACTAGAGTTAATTTACAGAACTTGCAATGGTGGGTATGTGAGGCCAGCTTGTCTAATCAGAAAACAAAACAAATAAAAAACTTGCAAATTAAATAGATCCCAAATGAAGGCACACACTGCATTTTACTTGCACATAGGGAAAGCGGGAAACCACTTAAAATGTACACCTCACGTGATATTAATAAAAACTAACTCTAGTTTGCGAAAGTTTCGCATTTTCGCATCCGGACGCGAAACGGAGTCGTTATAGTTCGAGTTGTCGCGAAGTTCACTTGACAACGATTATATAGTATCACTGCATGTGTATTATAATATAACTTATATAAATAAGGCTTAAATAGACTTAATCAGTTCCTGGAAAAGAATAATATTTCAAGAAAATATTCATCGGAAAAATGGTCGTACTATATTTTTCTTTTTGCTTTTTACCTGAAATAACTTAACTAACTCTATCCCTAAATTTCCATCTTTCCTTTCGTCTGAAATCAGGCTGTATCTCATGAACTGCAATAAAAATAAACATCGAGGTTAAGAATTGGATGAGGTAGAATGAAGGCAGTAATTTTAAATTTATATATTTAAACCCTTACCAAAAGAACAACAGAGAAAAATGTATAGAACTATGACGTTACTAGAAATTAAATATATTCTTTGTATCAACACCACACACACGAAAACAAGTTCATTTGAAAAAGAATAAGTTTCCATATCATTGGATACCCATAAATACATTGGATTGGTCCCTTCGGCGCTAAAGGGTTTATTCTATCGAAGTTCCGATGTCGATAGGTAAAAAATCTAAAATAGTAACGACGGTTTTAATATAAACCCTTTTCAAATGACTTTTAGTTTTCTTCACAAACGTTTTTGTTATCCTCCCACTGCTGGGCATAGGCCTCCCCTTTTATAATAACATAGATACAGTTTTAAGCCTGTTCTCCTTCAGAATAATATCCTTATTTAAAAAAATAACACATTCTAATTAAAAACAATGCCATAGGGAATGTAAATCATTCATGCGAGTTATTTCGCGAACAATAACTAAAAAAATAAGTTAATTATTTGGCAAAGTAAAAAAATACACAATTAAACCAATTACTATTTGATCGATGAGGCAGACAATAAACATCTATTTATCGATAAGTTTAATTAGCAATTCGATGACAGCCACTTCGTTTACACATGATTCAGAAATACAAGGCTACGATTTCTATATCGCAATGTTTCCTACAGATTCTCAAACCTTCGAGAAACCGCCCTCGAAGGCACTATTCCCACTAATTGGATTCCAGAAAAGAGAAGCTGAAAGCAGCCTGTCACTGGACCTAACTCGTTCACTCTAAAGGTGGTGGTATACTGGTGAATGTTAAGGAGAAAAAACTATGAAAAGCTAATATACTTCAAAATCAAAAGTCAAAACACTTTTTGAACGTCAGATTAAATAGGACAACATGCAGTTTAGGACACCCTTCACCGCCTCTGTAGTGCTTATGCTATGAGAGAAGAAACGGCACTTCACATATTAGTAGGCGAAGTGCCATTTATACAAAAGTTGTTTAGGAGAAAGTCACTGACGGAGAGTAAAAAAAATATCCATTACTCTTATCCAGCTAAACTAGTGTACTAGTGTACCTTAATTCGCAAAATGTATTTTTTTTAATTCATCTAATATCTCTCTCGAATTATTTATCTCATTAATGAGAGACTTTGTTACTAATCGTAAATTTAAATTTTAATGTAATAAATCCAACTATCCCTTGAATATTTTTTAACCATACGTGGATAAAAGTACCAGTGTATCACCATCCCGTTATTACCCGAGAATGTTGATGCTGATTCTTATTAATTTTCTTCGCTTTGTTCTTTTTTGTTTCCACCATCTTGCGGACTTTCAGTAAAGTTAGTAAATTTCCGAAACGACTTTGTAATTTTTACTCGTTTTAATTATGAAAGTAATTGCAAAGTATATAAATTTATCTTTAGTTTTTTTCTATAATAACCAATTCAGAAATTTTTTCTTTAATTGTTTGATTTATTCTGCACGCAGAAGTGCAAAGTATCGAAAAATATATACCTACAAATACAATGAAAACTTTTTTTCTATATACACCGTGATTTTTTTGTCGTCTTACAAAAGCAGCCCAGTTCATGTATCCAATGACTAGAACACGTTCATGATAAAAATAGGTATTTATGAGATTTCAATAAATTTAAAATGCAATTTTTATTCAATATTATGATGCAATTCGTAGTTTTTTAGAAACACAGCTCTGTTGCGAGCGCGGTCGGCGGCGGCGTTTTTATCATTTTTAAGAGTATATTTCAGATTTCTCTTGTTTAATTTTTCTTCGTACTTATTATCTTAGTTGATGAAAAAAAAATCGCGCCTAGGGGTATTTTACGTTGGATACATGAACTGGGCTGCTTTTGTAAGACGACTAAAAAATCACCGTGTATATACTTACTTAATTTCAGCAAAAAATATTATTTCTCGAAATAAAACTTCAGCAAACAAATTTTAACCTAACCATGCCAATAATAAAGCCTATATAACCTAAAAACAAAAACACATCTACAACAACACAATCTTAATTTACCTGGGGTAACAATTCTCACGCACTGGGTATAAATTAGAGTAATTTTCGGTATTTCTTTTCTGGAAGATAATAGACTCCCTCCAGTGGGGCATAACGAATCTCCGCGGGAGATTTGTCCGGGAAATTGTCTGGAGGCTCTTCCCAAACACTTTTTTATCGAAAATCGGGAAGATTAAATCCTTTAGGGAAGTTTCTCTACTACCTGTACTTGGGAACTAGGTTAAGAAGATTTAAGTTTACAATATTAATAATAACCTCCGTTTCCGAACTAAGAGCTCTAAACGCAGCATTGTAGAGCGAAACTGCAATTGAAGATTAGTGCGGCATCTTTCTTCCGGCTTAATGGCCGCAAGCTTCACATGACGTTGTGTTAGATTACCCAAATTATAACATTTCTATAAGTTTCCTACGTTATGCTTATATTATGAAGTCACATTGGCGTACTAAACTGTATTTACCAAAACGATCAAGATTATCTTCGACTGATCAAGTTCAAATACCTCCGTGAAATCCACCCTTAATCGCTTAACGAGTGGTATTTGGTTATTCTCTTGAGAAAAAGCCTTTTTTTGAAGACTTGAGGTGGGATAATAGATTTGCTAGTTAAGTGTACTATCATGACTTCCCCGGAGAGTAGAGGTTTACTTTTATTCGGGGATTTCCCTAAGAGAATTCTACTAAATATAAAAGGAAGCTGTGTGGGATAAGATGAGGTAAGTAATAAAGATGTTTGTTTAGCTTCTGCTAAGTGTTGAATTGCTTGAGTTGTTTGTCAGGTCCCAGCGGAGGTATATAATATTTCAAAAATGTGCCCTTTTAAAAATACGACCCTTCCAGCCAAGTGATATTAACACAATCATTAGATTTTATAGAAAACACTCTTACGGAGATGACAGGTTAAATTCAAGTGACCAATGGAAGCTTATTCTCATTTCCATATATGTAAACGTTTGCTGTTGATGTTTGTGATTGTAGAATTATATCTTGGACCCTCTAGGATAGATAGTTTTCATTTCGAACTTGAACGTTTAGAAGACATCCTAAAAATCTTACCTTAAATCATCCATTTTCCGTAGTATTTAAACCAAGAAAACATTAAACACAGAACCCTTTTCTAAAATCATCCCATTTTAAAACCGCATAATGCAGTTCCTTGCACGTGGTGCCTGAACATCGCGTAGTTTGGATCCAGGAAGAGCGTTTCCCTGTTCGAGTGCTGTAAAGAAAGATTTTTACGGTTTTAAGGGGGTTGAGGTTGAAAGATGGGGTTGAAACGGGGTTGAAAGACGTATATCCTTATTTGCTGCTACGTGACCACGACCTTGCATTCTAAAAGGATTCGTGAGGTGAATTAACTGGATTATTTAATTATGCATTTAAGTGGCTTTGGTTAATCTTTATTTTACTTTTTTGTCTGCTTTCGCATTAGAAGTTTTTTATTCCTTTCCGATGCCAGTTTATGCTTCCGATGTTGAGTGTGTTAATTAGATAAATCGTTGATTTATATTACTTTGTAGAGAAACGTTGTACATATATTATATTCTTTTTGGTACAATATTCAGCATACTTTTAATTAACCCAGCATTTTCCGAATTATGGTGACTCTCGACTTAGTCTGGGTCTCATTCTCATCGGACTCAAGTAAACACTACATCAATAAAGCTTCTTTTTGTCCTACTTTCAGAATCTATTCTATTTGATTTTCGTAGGATACCGTTGAAAAATGTTAATGAATTTGCATCTGTCAACCTTTTATTAAACTTCAACTTTCAAAGGTATATTACATTTTTAACAATATAGGATGTTGCTTCCGCGAAAGGTTCAGAGCAATGCCTTTTGAAAACGCTACGTTTAAAAAAACAATAATAACATGAATTGAAATTGAAATATTGTGTCACCGTATAGGTAACAGTCATTCTTAAAATGTTTTTTCGGAAGCTCTTCTAACTCACACATACGACATACCTACCTAAATCCTTTAGATTTATTAAATAATAAACCTAACCTGATCAATCGTCTAATTACACAGTTGTGAAAACTAACGATCATTGTAATTAGTTGAACCATTTGCCTAACGACTAATGACAACCCTTAAAAACGTTTGACAAGTGATTTCACCTATACAAAAACTCGGGAAATATAAAATTCATGTTCTAAAAACGCCAAATATTCAAATAACAAATAAAAATGTAAATAGATATCTCCATTAAGCTCTTTACGTGTGTATTTCTTCAAAACTAACCGAACTTTACGGCCGCCATTTTGGAAAATGTGCATCGTCTATGACCTACATAAGTCGTACGAAGTAAACAACAGATTAACTTGAATATTTTATTAAATAAAACTCAACAATGTTTTCACAAATAATATAAAATGAAACAAGAAATTACAACGTGAGGACCATGCACCTGTTATGAAGTTATACAAGAGACAGTGAACTTTGAAACACACCTTTCATTTATAATGCGGTTATTCGATAAATTTAAATAAATAAATAGATTTTTAAGGCTAAATAAATTAATTAATAAAGCGAAACGTGTACAAACTAATGATCATAAACGCTCTTTTGAAATAAAAGACGCAATGCCTCATAAGTACACTCTACTGTTACAATTAACATCGCTTATAAATATTGTCTATGAAAAATTTACCGTTATTATTTGATTCGAAATTCAAATTACAAAAATTAAAGCTGTTTTTAAACAACGTACAAATTATTACTGGCCGTTTACAGTTTAAAATATAAAATTCAAAATTGTAATTCGAATCCGAAGCGTAACGGTTTTGTTTCAAAACAATATAAATAAATGCTAATTGTAATGTTATTAAACTTAATTTTGACGTACTCAATTAGTACAAAATGAAGCAGAAATGCATTGGTGTAGTTTTAGGTTATAAAACTAAGACTAGCGACATTCTTGCCTCCGATGACTAGGTTAAGACAAATCAGCTATGTTTATCACAATATCGCGAAGTTTCACAAAAGAGAGATTTATGAGAATAATACTTTAAAACATGCATTTAGTACGTATAACAAGGCCCGCAAAAAAAGTATTTACATTATTTGAAAATGAAAAATTAATTACAGACAAGATAGATTAAAGGATTCTAACATAAATGTACAACTCACAATCGATTCGTTTCGATTTATACACGACACTTATAAAACTCGCCTCGTCAATAATCGCTATGAATTCGGTCTAAAGAATTTTAGGATTATCTGGAAGGGTTTCCTAACTACAGTTGTCATAACATTCTTCAATTTACATAAATAGAACATTTCTTAAAAACGATGTTTATACCTTATTTATAAGGAGCTTAAAATTAAAATTAGTTCTAAGTGTTTCAATCGTCTGTGCCAGTGATCCATTGCAGGTACTTAAAGGATCGGGATTGCAGAGGACTGGCGCGGGATTCCCGATGCACGCGCGGCTGGTAAGCTGTTGGTTGCTCTCTGAAAATAGCAAATGTTTATGTGTTATTTCAAGAAAACCCATTGTGCCCACTGCTCAGCTCGCTGACGCGATGTAATTTGACACTTATGGACATTAAAATAATGTTGGAAGGATAATATTGTCTGTTTTAATTTGTTTGCCAAGAATACCAAACGGTTTAGGTTTATTATTTCTTTATTTTTTATTTGAATGGACAAGACAACGATTCAAAATTAAATAGTTGAGCAGTTTCAAATAGAGATTTTTAGAGGAATCTTTTAGGCAATTGCAACATATACTTCTATGAAAGCTACTTCTAGAAAATATACTTTTTACTTAAAAGGAGTTTTTTCCTCTCACCTTGGTTCAGCGGAAGCACGCGCGTGGTACGCAGGCACGTTCGGGTTGTGGTAGCCAGCATGCGGCGCGGGCGTCGTCAGCGTGTGTGACTGCACGGGCGGGTGCTCCGCCGGTGACTGATAGTTGTTCGGGTTGTACCGGTCCACGGACACACCCCTAGTCCTCTCGGGGATCGGTGCGTCGACACTCTTACCTAAAGTGCTCAAAGGCCTACCTCTCCCCAGAGTATTGGTCTTTGGCCACTCCTGAGACACATATTCTGACTCAAAACTCCTCTCGCGATATGAGCGCGGTCTTAAAGTCTGGCTCCAGGACGGGGTCGGAGTATAGGTAACAGTCGGAGTCTTAGCAAACTTTTGTTCAGCTTCCCATGGAGGCTGGACGCTAGTCTGCTCCGTTGTGATAGTTTGAGATGTTTTCTCGGTGAACTCTCTTAGTTCCTTTCGCCATTGAGGCTCTACAGGCTCCGATGGCTCGTTGTTGTCATAGTAGTATTGAGGAGAAGGATCAGGTTGATGCTGGAACTTAGTCTCGCTAGGGATGTAAGTGGAATCCGGGACGGAAATGTAGCGCCTTTCATACTCGCTGTAGTATGTTTTGCGTCCAGGAGTCGGCCTTGGTGGCTCAGAGACAGAAGCAGATCTTACGAAGGATTGGTTTGGTGCCGGTGGGATGTAAGAGATGGGAGCGTTTTTGGAGAATTTAGCCGCGGGTGGCTTCCAGCCTGAGGCAGGAGCGGGACTGAATGCTGGAGCTGAGGCTGGGGTCTGAGGAGCGGGTTGGTAGAAAGTTTGTGAAGTGTTGTTTACCGATGTGTAGCTAGAGTCCTGCTCCCACGGAGGAGGGACGTAGCTTGAGGAGTATTGCTGTGTAGATCTCTGGTAACTGTCTGTAGTGTCTTTGTTTAAGTAAGAGTATTGTGTGGGTTGAGTGTTCTGTGGGGTATCAACATTAGACACCCATGCAGGTGTAGGTGTGTATGTGGAGTAACTTGACGGTGCCCTTTCCTGAGTAGGTTCTGTGTATGATGGTTGGTACTGGGGTTGGGGTGTGGGTGGAGCTTGGTACTGAGGCTGCGGTGTAGGAGGCGCTTGGTACTGAGGCTGAGGTTGATGCTGAGCCTGGTAATGGGGTTGGGGTTGCGGAGACTGATATTGTGGTTGTGGGGAGTATTGCTGCGGCGGTTGCGGCTGGGACTTCGGCTGAGCCCACGGCTGGCCGACAGGAGCTGGAGTGGAGCTAGTGTTATTGTAAATACTGTTTTGTTGTTGTTTCGTCTGTTGGTACCACTGCTGGTTGGTGATCATGCTCGGCTTAACATTGCTCACGGTGAGCACTTCCGATTGAGGTTCAGTTTGGTACTGAGTCTGTTCATACGACTGGTTGCTGTATTGGTAAAGATCTGAGGGCATTTGACGTTCTGTGCTTAATCTGTCTAATAGAAGACTGTGACGTCTCTCTGGCTGCGGCTCAGGTGGGTATACAGGTTGGTAAGGCCTCGAAGGCAAGGGAGAAGTGGAAATCTTATCTAAACTAGGAGGCGGGAAATACGTCCTGACGGTTGGGATACCCTGTTGGGTTAAATTCTCATAGCTGTTGTCAAGAATCTTGGTCGTGCGGTTGACCGTTACGATGTTTTCTATTTTGTTGTACTCGGTCTGGGTGCTCAGTCCACCCTCCGGTTTAATTGTACTGGTTATAATTTCAGTGTTCTCTGTGTGAGTTTTGGTGATGATTGGTGAAATACCAATAGGTTTGATCTCGACATCTTCAACTTTCTCCAGAGGGATAGATGGCTCCCTAATAGGTATGTTGAATTCCTTCTTAGTTTCCGATTCTCCTTTTTCTTGTTGCGGCTCTGGTTTGGATTCTTCTGGTGGTTGGACTTCAACTTTGATGACTTTTTCTTCTGGTTCTTTAGGAGATTCTTTCGGTTCTTCGGCAGAAGCTGCAGCAGGAGCTTCAGTGGGAGCTTCTGTTTCTTTTTGTGACTCTTCTTTTACAACCTCTTCTACAACTTTTTTGTCTTCTACTGTTTCCTTTACTTCAGTCTCTTGTTCAACTTTTTCTTCAGTTTCTTCGGCTTCTTCGTATTCTTCCTCTTCTTCCTCTTCATCTTTAGGTGAAGACTTAGTTTCTGGTTCCTTTTTAACTTCTACTTCTTCTTCAACGGTTTCTTCTACTTTTTCTTTCTCTTCCACCTCTTGTTCGACTTCTACTTTTTCTATTTTCTTTTCTTCTTCGGTTTGTGTTTCTTCTATTTCTTCATTCTCTTCTATTTCTTCTTCTTCAACGACTGCAATTTCAACTGGTTCAGGTTCAGGTTTTGGTGGAACCTGTTTCTTTAAAACCACCGTTACTGGTTCAGCATCTTCTACTTCTTCTTCGACTTCTTCTACCTCCTGTTCTTCTACAACTGATTGAGATTCCTCTTTTGGAGATTCTTCGACTACGACAACTTTCTTTGTAGTTGTCGTTGTTTCAGATCTCTCTTCAGTTTTGATGATATTACTCTGCTGACCATTCTCTTTAGGTGCGGCGATTGTTGTTGTTACGGTAACCGTTTCTGGTTCTTCAACAACTTCCTCTTCTTGTTCTTCTTGCTCATGAACTTCTTCTTCTTCTTCCTCCTCTTCTTCTACAACTTCTTCTTCTGATTCCTCCTCTTTAGGAATCGTTCTTGTTTCTGTCTTAGTTTTAATTTCCGTTCTACCATCAACAGTCGTTTTTGTTGTGGTAGTCTTAATTTCTTCTACGGATCCATCAGGCAAAATTTTCTTTACAACTTCAACTTTAGTTTCAGTCTTGGCTGCAGACTTTTTAGTAGGCAGTTTCACTGTCATCTCGGCCTCAATATTTGAGTCTCCATTCTGATTTCCATTTTGTTCCTCTACCTTATTTTCCTTTTTCACTTGTTTCTTTACAACTTTAACTTCCCTCTGAAAGTAAATAAAAAGATTATTACATACTTTTATTTGAATCAGATAATTAAATAATATTTATAAAATACGTTTACGTCAAAATAAATATGAATATGTGTATATGTACAGTGATGTCGATGTATCAACAATAAATCACGCATAATAAATCATTTAACTCACAATAAGAGTTCGTTACAATGTTCTCTATAGTTCCGTAATGTTGTATAGTAAGTATGTATAACAGACAACGTAAACACACATATAAATATAGATATAATAAGTATACAGTAATTTTAATTGAACCTGATCGATTTCTGTGCCCCCATTCTCTTCGACGGGCTTTGATTCTATAGGTGTTGGAGCTATTGTCGGTACGATCACATCGTCTGTCTGACTAATCGGTTTAACTGTCAAGTCTATACTTGTGTCTAAACTTTCACTTTTTTGTACTTTGTCTTTTTCTTCACTTATTTCCAACTTTGGCAACTGTTCGGCTTCGCTGTAAAGTTTCGGCGGAGCACGGAAGTACTCGGCATCATAACTAATTTCTGGTAGTACTGGTGCAGTATAGCCGTCACTTCCATAATTCGTCCTCGGTAAACTGTAAGGATTGGCCAACGCCGGCGGAGCACTGTACTCGTACATAGAAACCGGTCTGTTATTGTTTACCTGCGGCTGCGTAGGTGTATTTTTATGAAACGTATCATTGTTTTCAAATCTCGTAGTATTTACAAAAGGAGGGACTATTCTCTGAATCGGAGCGTCCCTTGGATCAGGATTGCTTCGAGTTCTCAGTAAGGATTTAGGGTTTGCTGGCAAATTGAATGTTGGAAACACTTGGACCGGCAAACAATTGAAGTTTGGGAGTTTGACTGGGGTCGACTGATTTGTCGACGCATGCACTGGGTGCACTGGTACTTCGGGGACTCCTTGGTTCATAGCATTCCTCATTAGCCGTTTGGCCATGCGCTCGGACTTGATCTCCGAGAGGTCCAGCCCGCCCGGGGTGTAGGTGAACGGCTTGCGGTCCCGGCCCATCGCGCCGTGTAACGCTGACGGCGGATTCATTTTGCTGAAATAAGTTTTCCCACGTTACTCCATAACACTGCCATTGATTACAAAGTTTACAAAATATATTTTATATCTGTAACATATATTTTTTAAACGTTAAAAGCTCGGGACATGTTTTGGCAAATTGACAAAACAGTAGAAAATAGATACGAGATACTTACGAGGTCTGAGGTTCACCGCAAAATGTTATATTTACTTCCTGTGCTGCAATGAATTACAAAGTTTCAACGCGTATTTGTTTATCCAGTCAACACATTTATATCTCACACATTAGGTTACACACTTGTCGTAGCTCAATTCTCACATCACAACTTCAGGGAGACGGATCACTTATTTTTGTGATGGAACATGCAGATATTAATCTGGTCGCAGCGGTTAATTATAGCGCGGGTGTAGTAAATGAGCCGGTACATTCGAATCCGGGAGGTGGTACGCGCGGTCGGCGCGTGCGCCGCCTGCCGCCTACTGCCGTCTGCTCCGCCGCCGCCATGTATTTTCGTACCGACCTCAATAACGGGCGCCTCGTCTACAATTTGTCTTGAGCAAATCGTCAAAACAACATCCAGTATACTTCCGACAGATTCGCGATTATTATTTATTGCAATCCTACGCCTCCATTCATCTGTGATGCGGCTCTGTTCATCTTATCCGCACCATTATAGCTGCAGCGATCTGTGACGTAGGTACGCCGCGTTGGAAACCAACACGCTTATGTTCCGCCGCGTAGTTCATCCACCTTTGTGAACACTGCTATTATATGACATTGTCCTATTTTTCTATTTCAGTTTTCCGCCTTTCGGATATGTTGAAAATAACACGTTTTCCGTAGTTGAGTGTACTTGATCTTTGCACAAGGTGGATGTTATATTTATTTGACGCGAACTCTGAAAATGTTCCGTGTCTTTTTAACAAGAGTAGCATAGATTTGATGTTGGTGTAAAATATTTATATAAATGCAGCTTTATCCCGAGATTTACAGCCGACAGCGGCTGCTCGTCCAAATATCAGCCAGCTATTAATGTTGGCTCCAAACCAAAACATTCTGGTTCGACATTGCTCACATTTGCTACTGAATCGAATGGTATTCACACGTATTCAGAATATCGGCAGCTACTACGTAATCTACGCAGTGACAGAATTTCCATTGCATGCATTTTTAGTATCTACATTTTGATTGGTGAATTCTTCTCGTCTTTTGGAATACAAATTACGAAGTTTTTATACGTACGTTTGTTTTGTGGCTTTTCTTTTACGTTCAGCCATAACTTTAAGTTGAGTCTAATAGCTTTAATGCACCTATTTCGACACGCACGGTGTAAGCCAGTATAAACAAAGACAATTTTAGTGTCTTTTAAAGAGTTGTCAAATAAAAGGGGCATAAATTCAAAGGCTTTTTGCTTTTGTGTTGAGAATAAAGTTGTTTAAGTGGTATGCCGTTAAGCAAAGCTCAGTGGAGTCATAGGGTCTAATGAAGAGTAATGTTTAGCGCCTACTGGTAATCCAAGGTCGCAAGTTCACTGGTTCTCTCGACACGTGCTCTCGTAATATTGGGTTTCCCAAATATATTATGTAGGAAGCGATTCAATATATTCCTTCTTATAGATAAAGATACCCGAATAACAATATGAGAGTTGTCGTTGCGCTTTTGTTTCTTAGGCATTACGTAATGAAATAAAAAATATTTATTTAAATACTTACAATTATCATTACAGAAATTATATCCCAATACGAAAGTGCGGATACATCTCTATTCATTGATCAACTTAACAGTCTTACATATTATAATATTTTTAAAGTTATTAAAGAAAATATTATCTCCAGCCATCAGACCAAGACATTAACAAGAATTTACAGGAAGATATAGATATAAAATTATTTTTATAACGAAACTGACCCATTAACATACATTGAGGTCATGAAAAATATTGATATTGTATTTAGTCTGCCAAAATAATAAACCTTGATAAAGTTTCATTTTCAAGTTTCAACCGTGGTAGCTAAACAGTTCATATTCACCAATGGTGTATTTCTGCTGTCGCTAACAGATATTAACATAAAGATCGAAGTTAAGCAATTCTGGATACAGTCATAAATTTGATGGCGGTATCCACAAATACATTTATCACTCAACTGAATTATATGTACATCTTTAGCCTATTTGTACGGAACTCTCTGTGTAAGTCCAACTCGCACTTAACCAGTGTATTTATAAACCTTTTTTTTAATATTATGTAAATGGTACATCATGGGACATGGTAACTGAACTCGTGATCTGAGCAAAGAAACCTAGGTAATACGTGCGCGACTAGTTTATTTCGCTGACATGACATCTAGACAGCTGATTGTCAATGAGCCAGTTAGCTGTCACCACATATTGGTTATTTGTAAAG
The DNA here is from genome assembly GCF_003590095.1 of Trichoplusia ni. NCBI lineage: Eukaryota > Metazoa > Arthropoda > Insecta > Lepidoptera > Noctuidae > Trichoplusia > Trichoplusia ni. The sequence continues at coordinate 1,870,078 of NC_039489.1, read as the reverse complement.
TTATAATGTTTACTACTGTTACTAGGAGAAGGATAAATGTATAATATGTAGTGCATGGTTGGTTATATAGCCCAGCTATCGATGGCTAATAAATAAATTATATTGGACTGAGATTTGAAAAATAACATAACGCTTATTTAAATTTCAGCAGCCAAGTGCCGAAAAGGTCAAAATGGCTGAATATGTACTTGTAATAAGTGCATGTAATTTAAAGCGAGTAAATAACATTATTTGATTATACATAGTTTTCTTTAATAAAGCATATTTAGATAATACTGTTTAATCAACAAAAATGTGCCACCGACTTGAAATAAAAAAGCTACTGGGCCAAATTTGCTAAAAAAATGTGGGACCAAATCGCACCTAATTGACGCTAAATAAAAATAAATAAAAAATCAGTTCACCCAGTCGAGAGGTATGAGGTAAGAAACATGAAATAAAATACTGACGAATGGAGAATTTCTTTTTTGAAGTGGGTTAAAAACTAAAGATTGTTATGAGCATATATTTTTTCAGCTTAAATAAGTAATCATAAAGTAAACTACTCAAAACTTTTATTTTTAATAGACGGTTATTTAGGCATCTATTCCCCTTCGACTATGAACAAAGCTTGGGTTGTAAGTTACAAACCAAATATTCCAGCTGAGTAAGACAAAATGTATAGTGGGACTAGAATGCAGTGCTAGACATTCGTATTCCGTATTTGACCTATATTTTAGTACACTTGCCTTTACATGAGAATAATCTAGTATACTTTACTTACTATGTACTATGCAAGATGAATAAAGAGTTATATTTTAACTATTTTTAATAAATAATTCGAGATATTTTGACAAACATAATTTTGGTTTTCAATGGAAAAAATAAAGTCTTTATTTTCATGTCATTGCATTTGTCAGAGCACTAACGTTAATTGAATTGCTATAACGTACCGAAAAATGTTCCTGTACTTATACATTTTATTTTTTCTAGTCTAATTTGGCATAATAGTTTTTTTATGGTAACATTCATGAGCATGGTTTGTACTAAAAGGGTGCAACGACTTACTCGTGTTTATTGGGATTGAGATTCGGACCTAATGAGGGCCCTTCATTATGAGCTATTCGAATTCCTATACTTGTCGGGCAACAAAATAGATTTTCGAATTAGGGTTATCTAAATATTACGAGAATATCAAGATTTTTCAGTTGTAGTTACAACGTTACCTACGCTAGAAGCTACTAAAATGTAAGTCAATACTTTTGTCTTGCAGAAAAAGAGACATTCATTGTACCTATAACAAGTGTAAGTCCGCAATAGATTTACAATCAATTCCATTATAATAAAATAAATGTAAATAAAAATCCCACAATTTTATTGTGACGAGCGTATATTTCTAAAAGAATTTATGATATTATATATTATGTACGCCATTAAATGGTCTGGTTACTTATTAAGTGGATCCCGAAAAGTCATGTATCAATATTAGATAGCGTTAACTAAACGTTAATCATGTTACCACTTAATGTGTAGCCAGTGATTTATTTTGCTGAACGAAATTCACTTACGATTTCTTTTCGGGTAATAATTTAAGTAATAAATAACTAATGTTGAAATAAAATTTCAACTCCACATAATATTTGCAGCAAGACGAAGTTTTTGTCTAAATATGTACTCACTGGTTTCGATTACAACAGAAAAAAGACGGTTAAGTTTGAGTCGGACTAGCGATGTTGAGGGTTCCGTATAAACCTAGGCTGAATACCATCACCACAAACAAATATGATATAAAACAAAATGGTTACGCAATAATTTTATAACTGTACCATTCATTACTTAAACTAAAATTAATGATTTTCATTTTGACTAAAATTTCAACGATCCATTAAGAACAGTATACAGATTCGATTCAGCTTAGTGACAGACGCACAGACAAAGAAGTCCTTGAAGTAGCCCATTGCCATTCAATATTACCTAATTGGTTGTTATCTAGATAATGATGATATGCTCAAAGTTTAACATTATCTGTTATACCTTAACTATACCGTTACAGCTGTTGGAAAGAAAAACATTTGTAAACCGTCAGGTAGATTTCTACAAAATATTGGATATTGACGTATTTTTAATTTTAATGCACCAATAAACAAATAGAAAAAATAAAACACATCAACGGTAGTGAAACATATGGAACTGGAGGGTAGGTAATGACGTCACTTGTCGGTAAACACTGTACTGATAAGTGATGTCACGCGAGACCCCAACTTATTGTTTCATCTTAACTTAATTCTTTGTTAAAGCTATTAGAAGTACGCATCTGGTTTTAGCAAACTACCAGGGCCCTGCTATTTACAACGGCCGATAAATGAATAAAATTACATTTTTTTCTTAGGCATTTTTCTACACAGTGATTGTAAATTCAGTACGGAACGGTACACTCAAGGTCAATACAGTTAACTTCCAAATTTTTGTATTGGCAAAATGCTTTACAGAATAGGAATTACTTCAAATTTAATCCAATTGTCATTCATTCATCGGCCATTGTAAAATAGCAGAATCGGGGCCCTGACGAACGTCAAATGCCCAATTAATATTTGGTCTTTTTATTGTTATTTATATTGTTAAAGTGTAGATAAATACTTACTTTGACTTCTGTTTTCACTGATTCTCCTTTGGACGCCATTCTGTCGACAAAAATAGACACTTTTAAGTACAATTTACTGGAACACTGCTTAGTTATTTCGTTCACTCTACTATTTATATTTAGGAGATACTTAAAATGTATAAGTCTGATCTAATTGTGTTAACACCGTGACATTGGAAAAAAGCTTAATTGTTTTAAGTGTAGGCCTTGATTTAAACATTATTCTTTACTAAACAAATGTTAATACCTAGAAGAGAGGAACTTAAAGTGATAAATAACTATAATTAATAAAACAACGTAACAGTATTATTGTTCCTATAAACATTGTGCAATAAATAGTCGATATAATAATTAAGAAATTGATAACATTGTTAACTTCTTATACACAAATGTAATATATATATATACATATATAACTATATTATCCTTTTAGATTTAAGTCTAGTTAAGAATTAAACAGTATATAATATGTTGTGTTGAGATAGTTTTAAGTTAATTTGCTGCGCCCTAACAGGGTAATGTATACCTAGGATAAGGATGCATTTCTGTAACTGTATACAGTTTTGCAATAAATAAATAAATAATGACGCGTATTTATCGGGATTGTATGACTAGTTTAAGACCAACCAGAGTCTGACTCACGACCATGCCGCCGCAGTAAGGCTATCGTAAAACCAGTGACGGCGTGCTATGCTTAGACCCAATAATCCAGCTTTGGTTGATCATTGCATTTTAACTCCGTTACAGACATCTTCACATTAACAAATTATTTAACAAGTGTCTTTGCTGTTTTCTTTTATTATTGTGTAACATTAATATTTTCTAAAACTAGAGTCATTAATGGCGTATCTCGCCAACAAGCGACATAGCTTGACGAGTAAACTTGGATACAATGTAAAATTATATATGAACTAGCTGTTGCCCGCGACTTCGTCCCCGTGGGTAGAAGATATTATATAAGTTATGATTTCTATTGTATATTCGCTCCTATTAGTCGCAGCGTGACAGTTTATTGCCTAAAGCCTTCCTCGATGAATGGTCTATTCAAAACAAAAATAATTTTTCAATTTGGACCAGTAGTTCCTGAGATTAGCGCGTTCAAACAAACAAACAAACAAACAAACAAACAAACTCTTCAGCTTTATATATTAGTATAGAAGTATAGATAAATGATTAAAAAATATAGGTATATATCAGCGTTTCAAGAATTCCTGAAAAAGTTCTACTTGTAATAAAACCATTTTGATTTCCATGTTGAATCCTTAAAAATGTCGTCCGCTTTACAATAAAACCTTAAACTTTAACTTCCTTTTATCCTTATTCTGCTCGCATCTCCTGAGCACATACGATATGATATGCCATACCATAACACTCTATCCTACTTCGACCGAACGGAGAAAACGCACCACACGACCTATTACGTACCATGCAATTGCAATGGAACAGCAAAAATAGTTCTATGAAATTTTTGCTATTCAAATATTTCTGTATAATAACAGAAATATTGCCGTCAAACGTTATATTGTTGTATTGCTGTAATACAAATTAGGATTATAGATGTTTACTTGTAGAGTTATCATTGCCAATTGCTATCGCTTATGCAGGATATGTAATAAGGCCATAATCGATGCCATAAAATATCACAATATATTCGATGCAGTATTTTTCACAATTTTCTAAAATAGAACGCAATAATATAAGAAATATGTTGAGTTTAACGTCACACGAAAGTTTTATACCCTTTCTAAACGGCGACCTATTTTGGTCCTATTTTAGTCCTTTATTCGAGAATTTTGAGGCTATAAATAGGTTTCGTTTGACAATAATTGGCTGGAGATACAATTAGTGGGTATTTAGTTATGGTTTAATGGGATTGTCTTTGTCGAATATTGGAGGAATAGAAGGGAAGGGATCACATAATATTCTTAACTAACTTTTATTCGCGGATGCACTAGCACAGTTTCACGTCACGTCAAAAGGTATATTGTTTTATTAAGGTTTAAGCCAAATTTCATAACGCAATAAGCTTGACGTACAGACAGACAGAGTAAAAATCACACTATTCTTCCCATTGTATTCTTAATGAACCACATTGTATAAAATTAGTGCCAGGTGGTACACAGGTGGTGTGGCTAGTATCGCTGAACCAAAATCTAAAGTATCCTGTTTTTCTCATAGCGTTTTATAATTGCTTAAAACTCCACACATGAATTTGACACCTACGTTTTAGCAGTCGACAATAACATACACGACGACATAACGTGGGCTCTCACGTCTTTTAGATTCCACATTTAAAAATACAAGAATGGATCAGACAAACTAACAGTCATTTGTTTTTATCTATACTTCTATACTAATATATAAAGCTGAAGAGTTTGTTTGTTTGAACGCCCTAATCTCAGGAACTACTGGTCCAAATTGAAAACTTATTTTTGTGTTGAATAGATCATTCATCGAGGAAGGCTTTAGGCTATAAACCATCACGCTGCGACTAATAGGAGCTAAGATATAATGGAAAATGTGAAAAAAACAGGGCAGGTATAAATCATAACTTGTATCTTCTACCCACGGGGCGAAGTCGCGAATCTTTTACAGGTTGATATGAAAAAGACTTAAGAAAACAAAATAATCAAAGCAAACTACTCACAGTTGTAAGAGTCCCATACAAATAACAGAGTAACACGTAGTTTTGTTATTTAATAATCAACCTCACCGCAATTTGGCATAGGTTAGTAAAACGGTAATTAACAGAAATAACTGTGGTCATAAAATACTAATAAACTACAGATATTTGGCCATTGTGTATATCCGTTATTGTATTATGATAATATTTATTTATATGTTTTTAACCATGCTAAGACGTAATTAATTTTTCTTTATGTTCTTTGAAAATAAAGATGGTCGAATGGCAACTTATCAGCAGTTGTCGAAAAGTGACAGCGTTATGTATGTAGAGAAGCATTCGATCACACTGCTTCCAAATACACCTAAACAGGGAACAAGAACTCCTAGATCACACAAAACGCCTCACAAGTCCTAAAACAGGATCGAAAACACGACACACAGTGGATTTGGCGTGGTGACCATTACCACTCGGCTATCCGTATAGCTAAAGGGTTGTTAATCTTGATATTGAGTAGTACAGACGTGTAGAAAGGGAAGAAAAGTCAAAATACCCCTTTATTTAAGTTTGAAACATAGTAACTAAGTATTAAAGAGCTAAATGCTGTACAGACATATTATTGTTTAATTTTATGATTGTTTACGAAATGTTTAGAGTTTACGGCTAGTTTTATAGATCAATGAGATTTCTCGATTCGACTTATTATATTGAGTAGTTGTATTGTAAAACGTAATTTGTTTCTTAGAGGTTTTGTTAACGGTGTTGTAAAACTTTCGATAGTTACACTGCATGGAAAGTTTTGATCATCACAAACGCTCTGCCAAGCTTAATTACAGCAGAAAGCTTCTGTTCATTACAGAGAAATTGTTGAAATATATTTTGTTACTGGTAAAAGATTTGGGGGAAAAAACTTTTAATTTTGAAAAGTGCTCAAGCAATTGTTTTGTTCTCAAGAATATCTATACTAATATTATAAAGAGAAAACCTTTGTATTTTTGTATATTTGTATTGAATAGGCTCAAAAACTACTGGACAGATTTCAAAATTTCTTTTACCATTACTTAGAGGGATTCTTCCAAATCCGTATAGGCTATATCTAAAAAATAAATGTCCAACAGTGCGAAGCCGACGCAGGTCGCTAGTCTAAAATAAAAAGACTTAACTTAGTATTTATTACATTTGAGTCAGATTTAAACTTATGTGAGCTAGCGTGGTGATCAATGCTCAAATTTTCTCTATACAGGAAGATGCCTGTGCCCAGAAGTGAGCTGTATATATGCTCGTACTATAGGTTCTACTACTAATACATATGTACTCAGTATAATCTAAATATTTGTAACTTAAATAAAACAATGCTAAATTTATTAGCTGACTGATCGTTCACAGTCCGTGAAAATGCACTAACAAAAGCACCGAATTGCTTTACGATTCACTACAACGTTTCAAGGTAATTTCATTTCAATATTGAACATTTTGAACACAACTTTGACCTTCGTATTTATGTTAAATGTTTTTATCTTCACCCTGACCTTATTTTACACAGAGTTATGAACGATAGACCAAACAAAAAACAATATTAAATGTCCATACAACATATTTTTTTTACATGTCATAACCTTCATACCCAAAATGTGTAGTGGTTCTATTACCTAATCATAATCAGTAAATAAAAAAATATTTAAATACACATTATAAACTAACAAAACTTATCTTAAGATACATATTGTGTACATTACGCGACACAATATTCGTCCGTGATGGACCTGAAACTACAAAGCCGATTCTAATCATTTTTTTCAGAAAGAGTACAGTTCGATAGCAATTTAAAGACAAGCTAGCTTATATTTCAATTTGTGATAGCTATATTTTTTCCTTTCTTCTCCAAACAAACGGAGAAAGTCACGATAGTAATTCTTTAATAAAATAAACCTGCATTTTCACCTGAAACTGAAAACGCATTAAAAACAAAATATTCTTTTATAAGTTTTTAAATTTATATTAAAATATTTTTTATTAATTTAATCGATTTGCGTTTCAATATTAAAGGGCAAGTCTATACTCCCATTGGCTCTATGATTTCATAGTTGGCCGCCATCTTGCCACGATTATGTTTTAATCTGGAGTTTTCATTAATTCGCAACGAACAAAGGTAAACTTCCATGGAATAAGCCTCAGAATTGAAATTAAGAAATGGATTAAGGGAATTGTTTCACTCAGATGTTTGAATTACAATGGTTTTTTGAGAAATGCTTTCGGTTATATTTGATTACTTTTAATATTTAATACCGTAGAATGAATTTCTTGATTTAAGACAAGGCCTTTGATTTTACTTTAAGATTGATTATGTATTGCATTAACAACTACGTCAAGTATAGTCATTATAAAATATTTATTGAAATAAAGGAATATAAAAATAGCAAATTTAAAAAAATGTTGGCTTAGATTGAAAAACCAACGAAAACAACATTTTGCAATCATAATTGAAAAAAAATGTTTCAAAATCAAAAAAATACAAATTTCAAAATATGATATTCTAGCTTCTCTGAATACATTTAAAACACAAAATGTAACTTTACTTCAGTTAAATATATATTCAACCTTAGACTGCACTTGCACATGTTACAGATTCTAATAATAAATTCTTAAAATATCTGTATTCTGAATCCACAATTATAAATTGTATGAGCCGACATTCCGCGCTGATTGCAAACATATTTTGATAATCAGTAGGTACATATTACTTAAATATTGAACTGAAATTCAATGTTCATGGTCTAATTCAGAAATTGATATTTTTTTATTTTCAAATTAAATGATTTCTACAATAATTATAAATAATAACTATGGATAACACGATAAAAATATATGTATGGGAATTTTGGCTTTTTTTAGATTTAGCATATTTGTTATTTACACAAAAATATGTGCCCATATTATTATTATATATTATAAAGTGTGCGAATGCATATATACAGGTCTGTTACCTGTTACGTCTAATAATTTTGATACATATTTCACAAGGCATATAGTAAAATGCAGTTTTTTTTTAATTTCATTATCTATCTGAATCATTTTTTTAAATTAATCATAAAAAAACGGCAACAAAATCCATTATCTATTAAATAAAAACACAATCGAATTCGAAATTCAAAATCCATTTCAAACATTCAAAGCAATTCCATGTCTTCGTTGGCTGTATAGTGAATCAAGACGCATTACCTTTGCCAGAGACAATCGGCAACCAGGCACAGACGGCAATAACATTCAGCCATACAGCCGTATAGTAATATGAAGTCGTTTTCACATCGTAACTGTTTGTACGGATCTTGTGTATCGGACATTCGCAAAGCCATTACTCCTTTATTATGTGGTTGTTGTTTTCTAGAGATATTCTTTGTTATAGAGATGTATTTTAGCTGTAAATATTAAGGCTTTTGAACAAGTAAAGAGTTATACTCGTATTAATAATTTTGAAAGTGTGTTTGCTATGACGAACTTTTACCCTCGGATTCTGTGTCGATGGTAATTAAACAGTTGTCTTTTTTATCTATACTGTCAAACCTTATATCATACGTTGTGAGTTATAGAAAGAGCGACAGTCAGTTATAGTATGGTATAGACAACAATAGAATTGATCAGACCTTTTGACTTTCAAGAGGAGACTAGAAAGTTTTCAAATGTCTTTCATTTAATTTGTAATTTATTTTATTCAGTGTTCAGCATTATTTTTAATGATAGTCACACTAGAAACATTGTGATCCAGAGTGTAGCATCAATCCTAGTTTCTATGAAAAAGGCCATTGCCCCGCATGAAGCGTACTGGTATTTTTATTTTCACAAACATTGGGTTCAAATACCGAATACACAAAATCCGTGTGCATAAATTTCTTTTTAGAACAGGCGTGTTTAAAGAAATGTATTAGTTTTACGTTAGATGCAAACGGTTCCGCGTCGATAACAGAGAGAAAAAAACGAAATCGCTCATCAAGAAAACATTAGGCAACAATCCAAGGAGCGACCGTTAACCCCGTTTGAAGCGTTATCATAGCTCTCCGACCTGGCCGAATGGAAAGCTACACGTCATAATAAACTATTTTTTCGCGGGTAAAAGATTTAAAAATAGAACACAGACGGCTCACATCGAGTGCTCAACACTACACTGCACTATTTTATACCGCGAACAGGCGGGCGATTCTATACCATTTTAATTTTATATTTTTTCGAATTTTACAAGATGGCTGATAAAATATGGCTGCGCAAGGGGATATCCTTGGCTGGGGCTTGTTTGTAGCGCACAGAGAGCAGTAACTTGTATGATATAATGTCGTGCTTTGCGGAAAAATCTCGCCGGCTTGAAAGGCAAATTCTGTTCCCCGATAGTTTGAGAAAACAACGGTTGTGCATACCTAATATGATGCGCGGCGCCATCTTTGTTTGTCATCTCTGTTTGTCTATGTTACAAAATGTTTTAAGATACATAAACACTTTGTAATAACCAAGAAATGAATCTAATATTTTTATGTTTGTTTTTATGTCAAGACATTTAATTTAAAAAAAAGACTCCTAATTCCGGCCTTCAAATTATATTTCATGCTACTGAATTCTGTGAAACATCTTTTTTAGGTAATTACGTGAGATAAATGACATACATTTTCCTGCTATTGTATTAATATTGTCCTATTGTTGTGATAAACTATTATTTATCAAATTTAAATTGATGTGCCAATAATCGGCTTACCCAAACACAAACTAAGTAAAAACACAAATTGAGTTTCATTTAATCTACGTTCGTAATAATTTTAACAATTGATCCCGAACCAATAAGTTAATCCGATTAAACGAAATAATCTTAGTTACCATTGCAGAATAATCCTTTTGCAAACAAAATTGACAAATCGAATAAATTAAATTGATAGTCAAATAAATATTCGACTAAAATAAATTACTGATGCACGTTGTGGGTTTTGACATGTCCGCATTAAGTTCAAACCTTATAAAATATGAGTTTTGTTTGATGTGATATTATTCATTTGTGTAAGTTTTCTTAGGTTCAATTACGTAGCTATTACATCAAAAGGTATAAATTACACAAACTGTTTAACAAAATAAACGAATTATTTAGTAAATTGGACGTTTTTAAGTATGCTCCTATTAGGGATATTGCGATATTATATGGGCTAATTTCTTCTTTCCTACATATCAATCATTTTTGTTTTGGATAAAACAATGAATATGAAAAAATAAAATATGATTACAGCTGTTATTTTAATTGGTTTTAATTTAATTTAATTCTAAATTTCTACACGAAATCACTCAGAAACAAATATCTGTAGGTCAACGATAAGTTAGCAGGTGTTTTGAAAGTTTTCCTGCGCTGATTGTACCTAACTACGTATGTACAGTCCGCAAAAAAAGTCTTTGAAATTTATCAAATTGAACAAATGTTACAATCTTATTCAAAAGTATTTTTTGTCCTTTTTGCAGGCATTTTTAAAACGTTACAATAATAAACTTTTAGTTCGCGGTTTTGAAATGTCATTCCTTTGGAGAAGATTCAGAATGAAACTTGATGTTACAATATAATTAGATATCTAGTAAAATTACAAAGAAACCAAGGATTATAAAAACCAAAAATTCACTGAAAACTGAACACTAAAATTACAAATATTTTACACACATGTTGAGTTCGTAAATTTTCGCTTGTTCGAGTTTTGTTTCCGTCAGTACCCTAGGTACCTAGGTTGCATAAATTCCTAGATTAATCCCGTCTAAGCTGAACAGACGTTAGAATGTATACAAATAACCTGTCCGCCGTCCGGAGCTAACTGTAACAAGGTCGGACGTGTAATTTCACGAACGCTAAATATTATTTATAACATTTATACGTTTATGTTTAAAAATTTTCGTTATGAGATTTCTTGTTATGGTTGATTTTGTTTCGATTTTACTCTCATACACTGTGACATTTGTTAGACTATATTAGTGAGGAACATCGATATTTATATACGTAACTGTAGACGAGAATAAAGACTGGTTTGCTGGCCATGTGGTTAGTAAACCTGACTGCTATACTGGAAGTTGTGAGTTCGATTGTGATCGAGTGATAAGTCTTACTTTTTCTGTCTTTATTCTATTTAAAATACTTTTATTTAAAAATATATAAGTATGTTAGTCAGTTGTAAAAGCTTTGCTTAGTTTGAGACTAGATAGCGTTGTGTGTATAAATGTTATAATTGGTAATTAACTTCCTTTTCATACCTTTACCCGACAAATCTAGTCACTGAACAAGACACGAAAACCTCAAAATGGACGGAGTAAATAATACTTATCTGATCATAAAATAAAACAATCGCTGTGCTACTAACTTTAAACCACAGAACTTACTTGTAGAAGCGAGACAGCGCTATACATGACACATAGCGCCATCTCGCTCCCACAACAACAGACCATCACCATCACAACAAGTTCTCATAGTACGCATGTAGCAAGATTGAATATCGTCGCACTCAGTAAAATATAACTGAATTTACGATTCGAGGAACGGTAATGTAACTCTTTGTTCTACCAAAAATTGTTATGGAATCCATATTACTACTATATTGGTAGAATGTATTGCGTGGTAGAAATTTACCGTCAATTCTTTAGGTGCCACGAAGATTTTCAGTTTGTTTTTCAACTGTTTCGGGTAAAAACGCTCCGTCAAAAATAGGGAATATCGATGCGATTTTGTAGAGATAAATTGTAAAAGTATGAGAGAGACAATGATTAACTCGATTATTGTATAAGTCATTAGGATTTTTATGTTTACAATAAGTTATATGAAAGTTTCTTTTAAATTTTTCTTCTAAACGGACAGAGGGTCAATCATCACCTCTATTAAAGAGAATTAACAGTTGTGGGAAAAAGACGCCACTCTACGACTTGTATAAAACCGTCTTGCTCATACAATGGCAAAACTCTAAACTTTAGCTACCCTATTACCCCTATTCACAGCATGAACTGAAACATACTAGTACCTAATTTACGTAGGTACTTACAAAATCTAACTAATTTTATGTATTTGACACAATTCCAAACTAACATTCCCGGGATATCGCGATATGCAACTACACTATAATAGTCGGATAATGTGTTATTGTATACGAATCATTTGGCTTTGGCTTTGAGCCATACGACGTATCATCATCAACCAGATTCAATAACAACGAGATGCGAAATACGACCTTAGGACCTTGAGTTAAAGATGATTTTAATTTCAGTTGTTTGCGTACGATGTACACACAACCAGACAGTCACAAAGCAACTACAAAAAACGACCTTACAGCATTGTGATACAGTACAATTGAATGCCAGCTGTAGCCATGTGCTGTACAATCAACCACAAATTTTACAATTGAAACAATATTCAACCTTACATCATTTTAATAAGGATGATTTTAGAGACAGTCTTCATAACTTTGTCTGCGTCTACTAAGATTCTAAATACTCAATCAGACGAGGCGAGAATTATCGTACTAGTTGTAATACATTGCGGAGTACAACACCGGGACCAAAAGTGTAATAATAATAATATCCTGACGAAATTTTGGCCACGGCCAGCTGCGCAGGACATATTAGTGTACGCCTACACAGTTGCACTGTCTGTTCCCTTAGTCTCACAGCCCGATCTAACGGCAGTAAGACAAGAGAGAGAGGTCATTCACAGGACCCGCATTTCACATGCCTTTCGAAACACGAAAACGGTGATATTTATTTTCAAAAAGTTTACAACATTCAAAAAGTCAGTGCATGCCTCAGGATCGAACTCGTCACGTTTAATTTGGCAGTCTCTTAGTACAACCACCACGCTATCCCAGCTGTGATAAGCTGGCAATGTATCGCAACTCAGGGGATATTCTCGTCATGATTAAAGAGTATTAACAGTAGCGAACGAAATCGTTAAATGTGATTTAACTGCCAACGTTTGGGTAAGAAGTCTATTCTTGTTATCCTATCTGGTGGTTGAGTGGTGGGATCGGCGGCCTTGAACCCATTGTTACAACTTCAATACAAGATTCAAAAATTGTAGGAAAAGCTCTAAGAAATTGACAATGATGAAAAGTACAGTCAATAAAATTAAGGTGTTAAAGCATTATTTATTTTTTGCATTTACTTATGACGTAAAATTGTTGCAATTGTGTAAAAGAGATAGCACCCTTGTGTAGCTAGTTGTGTAGCGTTCTAACTCAAACAAACAAACACTTAAGTCACACATTGTTTCACAAACATTTAAGTCACATGCACAAAGACAACACACTCGGAACTAGCTTTCGTGGGTCACAAAATCAAAACCAAGTTTTTATTCCAAGTAGCCTGTTTTCCAGGCACTTTTTAAACGATACAGTAATGACTGTAGAAAGAACGACAAGAAGCACAAATTAAACAAAAACCATAACTTACTCCTTTGAAAATAAATATTTTATATACAGAAATGCTTGTCCTGCACAGGAATCAAACGCCATACATCGCCCACTACGTGTTCGGTGTTTTAACCGATAGCTGTCCACTATATTTGCAACAGAACTTTTTGCATTTAAAAATTGGTGGTTGGCCTCATACTTAAACGTTTATGATGTTTCTTTATCACACTCACACTCTGTTTTATGTTCTTATCAGATTATAAGCCAACAAACATTAAAAACATTATTGACTAGAGCTGAAGTCATGATTTAAGAAAGAAGAACATGCCAATAGCAGTAAAATAAATATATAATCTCGTCTGTATGTTTATTCGTGATTGAAACATCAACGTTATAGTATTTTATCTGAAGCGTAAAAAAGACATTAATTTGTCTAGGAATTATGTTTCTATACGTGTAAACAATAGAATTAATTTTCCATTACACTACTTCGCACTATTTCATTCAGGTACTTACTAAAATTTAGGTCTCATTAAAAAACCGGAATACCGAATCAGTTAGGTCTAAAATAGGTAACGACACAATGATCCCAAAATTCAACAATTTAGAACTAGAAAAATGTGTCACACTAACTGTGTAGCCTGTCCCCAAGAGGCTAGACAGATAACAGTTTGTCTGGGAGGCCTAGTGGTACGTAAACTAACAAATTTCAAGGCAAAAGGTTCAAGTTGAATGCAAGCTTTTTATTGCAACTTTTTTATCTTTAACTTTTGCGGTTGTAAGTAACTTTTTTCAGTATATTGATAGTTAGTCGTTAGTCAGTAGTATCAAGTACGAAGAAAAACACAATTGTTAACCCCCGACGTAAAGGGACGGACGTTATAAGTTGCACGTGTCTATCTATCTGTTTGCCATCACGACATCATAGCTCCCAAACTGATTGAGCAATTACATATTGTTTTTGTTAATACTCTAGCTCGTGTTTGAATCTTCAAAAATATTTGTATAGTCGGGGCACAGAACCAGTAGACTACCCCGAAATGGAAATAACAAAGTCGTAGAAGTCTATCAAATTTATCGCTCAATTGACAGGGGTTGGCATAGAATATCCACAAATTGAGTGCATAAATATATTACCCATACTATTTCTGCGTATAAGAACTTACTTCTTTCAGGACTAATCCAGATATTTTACTAATCTTTGATGTACCGAATTACAATGACAAATTATTATTAAATCTAAAAAATGTTGTGGTTTCTTAGGTTTACGCGAATGTTAGACATTGAAATGAAACTACTTTTACGGATTTTTCGAGGTATCGGTCACGGACATGACCCGTGACCATGATAACTGGACGAAACGTCGGTAACTAAAATCTAAAATTAAACCGCGATACAATCCGTAAAAGTAGTTTCATTTCAATGTCTAAAAATGTTGATAGAAAAAAATATGTATTTAAAAAATACAAAAGTTACAAAAATTTACAATATATTTGATTAAAATAAAATTTGATAACAACTTTTAACCTAATTTAAAAGTATCACGTTTGAAATAAATACGTGTCCATTTATTTCCTTTTATAAAAATGTTACTAAGTCATTATATTGTCCCATTACTATACTAAAGCACTCCCATTAATATTTTGTGAACAATTTCGGTTTCGCTTTGACGTCCGTTGATGGATCGCTAACGACGTTTACTGAACACCAGCCGTGCGAACCGGCGATGGATGCCGTTCTACTTATACCCATTATCTATAGGTACATGATACGTTTTCAAAGATGGCGTCTTAAAAAATATATTTTAAAATGGCGACATGTATTTTTTTTTGAGTTCGAAAATTAAACGCAGGTTGGATTTTTGATAAAGCCCATGATTTAAACATTCTTAGTTAAAAATTTAAAATGTAACATTAATAGATATAGTTTTATTTAGATAAATTAGTAGATATAGTTTTATTTTTATCTGGACCTTTTAAATTCAGTCTGCATTATTTGCTTTTTTACCGACAAAGACGTCAAAAACAAATTCGGAACTACAAACCAAACTAACTTTTTATACACGTAATTTCAATGGCTACGTAAAGTTTACGTTACGTAAATTATTTTGAATAATAGATCTAGTTACGTAAATATCTTTCAAAATACATGTTAAGGGGACCGTGAAACAATTAATATCAAATCTCGAGTATTTGCCTCACGTACACCTAGGTACCTATATACAATGTAGTAGCAAACTCGATTGACATGCAAAACCCCTGAATTCACGATAAACGTCTATTCTGTGTCGGTGTCGCCTGGTAGCCTAGTTGCCAACTTTAACTTTACCTACGTAAGCACAAATGTGAGTCATGTATTTTCGTTTTTTTCGCAATAACTTGTAAAATGACAAACTAAAGATAAACTGGTCAAAGTTTTTAGTATACAATCAGTTAAATACGAGAATCGTTTTTTTTTTTAAATTCGGATTTTTTAATAATTTCTTTTAGATTTTTTTCCAGTACCCAATTTCACTACAGTAATAATAAAAATAAAGTTTAACAAGACTAAAAGTGCGAACTATCTTAAAACAAACACTTCCACAAACGTAACGAAACGCTTAAAAAAACCAAGATGGCCGCTTTCATAAGTTCATTGCCACTTGGCAGGGGATGTCACCTGTAAACCTTTATCACCTAACTCTGGCTAACAGCCAGACCGCACCTATAGATTCCTTCTCCATTCAACGTAAGTCTTACAACCACAGACCAGGTGAGGTATAGATAGTGCTCTCGAAAATATAGTAAAATAATTTAGAAAAGCGTAATGTGTCTAGATAGTTAGCATAATGTGTCTAGTAACAAATGGAATATTTGTCCCAGCAGTGGGATATTTCGACCTAAATTAATTTGAAAAAATAAGATATTTTATAGTTATAAAATGTAAAATTATAAAAGAAAAACAACCATGTTCGCTAACTTTCAAATTCAAACCTAAAAAAATTCGTCATTTCATACTTTTGTCGCGTCTACATTTCATTTGGTCTGTGTACACATCTGAACGGATAATAACACAATGTGATTGATGACACCTACGTTGATATTATGTTGATACACCTAAGGTTTAGGGTCGCGAACTCATAAATTAGACTTCAAAGGACTATTTAGGATACCTTTCAGTGCTAATGTAAAGCTAAAACTGTAGTTATACAATATGAACTCTGAGAACTTGTGATAGAGTTTAAATTTCACTGTCACGGTCCTTTCTGCTGGATCACGCATAAATTACTAAGGTAAGCCAGTCATCCAGTATTCAATAAACCAAAAATAACTTAGTATCTTAAAAAGCGATCTGTAAATAGAGAAAAACTAAAAATATGTTGCTTTTGAATACCGAGAATCTATAACCTAAAAATAGCTTAACATGAATTGATGATTTATTAGTACCCGATATCAAAATAGAGATACTCGTATCGTCTTGAATAAGTACAAAGTCTTTATTCGTTGAACATAGGTAGAAACTAGGTGTTACATTAATGGAATTGACCGGTATCTATACCAATATTTTAAGTTTAACACTGAAATTTGAATTTTACACTAATTGATATACAAATATGGATAGAAAAAAAATCATGAAAAAGAGGAGGCCTACGTTTAGCGGTGGGCTGAGAATGATAATGATACACAATACCATGAAAGCCTTTATAAATTGAATAAGTGTTACAGACCATTACATAATAGACTAATTAAACGCTCCACGTACAATCTTCATATGTATAAAAAACTGTGCAAAATAATATGAAAAGTATTCTAAGTCCTGGAACGTTCGAGAACTGCAGGAAGTTACCGAAACATAAGTCAACATTCGTTTGCGAAGACTTTTAAACTTTCCTGACGTATACTTTGAATAGAAGTATTATTTCACACCAGTAAAATGCAGATGACTTGAAATATTCCAGTTTTCCTTTTAGAACGTTTCGTAGTTGTTTTTGGATATGGCTTCGTTAGCGATTGTCGTATGCTATTGAGCAAGAAGAATCATAAAATACTTTAATATAGATCCTAACACCATCGCCTCCTCTTATCATTTGAGTAATATGCGTCAGTTCTACCACATTCCAAAGAATTAAATTAAATTACTAATTGATGCAACGGTTTACTTATAATGCGTATTTATAGAGATTGTCCGACTAGTTTCGGACACAGTAGGAGTCCTTAAGCATGAGCTCGCGAATCTATAGTCGCGAATTGAACTGAAAATTTGGGGTCCGAAACAAAGTCGGACAATCCCGACGAATACGCGTTGCAACCATTATTACCAATAACCATTGCATCATTTAATAATGAATCATCTTCACGAAAAATTAAATTACAATCACTTTAATGGGACAATGACCAATAATCTAACACTACTTCTAATACCGATTCGTGTATGTGTATAAATACGTATACATAATATAGGTCAAAAGGTAACAATAACCCAGTTTATGGTAACGTAAATATGAAACAGTAAACCGAGCTAAAGTCAGAACTCCAAACTAAAACAACAGTGGAAACAAATCCTACAAAATGCTAAACAAGTCGAGTTTCTGAGATGTCGAGATAAAGTGTACCGTTGTGTTTCAGAGCATTAACATAACATGGGAACAAAGACCAGGACTTTTAAAAAAGAATATATCAAAAAAGGTTTCAATCTATGAATGAGTCAAACGTCAATTTGCTTCGACTCAAAAACAAAAATTGATTGTTCATTAATACGAAAATTTGCTATAATGTCTGTAAAAATTTATGCGAAATACTGTCAATGCTTTTGAAACTTGTGAACAAACGATGATGGAATTAGTTCATCGACTATTCAGAATATACACTGGAAAAAAGACGACCTTTTATGAAATATCAGAAAACTTCTAAATTGATTTTGAGTACATAGTCACTCCGATAACTAAATACCTAATTACTACAAAGTATAAGCACAATAGAACAAAAACTGTCCAGATCTGAATACTATAACGGAAATCGAATATTTCCGAATGCTTTTGCGAACAGCAAACAAACTCTAATACAGTAGTCTTCTTCAACAAAACATTATGTATGATTTCCTTTCATCATTATTACACAAGAATCAAAAGCTACGTCAATCCAACCGTATTTCAGTAGATTTAGCAACGGTTAAGCGAGAACCGTCAATAAAAACTAAAGCCGAACGAACATGCTTGTTGGATCATATCCAAAGTACAGTTACCCACACAGCATGTTACCATTCTTAATGAAAATAGATCTTATAACAAGGTGTTAAGATTGATTTTTGATTTTTGTGTTCGTGAACTTGTGTTGTTGATTGTACAATCTAGCCTGATTTAAATGAATGCTAATATGCCTAATATTCTGCTCTAATGACACTCATTTTCATAAGAGTTATTCGGTTTACTTAAAGCGTCTGTCATGGATTATCGATCAGTGTTTATGTCTTGTCCGAGTTGTTAAGGGATTTTAACAAATGTACGCTTTTCAGTGCCTTTAAGCGACTGTATTGAAGACTCAATAAATTGTATTTGTGTAAAACTTTTAATATTTTTTTTGTTCGAGCTTAACAGAGAAGGATACCTTTTTTTAATTTCAGATATAACTTGACATTTAAAACCAGAACACCCAATTCTGTATTAAGAACAATAAGTCAATTTACCAACATTTAAAAAGCACCTCGAAACAGTATGTTTACACAACAATCATATTACTAGAAGATTTCATTCACAAGCGAACGTGTGTTCACCTGTAGCGGCGCTTGCGCAGGTGACGTCATCACAGATTTATTGTACAGGTAGACGCGACAATTTCAAGTACTACTATAAAATAAAACAGTCTCTAAACAGTGCAACATCTCATTGGAATAGGAAACCAAGGGAAAGCTCGCCTTTTTACATGAACATTTAAAAAAAATGTCCAAGTGTGTATTTTTGTGTATGCATGTGTGTATAAAGTTAAAAAATAAAGTGTAAACCGTTTAAAAATCTTTTTTGACAAGCAACATGACTTGGCTCGTTTAATAATGCAGCTAATCAGCCCTTATAAATACAGATGATTTAACAACTTATTAATAGATCATAGAATAAGAAAGCCAGCGAAATGTACTTTACGGTGGCTCGCTTGTAGAAACAAAAAGGCATGCTGTAAAAGTCGTCGTAAAAACAGATATTATATCTAAATACAGCCAATGATAAATAGCAAAAAGTACCTAAAACATTTTGAACAAAACCTCGTTGGTGCTATTTTGAAAAATGCACGCGAACATGATATCTGCACCTGATTTGTGTAACACATCAAAACATTGTATAAACATGAAAGATTAAACAAGCAAGATTTGCCAAAAAGCAGACTTACAAAAATAGAAGACGCAAGGTGAAATACAACAATTAATACTGGCGTAAACAAAACACGGTTTTTACTAGAGATCGATCCAGAATGTTTTTGTACAACAAGACTATGAAAATAATTATCTTATTGTACCAAAACGTGCGGTGTAGGTAATTCAGAGAAAAAAGTTTCTGACTTTACTTTCCGCATGCATATAAATTCTACAGTCAATAAAACTGTATTTACATTTTAATAATTACCGTTCAAGTGCGAGTCGGACTCCCGACATTGAGGGTTCCGTAAAGACAATGTCAAGAAAAACAAAAACGTAAACTGCCTCCATTTCTTTTTATTTGCAGTAATAGCGACAACAGAAAAACATAATCTGTTAAAAAGTACCAGTGTCTAGATCTCACGGATCAGGAGATAAAATCTTGTGACAGACGGATAGACACCAGAGATGACAGATGTAATATTAGGGTTGGTTTTACACTTCGGATACAGAAAAAAGAGGTAGAGTGAAGCACATACATACATACATGTAGGTACTCCTAAAAGGTAAATTCACCATCACAGTTACGTATTTATCTATAGCAAAATTTGGTAGTACATTTTACAAATAAAACCTACAACGTTTACACCTCTATGCAGACAACCACTAGAAGTATCCATATGTTCGGCCTGCCTGTTTAGCCACAGTTGCACTGACGTCATGACTTTAAGCGATAGACTTGAATATCTCATCCAGATTAATTCCAAACACTGATCTATATACAAGTATGAACTAGATTTTGTCTAGAAAGTATGTGTGCAAAACAAAGCTGCGGATTGGAAAATATCTAGGATCTTTAATGATCTGTAATTCTTAAGTACTAGGCTACTACCTAGCTAGGACATAAACCTAATTTTTAAGCACTAAGATCGATATAAGTTCTTATTGAGTTAAAAAGTCTACCAGGACATTAATAAATAACTCTCAAATGTATGGATTTTTTTTTTGTTTCGTTTTCAAAAGTCACGTGATATGGACCTGTCATCGCCATTAATTCGACCGAGTTTTCTTTTGACGTTAATGATTGTAAACTGACATTTCTTTTTAAGAGATAGCTTTTAAATATCTTGATCGAAAAATACGGCTTGCGATTCCTATGAATAAGTAGGTTATGGTAGGCGAACAGCGAAAATGACGATATACATTGATTCGATCCATGGGCTCAAGGGGTCTCGAATTTTCTGGATTTATTTGTGTTAAAATGTTTTTTGTTATTTACAATTGCGCACAATAACCATATATACAATTTGAATTGAATATTCGCGGAGGAAACGTTTCGAAAAGCGCACGCGCCCTTGAAATTAATATTTGACAATAAACATGACATTACTCAAAACTTTCATACTTTCGTCATGATTTTATAAAATATATTTCTATAATTTTATTTGAAATAATAATAGGTATTTAAATTTTAATTTTTAAATACGTTTTTTTTTAATAAAATAACTTTTATGTTTAATCTATTCGGTTATCGATATCCTGCTGCCGCACGCCCGCCATTTTTTTTTGGTTTGACAACACTTAGCGTGGCTGGAAGCTAGTACTTGCCGGCGCGGGAAAACTTGGTTAATTTTAAAAACGAAAAAGGGACGGATGGTTGAACTGAAGAGGAAGTAATATTTTCTGTTATGTTATAAGTAATACATATGTATAAAAGTATTCACTAATATATGAAAAACTAAATTGAAGTGAGTTGCTGTTTTATTTCACTTTGATCATCACATACACACCAGAGCACGCCAAAAATGCGTGACGTCACAGATTTTTTGAACCTCGATTTTATGCAACGATGAACTTGAGCATGGCTGCCAACACAATAACCCGTTTCGTTTGTTTCGAAATAGTTTATGTAAAACACAAAAACTACGATGAGATCATTAGATTTTTAGTTCATGGCAGTGAGCCGAAAGCTTTTCTACGACATTCAAAGGAAATAAACTTTTTTTATAGTTTCAAAACACTTTGATAACGTATAATAATAGTTTTTGCCGTGGTTGTATGTGTAGAGAATAAGAGTGTCGTGAAGATTCGTGTTTGTAGCTGTTCAAGACGTGATCAGCTGATTCGCAAACCTACTTTATGGCTTTACCTTTTTTCGCTATATACCTTGAAAACTACCTATCCTACTGGACTTAAATATACCATATTTTACTAAGAGCAACTAACTACCTTTTATTGTGGCGTTCACAAACTAGTAGTACAAATCAATTTGTCAGAATGAAACACCTAAACTACAACCATGTTAAGTAGACGAGACCTGCTTCTCTGGTCAAGAGACAATCGTTGATTTGTTAAATCCTCATTTCATCGCATCACATTTTTTTTTGTTAAAGCTAGGTTCCTGTTCTTGTTCTTTTTTGCAAATGGAAACCATCAAATGACTTCTCCCGTTTTAACAACACATTTATAATGTAAGTAGAATATTTTTCATTCTATTTAATTATAAATTGCACCTTGAAGATAAAAAGATACGCAAGGATAGAAACAACATAAATTACTCGGTCTAATGTTTTCTTTGAAACATTATAAACATTTAGTATACGATGTTTGGATCCACCATCCGGTGTTAACCACTATTTCGTGAGCTGACATCATCTTACGATCCTTCCGATTTTGCTCGGAAGTCGGGAATTTGTTAAAAATATGATTGATCCGATGTTATATACCGTTCTTCATTGTGCGGGGAAGTAGGTTGCGTTTTCTAGTGTATGTTTGTATATCCGCTATTATCAAGGCCTTGATAGATTTGAGTGAATTTTCGTAAGACCCCTCTTAAATATTCAATTATTATCTTTATTCAAAATAAAGAAAATGGTAAACATTTCTAGATACATATTATTTTCAGACAATTGAGTTCCTATGTTTTTTCAAAATTTTGTATTTAGTTTTAAAACAACAACCTAATATCAAACTTATTCGTTTGTCTTCTTACGATAAAGCTTTTACAGACAAACATATTCTAGATACCGCCACCTATATATTGTTCATGAAATGTGTTCGTGTGTTATCCTAGGCACAGTACGCATAAATCATCTCTAATTTATAATAGATGGAATAAGGCCAATGACGATAATTCTCATGAGGAACGAACAATTGAATTGTGATAATTTAGTGCTGAGGAATTGTACGAGAATGTTACAAGACATAGGATTAAAACTATACAATTATTGAAAGATGAATATAGAACAAACGTTACACATTAGCGTAACATAATATAGATACAACGAAATAAAAGAAAATTGCACGGTTATGAATCAATTGAAACTAAAAATGTTCAGATATTGAAATTAAAACCGAAATCTTATCACGATTACTATTCTTTCCTATTAAAACGTCCCAATCTGTATGAGAAGCGAAGATGTAAAGGCAAAACCTTCTTACCACTTTTAACGCTTACGTGATGAAGACTTTATCGAAATTATTTGTGCTTGTGTTCTCAATCAAGGCTTGTTTTAATCTAATATAATTCGTTCAAAAATGCGTTTACATTATCATGTTTCTTATCCATTTTTATAATACAAAATATCGAATTTAAAATAGAATACCTACTTAAAAGCCTGAATTTGTTTCGACATTTAATTTTTTTCTCACGGTGGTCAGATTGAAAAATAAAACGCTAGTTAGCATGTAAAAGTGATAACATATCCGAATTACAGAATAAATATTTTCAAAAAGTATCGAATATTTTTCTTACTTAATTAAAAACAAGAATCCGCCAGATAGTACTCCGTTTCTCTGTCAGTCATATCATCTGACATATAAAAATTATAAATATTTTCGTTTTCATAGAGAAGCTCATTGAAGCAGCGAGATTTATGTTTGATCTAGAAATAACTTTGATATAGAGGAATAGAAGCCAACAGAAACGTTACAAAATGTCGACTCCTACGCGAACTAATAAAAATATCCTATCATTTCGAGTAACTAACGAATAACACTGTATAATGACTGCCGAAGAAACTTTTTGAAAAACGTTCCGAAATTTACAATTTTTTCCGTTCGTAAATCTATATTTGTATTTGTTTTGTGACTTAGAGGTGTACTTGATTGGAACAGTATCTGATTGTAATAAGGTTTGATTTGTATGAGAAAATCTTTAAATTTTCAAGAGAAAATGTGTAGAGAAAACTATCTTATTAATTCTGACTGTCAGAAGAGTTTGATAAAATTATTGTGATAAAGAAACAATTATAGATTTAATTTTAAAATCTTAAAAGTTAATAAAAGAGTTAAAAGGGTCAAAGCTGTACAATTTTCTGGGGAAAAAAAATTACAATAATATGGAATTGTTTTTTTTTTCTACATTTCCCTGAGACACACTTTTCCTGCATTTGCATAAAAATAACTTCACTTTCTTAATTCAATACAAAATAAATTCTACTTAAGCATTAAAAGTTTAAAGTCGCGATAAACGTTAGCGTTAAGGAAGTAACACAAACTCGATCCCATCACATAATAAACTTAATTTAAAACGTATTAAAACAGGTTTAAAGGAGAGTTAACTAGACAGGGGTAGACAGTTTTAATTAAAGAGGTTCAATCGCGCCGCCGCTCGACTCACTTAAACAAATAGTGTTTTTCACAAGCCGCCGGTTACCGCCACTTCCTCACACATTAACATAACTCCACGTCCATAATTACTTCCCCCATAATCACTTTTACATACGAAATGAACTTGTGTATGTTTGCGTACGTTTCCGCCGTGCCAACGACACTGCGGCGACTGTGAATGGAGCTTACAGCTTTGTTATCCGTGAGTATTATTATAATAGTGATAATGACATTGCGTGAGGTGAGACAGGTGTACCTGCAAGCAGTCGAGAGTGGTTGCGCACGCGCACCGCACGCCTCCAGACCTCCAGCCCAGCACTACGCAGTTTGTGCTCGGCGCCCGCCGACGAGCTCCGACGGCTATTTTTAACTGAATCGCTTATAATTTTATTGTTTGAGCGAAAAGTCAGAAAGCGACAAGTACGCGCGACGGTCGCTACACTAATGCCTGACCGAGTGTTTCCAGCCACTCACCGACGCAATACATTGATAACTAATTCCAGTAATGTGCACAATGTGCTGATATAAATGCGACAATTGAAAGGTTTCCAAGTCCTGGCTAACCTTTTGGGCACTTGCAAAGTCAACTTCATCTGTCCTCAAAAGCTTAGTACGTCTGCTTCTTTGTATAGGTTATGCGAACGTTCAGCTCGAAGTGTATGAAGTCGAAACGAAAGTAAAAAGGATTCGGGCATAAATTTTATAACAGCGTCGGAGTTTCAGTAGAAAGTTGCAGAACTGTAATACTTCATACCGAAATGTAATTGGAAGAGTTCGCCTTCTACTATTGAATTTTATCAAAACATAAAAGTGCAAAAAGTTCGGCCGCACTCTTTCACTTGGAGGCGAGAATGTATTATAAAATATAATGTATTCGAGAGACTCTTATTCCCTAATTCTATTGAATATCTGAGATGTTCTATCTATACTTTCATCAAGGCAACAGCTGTCGCAATGGCCGGCCAAAGGCCGTGAGTTCAAAATCCGACTTGTTTACAAAAAATAGTTCTATATCAGCCGTATGTTCTAGAAGACATATTTAAATATTCCCTTCATAACCTATATTGGGCTTGAAAGAGTGATTTTCCTTCTCTTAGAGATTGGACCTTTTCAATCTGTATGAGAAGGCAAATTTCCCTTGCATTTATTTTGATTCTTAACTGAGGAAGTGCTATCAGGTGTTTTGATAAACGGTTAATATTTACTTGATGATGAATGAATGAACTTTAAAAAGATTTATATTACTTGTGGTAGCTCTACAAATACTGCACTACAATTTTATGTCAACCAGTTTTTTGAGAACACATTATCTCTTGCTTTCGGGACGATTCGTCTTTAGAGCAACAACGAAAGTGCCCTTAGAATTTGAACAATAGTTAAGGAAGCACACATAAAATATAATGTAGTCCTAATGTTTTTACCTACAGACAATAGTCCTTTTAAATATGAAACAGAAAATATGCCTGAAAAAGATACCACCACAAAATACCTCCTAAAACTCATAAACGATTACCCAATACAGAACAATAGGCACACAAATCCCATTAGTCTAAATTCTTGTCTAACCTTGACGAACTCACGTGGTTTGCCAGAATTTGGCAATACCCATTGGCAATTCTAGACTAACACCAAACTATTTGCCAGTTACGTGCCAGTAACATGCCAGTTACTTAACATTGTCTCGCGGTACTCACAATTTCCTCGACTCGGTTCGAGTTTCGCGTTTTGACGGATTGTCAATAAAGTTGGCATTGATTTTGTGTTTTGGCATCTAGTTTTATTGTGTAACAGTGGTTTGTGGCGTTTGTTTTCGTTTTCAAAGGTCTTCAAAATGAAGGAGGTTCTCAATGCCTCTGTATTTCTTCCATGTTTTTGTTGTTAAAACACTATTATTATCACTTTCTGGTCAGCGTTATCCTCATTTTTTTTTCTTCATATTGCTTAGAGTGTCAACTTTGTATTTTCCACAATTTCATCTAACCTCTACAGTAGAAAGGCATACTTGATATAATTCACTTACAATTCAAAGAATGCCAATAAATAATTGTATCAATATAATTTCCACATACCTCATATTCAGTAAACCACATGTCATTATTGGAGTTCACGTGAATCTGAAAAGCTTCAACGATGAAATATTGATTTAATTATATTTAAAACAACCATCAGGTAGTGACGGATAACCTTCACTGTATCCGGATATAATGATGCTACACATAATATGTCGACTTACTAATATGCTGGTAAGTTTCAATGTGACTTTTTCAGTTATCCGCCTGACAAACGATGAAGATCATCTTTCAGAATCTAGTCTCCAAAATATTAGACCATGGAACCGCATTGATAAGTATGAGATCAATGCTCAATTTTTTCTGGTGAAAGGTTTTTGTCCAAAAGCGGGTCAATTACAATCAGGTATTATTTAAATATCTTCTCAAAGTGAATAGTCAAGGCAAAAAACATATACCTACAGCATCAATTACTTCGTCATTTTAAGTCAATTTATTCAAAATACTGGCAACCAGTTCGTTCGTGATAACCTGCAACAAAAATAGATCACAAAAAGTACAACCTAAAATTTCAACAAACCTTATTTAAAATTTCCTACCCAAAACGAAACATTCTTCTTTCAAATCGCAACCGTCGTTTATTTAAAATACAAACTCACAATTCATAGTGGATTCACGTCAAACACTTCTAAAGGGTTATCGTGAACTACCAACTTTATGTTTTCAAATTGTTAACACAACACTATAATGTTCCGCAGTCTGTAGGTAACAACACTAGCAACTATATCGATTACTGCACAGCCTGAACAACTTTTAGTTGAGCGATATCGCTTCTCGAGAGATTTCTTGATAGTTTATGAGAGCGCTTCAAGTGTGCAGATTGAGTGCATGCAAGACTCGTTGTTGGTAAAGGGCCCGAGAGACGATCAATGTTTGACTTAAAAATATTACTAGGAATATTTACAAGATTCGATAGTCTCTTAATGAGATATACACAGTATTTGTGAACCTTAATAACTTACACATAAAGCGATGAATTCTTCAAAAAGTCTTGATCGATTTAAATTTTCGTGGTTTATTATTTTATTCATGTTTATTTCATTTATTTATACCTTATTGCGCATAAATACATACTTGGATAATAATTGTGTACTTGGAAAGTTCAGGTACAAAGGCGAGCTTAGCCCAGAAAATCTTAGACAGATTTTATCTAATTATTTTCTTACTCCACGAAACTTGATTTGAGGAACCTATCGGGCTTTACCTACAGTTGGCATAACTTCAACAACGAAAATTCCGAATTTAAGCTTTTAGCATCCATAGACTTTGGAATAAACTACAAAAATTACAAAATCTATACTAATATATAAAGCTGAAGAGTTTGTTTATTTGAACGCGCTAATCTCAGGAACTACTAGTCCTAATTGTATAATTATTTTTGTATTGAATAGACCATTCATCGAGAAAGGCTTTAGGCTATAAACCATCACGCTGCGAGTAATAGTAGCGAAGATACAATGGAAAATGTGAAAAGAACAGGGCAGATATAAATCATAACTAATATCTTCTACAGACGGGGACGAAGTCGCGGGCAACAGCTAGTCTCACATAAAACTAA
Organism: Trichoplusia ni; assembly: GCF_003590095.1. NCBI lineage: Eukaryota > Metazoa > Arthropoda > Insecta > Lepidoptera > Noctuidae > Trichoplusia > Trichoplusia ni. Next base: position 1,841,877 of record NC_039489.1, on the reverse strand, counting down.
AAGAAAACCCAAAAAGTAAGTAAACATGTAACAAATCTGTTTAACTCCATTCTACATTTTTGTTTAAAGCTACCTTACATCCAACCATATTCAATTTTATCACAAACACAGTTCTCACAACCTCAGCATGTTCGAAAAATTCTTTATTTTATGATGTAGACTTGGTTCCTTTGCACGTACTATGAACTAATAAAAAATACCTCTTTCGGTGTGCGAGCGAGACGGCAATATGCAATGTAGAGCGATGTCTCGCTTCGACAAGCGCAATAGTTAAACGTTAACGCCTCATGGTAAAGGCACAGGAGATATTTAATAAAGAGTTTTAAAGTAAAATATTTGTGTGTTTGTTTACAAGAATTCTTTCTCTGTGATCTCAAGAAAGGAATGTGTTTTGCTCGTACGATATAGTTGTAATTTCATTTTATATTCTTTATGTATACATATGCAATATTTTTCGCATTTTTGTAGTACTTTGGCAGACGAGAGGAATAACAAAATTGTAATGATCGATTTGACTGAATTGAATTCGAATGAAGGATTTTGTTTAAAAGTGACATTGGATGTACGAGTAGATAGTAACTCTACTTCACGGTTTTGCTAATACACAATTAACAATGAAAGTGAATGCAGTCGTTTTAGCATAAAGAGGTTTTAAATTATCGCAGGAAAATACAATACCAAAAAGTTTTATCGGTATAAAATGAGCGTGATTGAAAAAAATGTTTACAGATTTAAATATTTAACTACTGACGGTTTACTTACGCGTATTTACTGAGGTAGCCCGACTAGTTTCGGACTCAATCAGAGTCCTTTATCTAAACTGCTAAATAATTACAAATACAGCTCACGAAAATTATTATAATAAAATGGGCAGACTCGCCGACAATATCCTTGTTATCAAATACAACAGTTTCAAATACAATATTAAAATAACAAGACATATTTACAAGGTGTATTCAATATATTTTTATTGCTACATTGACAAATACATTATTATCATTCTCATTAATATCTTGTTTAATACCTTTGGCAATGATCCCTGCACATGCCAATTATTTCTTGCATTGTCCATTTATAATCGAATTAATGAAGGCAATAAGAATAATAATAAATTATTATGCTATTATTTTGACGTTATAGAGGAAGTTGTCTTACTTGTAATAGCGTTGACATCGTCAGCGCAGATTCTGAACACGCCTCAATATTTGTAAGAAAATAATATATGTCGTAGGAATCTTGCGGGTCTGTATGGCTTTGTGCTTCCATTGCAGGTTCTATCCAACAAACACAACTACAAATGTGGTGTTTTCAAAGTTGAATATAGTGTCTTCATTATTCTAAGAAGTATATAATTAGTACATATGAGGGAATCATAGATTCTAAATATTGAAATCTGAAATCGCCAACTAGCAGTGAACTAGCGTGATGAACAATGCTCAAACGTTACCTGAATAGGAAAAGGTCCGTGCCCTAGCAGTAGATGTATTAGACGGTTAGAAGAAAAAATGTAGTTTATTTATTTATTTATTTACACTTCTATACATTAAATGTACAATGGCGGACTTAATGCCTGAGGCATTCTCTACCAGTCAACCATAGGGTAATGCAGAGATATCAAGAGGTAGGTGTGCCTATAAATAAAGGTAAGGTAGTACATATATATCCTAATTAAACATACATAATGTGCAATATGTAGACTTACTTATTTACTATTATTTATTTATATTTATTATTTCATGATATTATAGTCAGGTCAAACAGCCGAAGCCTGCGCTCAGGCTCACTATTAAAATAGCTGTCTGATAAATTATTGTTATTATATATTCTGATAAATTATATTTTATTTCAATTATAACTAAATTGAAATAAAACCTATTTCAATTTAGTTCATTTAATTCATTTCAATTTAGTTTCATTTCAAATTTCACTTAGCAGACAGTCTGCAGCACTGCTTGGGAACCATCTTATCCTCAATAGTTGCATCGCACTATCCCGATACTCATACGTGATCAAAAAAATCTAAAAAGTTCACAATTAAACCAATTAGTTCAACATAGTATTTTACAAAACAGTTTAACATACTTTTCAACCAATAATAATCAACATTACTTAGCAACAATTTAAATTAACAATTATAAGGTGAATAACCTCAGATGTCACGAGAATTCTACCCACCATTTTTATTTACAAAAAAATACAAGTGTTGAATTGTCACGGTAATAAATACGTGTTTTTGTTAAATATCATTAATGCATTGAAAATGGACTGGTTGGCATGTGAATTGCGATTTTAGAAGTGAATGTGTGTAGGAGTTATTAATTGTAGTCCGTAAGATATGTTGTTATATTACCCCTGTTGCATAAAAAATAAACATTGACCGAGACTGATCTTTTTTGAAAAGACTCCGTTTCGTATTGAACCCTAGTGTTGCGGGAGGTGTACAATAATTCAAGTCATATGCACGGATATCACTATGACAGCCAGACTCTGAACAATATTGGTCGATCACAAAAATTCGTGTCCTACGGGGAGATCGAACCCGTGACACGTCGCGCACAGTGGTTTTGACGTGGTGACCACAACCACTCGGTCACTCAGTAACTTTCATTTATTTTGGCTATACAAATACATAATGCAACTGAATCCAAATATGAATGCTAATTAGCAAAGCACAAGGTTTAAACCAACTTACACACACAGTACCTACATACGTACTTATTTTTTTACATGCATTCTTCAGAATAAAAATCTATTGTAATAAATGTAAAATTCAATTGAAGCATTGTTACATTCAATTTTGACTATACTTTCAACGAAATCGAGTTACCAAAAATACATAAATTATTGTACAAAATATGAAAGCGTTCGCCTCTTTGCCAAGATAATTGCATTACACTGTTAAATGTTGTGGTAATCGTAAAATTTATTCTGCCACTATATATCAATCCTCTTACATTTACAAACAAGCTACGGTAAATGGATACCGGATTTTAAACGCTTTAAATAAATATCAGAATCTATATTTCATAGAAAACAAATATGAAAACAGAAAAAGTTATTAAAAGTACACTCCAATTAAAATACGATTCAATTCAAACAAACAACGAAACGAATCGAAAAATGCTATGCATATAATTATGTAAAATTAAACGTAATTCATGAAAAACGTATCCAACAACAAAAATAAGTATGATATACAAAAAAAATAACCTCTAAATTAATTATTGTTGTAACTGACATAACAAATTATTGTTTTATTTAAGAAATGTTTTGAAAGAAAGCTGCGCGAGCGCGTGGGCTTGCGTCGATCGATCAGCGTCGCGTCATCAAGGTCGCGCGCGGACGCACGACGCACGCAACGACCACAGTATTTTTAAAACACCATTGCGCAACACTAGCCGACTTTTTCGAATTTCGAACTGTAAAAGTTTTCGTTGCTAATTAGCATCTATTCTTCCGCTTTTACGCGTCAACGTTGATTCAAAATTTGTAAAATAATAATAAATGACTGTCATTTCCGTTGCTTTCTATATTCAAATGTTTCTACTTAAATGTAATTGGAAACCTTTGTGAATATTATACGCTTTTTAACCGACTTCAAAAAAAGGAGGAGGTTTTTTTTATGTTTGTTACCTCGTAACTTGCGATTGGGTGATCCGATTTTCATGATTCCTTTTTTATTTGAAAGCTTGTGCTTCCTGTGTGGTCCCATTATCACCATTTCCATATCTGATGATGGGATCTTGTAGAAATCGGGGGAACTCTTCAATAAATAACAGCAGATTAACCGCAATTGTTGCTATAGCATATCTAAGCATTGTTTACGCCATCACACAACATATTATCATGCCTCTCACTACACACTACAAAGGTTATAAAAACTTTTTCGAAAAAAAATAATGTTCAAGGGCACTTACAAAGTTTTACAAAAAACGCAATACTGAAACTAATTTGAAGTCGGTTTTTTGGAGAATCTTTTCACATAGGAATTCGCGTTCAAATAATGAGTCGACACTTATTGATTCCATTAGAGGCTTTATGTTTTTGTTTCGATTTTTTTATGTGATGTATTTGTTAATAATTATTTTACGAGAATTATCAATATATACAAAGCTGTTCCATGGTAAAAGTAATCCCTACACCAGTTTAAAACTGAATACATGGAGTGACTTCTGTAGGTATACATGGTTCCTCAAATTACCATTTGTCAAAATTGTGAAAATCAAGAAAAAAAAATGTCAAAAGAAAAGTTTTTTTTTTCTATCATAATAGACTTAATTAATATGATATTCTGATGCATTCTTTCGTTTCTCGTGTTAATGGTTTTGTTGGCAGGCTAGCAGCTTCATGTCAATGATCCCACATACTAGGGCCACCCCCACACGCCGCCCGATAAACCGCGTGCAATCACGTCAACGGTTTTTATCGTCAAGCAATTCGCATGATTTAAATTTCGATCTATTTTCGAATGTCTGCAGTTATTTTTCTTTTTTGCAACGAGTTAGGGATGTATGTTTTATTACTAGGTGCAATGCATAAATTATTTTTTTAAAGATTTGAAAATAGATCTCTGGTTTCCTTGAACATTTTATTAGTTCTGATACTTTGTCTTTTTGGTCCAGTTCATTTTCTAGTTATCAAAGAGTCAACTGTCTTCTGAGCTAGATTGATTGTAAGGGTCGGATTCCAGTATTTGTGTCTATGACGCAGCATAAGATAGGCCTACATCTAACAGTTAAAGTGCCGAAACAAAACTCTTTGGTTCATATTTTTTATGCGGTCTGTTGTTAATTACACAGCATTCTTCACGAACAAATAAAGATTACATTAAGCTCACAAGTTTACAGCTTACTGGAACTCCATTAAGACTAAATCGTCGTGTTTATTTGCAAATGGCGCGTATTGTTTATAAATAAACCCGAATTGTGTTAATGTCGTGCGGTTATCGCTTTGTGCAAGGTTGCAGGTTCAAACGGGCGGTTATGTGGTCATTTGCATTTTCGTATTTGCTCTAATTTACTTATAATTGTATGGGACCTCGTCTCACTTTGATTTTTTAGCAAGAAAGATTGTACTCAATTAAGAAATATCACTTGTAGCGAAAGCTACGACTCTTTAGAAATACAAAGACGTGAGTAGCTTTGGTCTTCAGTGAGTTTAAGATGCAGCAATAATATAAATTTATTTATATTACTATTTCTAGAAATTCAGCTAACTTGGCCACATAGCATCTTACAGTTTAATATTTATCTACATACATAGATGCTTTTGTTTTGCATCTACTTTTCATTCTCCATGTCTATTCTCTCATAGAGAACTTGTGGTAAAGTTGTTCACAGGGCCTCTGACCCCCCCCCCCCTGTACTCGTTGAAAATGGACAGAGTCCCTCCCCATGATGTAACAACGTGAATAAAATGAGATACAAATAATAATACTACATACTTCCCAGAAAACCTCCCAGATCCATGTATAAAACTGAAATTTATTTCGTCAATCATAAAATAAACTGTACATTTTTGTCATATTGGTTATATCCGTGAAGTTCCCACAAATACTCAAAAATATTAATTTTAAACAACCAACAAAAATATATACGTTCAACGTATTAATATCCTCAAATACATTTCGGCCTTTATGACCCAGTTCAAGTGACTGTGATAGTTGTATTCTTAGAGTTTTATAGCTTGTAAATCTTCGCTAATATAGTGCTTCAAACTGACCTTATTATATTGTTTACATAAAGGCTGAAAGATATTATAAGCTCAAAACTGCAATAAACGATGAAATGCAATTGTTGTTATCTTTACAATTGGCGCATCTCTTTATCACAATGCCAGTTTAAAGCTAGAAAGTTCCAATACATGCTATTCTTTCAAATGTTTCTAATAATAAAAAGCCACGACAGTAAAAACTTTCAACAACTACAAACATTAAATGAATGGACTTTTATGAAACAATCCATTTTTTTAATATCTAACGTTTACAAATATTTACATCGCTCGCTATAACTAAGTTCGGAAGAACTGATTAAAATAATTCTAGCTAGAAAATATGACATCTACAAGTATTTATTAAGCAGAAAGAAGACTTTACGAAACAATTTTCTTTAAGACATTCAGATCTATAATAATAAAACCAGCCTGCTCACGTCTCAATGTTGCACTAGTCTGAGCATAATCCATTTCCCGAATAAAAAATGTTTTTGAGAATTAATCACCACGTTAGCTCACTGTGGGTTTGAAATATCAGATCCCAATATTTGGAATCCAGGTTTCCTCATGACGTTTCCTTCCCCATCCGTCAGAGGTGTTCTAGAATAAAGGAATGATTAAGAAATATTTAAAAAAAAAATACAGATACCTACATTGCCTGCGAGATCAAACCTGCACATCATGCACACAAATCCACGCAAGGCCACCACGACACATTGTGATCTAATTATAAATAATATATCGCGTATTACACTCGTTACCGATTAACGCTGGTATGATAAAACCGCAACGTTTTACGACAGCTTTGCATTCGCGTAAATAAACCAGCATAAAGCTTTGGGATCACGTCACATGGATAAATGTGTAACAACGGCTAAGTATGCAGTGTTCCGTTTTACGTAAATTAATTGCGAACATTGTGTACAAGTGGAAGAAAAAAAAAGCCACGCTTTTTAATATCAAATCTTGTCAGTTTTCATAGTTGTAAATTGCATTGTCATGGAGTTTGAAGAAACCCTGAAAATTTCAGCCTGCTAGCTTATCAGGATGTGCCTCAAATTGAGTTGCAAAAATCCAACCGGAATGACAAACAAACAAGAAAAGTGAGTGTATGAAAACGTGAAAAAATGAATAAGCCCAAACAGGTCTCAAACTTTTTCTTTTTTCCCGGATGGGATAATACCAAATGCCGCTTTGGGTTGTTGAGCATACGTGAGTGTCAGAGTTCTGCTAACTAAAACCCACCCATGGTCCTTACTTTGCCCTTCGTGTGCCGAGGCCACGGTAACCCTTTCGGACTATCGCAATGCAATTTTCGAACGTGTCCCCCAATCCCGCTATTTACATCTGCCAATGAATGAATGGAATTGGATTAAGTTTGACACTATTCGCGTACTCCTTAATATGGTGAATAGTAGAATAGAGGCCCTGGCCTATGTAGGTCTGATGATTTAGATCTTCAGGTGCTTGGTGTAACACTCGTTCATAGTCGAATCCGGTGAAACTGTTACTCAACTTCTGTCTTTTGATTACGGAACTCTAAGAATACTAATTTCATCTTGACAAATACGCCCCTTGATTGATAAAAATCATTAACATTATCGCGTAATGATCAACTTGAAAAGTGTTTGAATACTAAATATTTTCTCGAATTCCGATAGAGAAATCACATTTAGACGTCCTCAATACTATTTATATGAGGTCATCAACATTTTGATTTAGATTCAAGGATTTTTTGTGACGATATTTATATATTACTAGCTGTTGCCCGCGACTTCGTCCCCGTGGGTAGAAGATATAAGTTATGATTTAGGTATACCGGCCCGGTATTTTTCTCATTTTCCATTGTATCTTAGCTCGTATTAGTCGCAGCGTGATGGTTTATAGCCTAAAGCCTTCCTCGATGAATGGTCTATTCAACACAAAAAGAATTTTTAAATTTGGACCAGTAGTTCCTGAGATTAGACCGTTCAAACAAACAAACAAACTCTTCAGCTTTATATATTAGTATAGATATGATGATGATGATGGAAATATGTATTTGGAGCATACTTTTGATAAAGTAACGTTACTACAATTTACTCAGAAAAAGATTTCGAACATTTTCTTGAATTTTTACAGTTTTAAATCGAGCCTAGACTGGAAAAGCATTTTGCAAACTCTAAGTAATGTTTTTCTAGAGATTTTGAAAGTCATCAACCAAAATCGTTTAAATATTTTTTCATTTGGATTATCTTAAAATGTCTGAAAACCGTTTCTCTTATACTAAAATACTGTGCTTCGTAATATTTAAAAGCGTCCCTTAAAATACTTTCCACGAAATATATTTAAAACAATAAATAAGGAAAACTATAAACAAGCATATATAAACATAATATGTTTACCACGACATAGTTTATATTTAAGAGTGTTTACACTTGCGCCGGCGCATGACGTCGCGACGGTTAACTATAGATCCGATGTTCGAGGGTTATTTAAATGTTGAGTAGAAATACAGAAGCATGGTGTTTTCTTCTAGAAGTTATCAGCAATCTATTAAAAAGTATGAATTTTATTAATCTTTGTAACGTCATTTGGCTTGTTTTCTCAGCTAATAATAAACACGAATTCTTCGGTTATATACTTTTAAAATAGTCTGTTAATAATATATTACTTTTATAATAATGATGATTTTCTAAATTTTATTTATTTATCACTGCTATACATATGTACGATGAGAACCACAACCAGTGTCGCTTAACTTTATCATTACTTTTCTGACTCTTATCGCACTTTGTCATCTATAAAAAATAAAACAATAAAAAGGATGCCTCATTGTTCAGTTTCTACAATTTAACTCGTTTCAAATCTGCGAAATGTTTATATCCTACTCACTCATCATTTAATTGTAGACAAACGCAACCCTGAGTGCCACCTTGTTATGCTCTATGTCCAATTTCTCCAAAAGCTTTATCTACATACATGTCTAAGAATATACAAGTTTATACACTATCACAAGCGAGCTATTCTTAAACAATATATTGTAAATAATGATCTAATATAAACTATTGGTATCCAGTTGCAAGCTGTAACTCCTTGCGAACGTGAATCACGTCGCTTTGTTTACGGTAAAGCCGGAAATAGAGTAGAATCACAACTTATAGAGAACTATGGGTATGGTTGATAGAATATACAGTCTGCTATTTATAATATTGGGTTATAATTTTCGAGTTTTATTCTCATACTAGCTGCTGCCCGCGACTTCGTCCCCGTGGATAGAAGATACCTATAAGTTATGATTTAGGTATACCTGCCCGGTTTTTTTCACATTTTCCATTAAATCTTAGCTCCTATTAGTCGCAGCGTGATGGTTTATAGCCTAAAGCCTTCCTCGATGAATGGTCTATTCAACACAAAAAGAATTTTTCAATTTGGACCAGTAGTTCCTGAAATTAGCGCGTTCAAACAAACAAACAAACAGACTCTTCAGCTTTATATATTAGTATAGATAAGAAAAAGAACGAGTATTAACCGCCCATCGCGCTGGCTCACTGACAAGTTGGTAATTTCATAATTATTATTACTTACCTATTATGTAGCACCCTGTAAATCAAAGTCCTACATCGCGATCCGGCTTCACAATGCACTTGATTGATAAAAGATTGACGGGCAATCTAATTCGTGCTAATGCGTGATCATGGCTTTAAATTAAGTTACTATCATAATACATATCATGAATTTAGCATAACAGGATGGTTGTAGCTTTTATAATTCTAGTTTTAGATATATTATTATAAACGCGAAAGTTTGTAATGATGAATGTATGTTATTCCTTCATGCAAAAACAACTAAACAGATTTTGACGAAACCTGGTGAAAGAATAGTTTGTATTTTTAGGAATAAAATAAAAAATATACGTATACTTACGAGATTCTTCGTATAGTTTTGTAGGATACAGCCTTTGAGGTGAGAATAATAAGCCCAAAAGCTACATCCCAAAGCCCTTCGTCAAACTTTCATTTCATTTATATTACAGACAGTTCTAAATATAATGGTATCCATGTAACCATTCTCAAGACAGCTGGATCTCAAGCATTGCGCTCCCGAGGCTGAAAACCGTCGTTAATAACACTATAAAATGCGGCCTTGTGAGCCAAAACGTATATAAAACATGTTCGTTTATGTTACATAGAATGTATTGTTAATTTAACGGTTGTTTAAAAAATAATCACGTATTCAGATTCCAATTATATCTTAAAGTAATGACTGTAGTAGTTTGAACAGTGTATACTGTCCCTGCTATCATCATCGTCCCAATCTGTTCCCAACTATGGTCGGCTTCGAGTCCAATTACCTGCCTATTTAAAATCCTCAACCCATTTTTTGTAACCTATAACTTAAGAACGAATTACATACCACACTTCAAAGTGACAAAAAGTTTACGTCGACTTATAATCGAGTGACATTTGAGTATCGAGCAAAACGATTACCAAATTTCTGCAGCACCAGCGGTCACCCACGGCTCCTTATCGCTGTAAAACATAATCCTGTTCTTTTGAGTATAATTCGAACCCTTTATTACCTCGTATACCTCCAAGAACATTTGTACAAAGGTTCATGATAATCAGTTAAGTATTTTTCGCGTGAAAGCGTTACAAACAATCCTTCATTCACATTTACAATATTACAAATACAAATGTCCTTTATTGTGGTACATAGGTTATTAAAAATGGTTTTTATAAATATTCCTTTCAAAGATTAGATTAGTTGTTCTCGAAACCTCAAGTTCAACAAATTCTTCTAACCCGCTGCAAACGATTCTCCATGCCACAATAATCCGTTGCGTTTTATCAACCGAGTGAGTCCACGCACTGCGTTCGAAACATGACAAACAGTTGCCATTTCCCGCTTCCAATTTATTTTCAGATCATACTAATATTTGAATTTGAATTTGTATTCTAAAAAATACAAATACCAATTTTCGAACAGCACTTTATTTGACGTCACAGTCTATTGTTAATATAAAACACTATTAGGTTTTAAGGGCGTGTTACACTGACTGTATAATGTTTCTGAATTGTATGCTGTGGCCGTAAATAAACTATTAAAAGACACCTTTCGTAGTAACTACACCTAATTCAAACATTCTTTGCGCAGTTATAATAATACCTACACATATGTCATAACTTACACCTATACTGCCTAACAAACACAAATCTCTTTACTAATATTAATAATAAAACAACCTCAATCATCAAAGTGTGTCATTCCCTTAAATATTCAATTTTCAAAAGTTCGTTCTTATATCAAATGGAACTATGGCGTCCCAATGCGCTCGGCTATGTTCGGCTCGCTTCGTGCGTTATCGGCGCAAACGCCGCCACTCCCGAACTAATTGTCCTCCGGTGTGGACGTAAGCGGATCAGTTTGATTGTTTCCTCGTCAATTCGTAAATCTACCTGCGAATGCTATTCAATGTCATAGGAATTGTGTGAGGTGCGTTATTGCTATTGAATCAATGCAGTCACATATATACGTAGACTATAATCTTCTCCGTTACTTAAATGGACTGTTCTATAGTTCTATTATAATAAGAACATTAAATTAAGACTTTTAGAAGGGTTTCTGAGCGGTTTAGCTCTAAATCTAAGTCATTTACCACAAGTTCTACCTAGTCCAGCCAAATTACACATAAACATTTTATTTAGAAGTAAGCAAATTATTATAAAAAATTGTACAAATTAAAGTAATAATAAATTATTTATTTATTCGAGTAATCTTCAGAAATAATGAAAACAATATTTTTCTAGATAATATTCTCACATATAATCCGTTCGTTAGATCCATAATGCCCCCTTATGTTACCAATATCTTTAATCATAAGACGCTTACGTAATCGAATACACCCAAAGATATCCATAACCCTTCACTACCAAAGACAATTTAATCCTCCATAGACAAGTAATTACAGCTCTATATCCCTTAACAACTCGTATCCCGGACGAAAACCCCGCTCTATTTTATAGGGATCTATTTGCCATCAACATAGGTAATAGTGTTGGGCATCATAATCCCGTCATAAAATTGTTAATTAACGTTTCCCGAGAATGTGGCCGGTCAGGTGCCACATCACTAGTTTATTAGATACAAGTCAGTTAAGTTTATTGTTTTAATTCGAATTAGTGAAGTTGTGTCTTGAAAATCGAGGGCTATTTTACTGGCAGATAAAAATTAAAAAAAGGAATTCTAAACATCATGAACACTTTAATGCATTATAAGAATAATATTGAAACAAAACAACACTTCCTTTCTATTAATATTGAAACATAACTGCAAGCTATGTATGAGGCGGTGACCAAATTTGTCATAACGAGTCCCTCCGTGTTTCGGAAGACACGTTAAATTGTGGGTCCCGGCTGTTATTCCTACATCTTTGACGGTCGTCAAAGGGTGACTCCCTTTATGAAGCCTGAAAAGTCTGACAACCAATCTAACCAAAGGGTATCGTGTTGCCCAGGTAACTGGGTTGAGGAGGTCAGATAGGCAGTCGCTCCTTGTAAAACAGTAGTACTTAGCTGAAACCGGTTAGACTGGTAGCCGACCCCAACATAGTTAGGAAACGGCTAAGCCGACGATGATGAGCTGCAAAAAAAAGAAGAGTGTAATTCAAAATCATTAAAACATATTCTAAATTAAGCTGAACGTAATACTTAATACCGTCTTTAATTATATAGGAAATGAATTATAAATAGCAAAGTCTATTAAATGAGGAATGCATAACATAAATATCGTAATTGATAATAATATATTTAAGCAGGTGACACTGACGTCTTGTTTACGATATTAATAATTAAATTCATCGCCAAATCTTCATTAAGATGAATAATGTGTATGTCTCTTAATCCTGTTTACATTTAACAGAGGCCAGTGGGCAGGTTAGAACGAGAGAGAGCGCATAACCATTTCACTACTTTACTTGTACAGACAGGATCTTCGTACTGAGGCTCTGCATACTCTCCGATTGCCTGTCCATATGTCAGCACGCTGTATCGAAATCGTGTAAAGGAACGATTCATACGGTCGTAAATGTGATGGGATTTTTTTGTGCAAAATAGCTTTTTAGATAACTCTCACGGAACCCTTGACGTTGCGAATAAGACTCGCTATTGACTGGTTTTTTTCACGATTCATAGTGTCGTAGCCATAGTGTTCTCTTTCAAAAATAAATAAATGAATGAACACCACTGAATCCCACCAATACCAATCCATAACAACAATATCACCACACAACCAAAATAGATCACAACACAATAATCCAAAATCAATAATCAGTACGAGATAACATCAAAACCCATTGAAGGTCATTAAATCTCCTTTAGAAAGGTCACTGAGGTCACTCCGATCCGATTTATAGACCTTAAACGTGGATCAGTGACGTCACAAGATCATTACGACCCGTGTCCGCACTAATTGAGTTTGTCCCCGAGGCATAACTCGGTTAAAGTTTACTGATTAATCTAACAGAGAATGTTTCTTTGGTTATCAGTAATATGTGGATAGTGATGGAAAATTTGTAATTTAATGTGGGTTCATTTTGAACTAGGGAGAAGAAAATCAAAGAATTATGATTTAGTTTTTTTTGGATTCATCGTTTTTGTTTAAATTGATAAGAAGACATCTGTATTCGATCGTATGTTTAAATTAATAAATTCTACATGAATGGGGGCTGGCTAGCTTTATTTTGAAACTTTTGACTTACCTAATACTTCTGCTAACAACTTAAAAAATATCTGTGTTTCCTTCTCCCAATTGATACCATTAAAGACCCTTCTCCAGTCTCTCTATATTCATTTTTTTTTATCTGTATTACACATGAAGCAACTTTGTGAACATATCTTTTCACTGGTATGATATTTATGATGACACAGCTATTATGAACAACAAAAAATATATAAAACATACCAATTATCTTATCTAAAGCGTAGATATTATGCATAACAAATCAGTAGAGGCATAGTTTCAGTGTTTTCATTGTAGTATTAGTTTTTCTATTCAACCAGAGTAAGATTGAAAGTCTCGTCTAAATCGATTACTTGATATTTTGTAGAGTATGTATGATTAGGCGAAATTCAGGTACAGCTGATAAGTAATAATATTCGACAAATGCCAAATTTTAATGTTAAATGGCGTGGTGGACCTGTAGAGTTTGTAATATGGAATGTTAAATATATATTTTGTTATGGATATCCTATTTATAAAACAAATTACTTCACTAAGCTAAATATATCACAGCAACATAAAAATATCATGAGTACTTTCTGTAGAGAAGCGACAGCAAAACATCCGTTGTAGATATTGAACGTCAATCAACCGACAATTTTTGGCACTCCATGATTTCACACGATCCCATTATTTTTGCCGACAGTACTTGTAACGGGATTGAACAGTGCACGACATTTATTTATAAAGTGAATTTGTAGTTGTTATTTTATGAATAAGTAGTTGACACGCGCTTATTTTGATATTTTTAAACGATTTCAAAAGGAAGAACTCAATTCGTATGTGTATTTTATTGGAAGTTAAACTTCTTTAGGTGCCACTAGGAGGTAAGGTACGTTACGGAAACATGGCGTCGAGTTTCTGCACTATCCGGTTTTTAAATATTTTTGATTTTGTCAATATTAATAATAATAATAATAACCCCCCTGTGGGGCCACCTTGACGTGGTGGGGGGGCTTACGGGAAGGCATGAACAATTCAATGGTCACATACACCTTGACCCCACCCTGAACTCTTCGGAAGTCAGGAGATACATAAAGCCAGTACACCATGGCATAACCCTTCCCAACAAACGGTCCCAAGAAATCCCAAGAAAGAAGATATAAAAAATGAAGAAATATGGTACAGACAAGAAGTTCTACGAAACGGCCCCAAGTTCCCGGCGGGTCTAGCAGCAGCACTGGCGATGACGGAAGCCAGCCTGTAGCTCGACCCAGGGGTGCGAAGAATCCCCGGGAGGCGATCTCTACCCGTCAAACGACTATGGCAACGAATATGGACACTGATATGCACATCGAAACGGCAAGACATTCATCACCGTCATTAACATCATCATCATCACCTAGTTTGTTCAGTCTATTTGAGTCACCGAGCTCATCACCCTTATTTTATCAGGTCTCATCTCGGTCAAGCACCGAATCTCCTGAGCCTGGAGATGTTGTACAGGAGGCAATTGCCATTAATCCTGCACCCACTCCAGGTACAAACCGTGCGCGAAAACGATGGACAGAGGAAATGAATAGATTCATCTGGCGCACGTATCTTATAGCAACAAAACTAAATACGTCTAAACTATATCTAGATCATCTCCATCATGAATTCTCACTAAAATACCCAGCGATGCAAGCATCACGACAGAGATTAGGCGACCAATGTAGAGCAATAGTTAGGAACAGGCTATTACCACAAAGCGTATTAGACGACATCAAGAACGATGTCGTAGTACTTTTACAACGCTCACAAACAGAACCAGTGGCAGTAACCCTACCCCTTTCACTTATTAGCAGCCAGCAGGGGCAGAGAAGGAAATGGACGACAGAGTTTAACGAGTCTATTATAAAAAACTACTATAGGATCACAGAACTAGATAACAGCAGATCAGCGTATCGACGACCTCTTCATCAAGCTGTGATAGCAGAACACCCAGAACTATCTAGCGTAAGCGAGCAGCGAATATCGGATCAGCTTCGAGTGATACTTAACAATAAAATGATAAGCGATCAAAGGCTGCAAGAAATACGCGATCTAGTGTCCAATGACCTTAACTTAAACAGAATTGGTTCAGAAAATTATACAGACACAGAAACAAATTATACAACACACACACCCGCACAAGATATCGTGGACGTCTCTAACTCACACACAGGCACACTAATCTCGGAAGTCTGTGAATCAGGGTTGCAAACACTGAACACAGAAATCCACTCAAATTTCAATCATGTAGAGCCTGAAAAAATTAAAGATCATTTTAGTGCTACCTTACTTAAGTTTAAAAATTCAGACCCAACAAGTAGACCGTATATTCCTAAACAAAAAACTTCTAGGAAACAGGCTCAAATTGTACAATTTATAAACACCGAAATATTGCCACAATACATAAAGACAGATTTAGATTTTAATTCTACACACACCCTTATTTATTGCGCAGCATACACAGCAGCCATCTTCAATGGTACGAAAATCAGAGAAAATGATACATTACAGAATAACCAAGATGGATCGCGCGTACCTTCTTGGCAAAGAAGATTAGAGAAGAAGATACTAGGTTTTCGGAAAGATATAGC
The DNA here is from genome assembly GCF_003590095.1 of Trichoplusia ni. Lineage (NCBI taxonomy): Eukaryota > Metazoa > Arthropoda > Insecta > Lepidoptera > Noctuidae > Trichoplusia > Trichoplusia ni. The sequence goes on along the minus strand of NC_039489.1, from coordinate 1,825,843 downwards.
AAGAATGACGCAGTATATTAGGGGCAATAGATCAAATAGAATAATAGCTTTAGTTACAGAAATAAAAAGTAAATACCGAATCCACTCGCAGCATGAAGAACCCAATTTACATGATGAACAATTTCTCGACACACTGAAACAGAAACTTAATGCGGCTTCCAGCAGATTAAAGAGATATTTAAATTGTACTCTACGCAAAACACAAAACGCACAATTTCGTAGAAATGAAAAACAGTTCTATCGAAGCCTTCTATCAGATGCCCAACGCAGTAGAGGCACAGAAAATACGACTCCAAACACATCCCTAATAGATAATTTGTATAGTTTCTGGTCCAATATTTGGTCTGTTCCAATTGATCATAACCCTGATGCTGAACGGCTACAGGCTGATAGTAGTTTGGTAGACTCCATCAGTCCAATGGTCTTCGAACAGATTCCGCTTGATATTTTCATGCGTGTTTTAAATAAAACTCACAACTGGAAGGCACCTGGAAGCGACCGCATACACAACTTCTGGTATAAAAAACTCTCAACTATCCACCCATTACTTTTCACCCACATTAACAATTTTATACAGACACCTGAGGTGATACCAACATTCATTACACAAGGGCTCACTTACATGATACCCAAAGACACAGATCAAAATAACCCAGCAAAATATAGGCCTATTACATGTCTACAGACAATCTACAAATTATTGACAGGGTGCGTAGCAGAGCTCATACAACACACTTCCGAAAATAAAATTATTTCGGAGGAACAAAAAGGTTGTCGCAAAAGTAGCCAGGGGTGCAAGGAGCAACTAATTATAGATTCAGTTACCATGAAACACGCTATTGCGATGAAGGCGGATATAAATACCATGTACATTGATTACCGCAAAGCGTTTGATTCTGTACCTCATAGTTGGTTAATCTTTATCTTAAAGCATTACAAAATACACCCCCTAATTATCAATTTCCTTAAAACATCCATGCAGTATTGGACTACTAGACTTAAAACAGTAGGGAAGACGTGCTTGGAAACCAGTCACATCCCGATACGCCGAGGTATTTTCCAAGGCGATGCGCTTAGTCCTTTGTGGTTCTGCCTTGCACTCAACCCACTGTCATATATGCTCAATAGTTCTACTTCTGGCTACCATATTATAACACCAAATAAACATACAACCCTTACCCACCTGATGTATATGGATGATATTAAGCTATTTAGCAGCACTCTACAAACATTACATCAGCTAGCAGATATAACTCAGACATTCTCAAATCACATTCAGATGGAGTTCGGTATCGATAAATGTAAAACTTTTTCTATCCAGCAAGGTAAAATAACACAAAATAGGTACACTTTAGAAACCGGTGTTAATATTGAGGCCCTAGAGCCAAACAGTTTTTATAAATATTTAGGTTTTCTTCAAGCTAGACAAATCATCCAGAAAGAGACTAAAGAAGACCTCAAAAAAAAATTTAAGCTTCGACTAAATGCGATACTTCGTTCACAGCTAAACTCGCGTAATCTTTGCAAAGCGATAAATAGCTACGCTATTCCCATACTAACATATTCCTTCGGCATAATAAACTGGACCCAAAACGATCTTCAAAATATGCAGCGCTCTATACATACCTCTTTAACTACTCACCGAAAGCACCACCCTAGATCTTGTGTGCAAAGGATGACGCTCCCAAGAGATGAAGGAGGCCGAGCGATCATTGACATAAATAATTTGCACAATAAACTAATTACCGCGCTTAGACAGTACTTTTACGATACCGCTGAACATTCTTTAATTCATGAAGTAGTGACTCTTGCAGATAAGCACTACACTCCACTTAACCTCAAAGACAAAAACACGCAGCGTAATGAAAGGATCATAGACAAGAAAGAAAAAATCACATCATGGCAGCAGAAGTCTCTTCACGGGAGACATCGCCACGACCTGCAGCAGCCTTTTGTCGATAAGGCTATGTCGAACGCATGGCTGACGCGTGGTGAACTCTTCCCAGAGACGGAAGCTTTTATGATGGCGATCCAGGACCAAGTGATAGATACGCGAAACTATCAAAAGTACATAATACGTAGTCCGAACCTGCCTACAGATGTATGCAGACATTGTCATGCATGCTCTGAGACCATACAACATGTTACTTCCGCTTGTAGATCACTTGCCCAAAACGATTATAAACATCGCCATGACCAAGTAGCTGCCATAATTCATCAACATTTAGCACACAAATACAATTTTATTAAGAAAAAGATTGCTTACTATAAATATAAACCAGAAACAATACTAGAAAATCAATGCTGCAAGATATATTGGGACAGAACTATTATTACAGATAAAACGATACATTACAATAGGCCTGATATTACACTACACAACAAAGTTAATAAAACGATCTACCTAATTGATATAGCTGTTCCTAATACTCACAACATTCAGTCTACGATTTCCGAAAAAATAACAAAATATCAAGATTTAGCCATAGAACTGAAGCGACAGTGGCGAGCGGAAACTATACACGTAGTCCCCATTGTTATTTCGGCCACAGGTATCATACCCAAAACTCTACGACGCTGTTTAGATATTTTAGATATCCCGAAGCACACTTTTAACACCTTGCAGAAAGCTGTCATATTAAATACTTGCCGAATCACTCGTAAATTTTTCACCACATCTTCCATCTCTGCAGATTTTTCTACACTTCTCGCATAAACTCCTTTCACACTTGACTAAGGTCCGTGTGATTGGATGTAGACCCCTTTAGAAGGGAGGACAGAAGTCTTAACAACGTCATAATAATAATAATAATAAGGGCCCGGATGGACTGCATAACTTCTGGTTGAAATGGCTACCAAGTTCACATGGTTGCTTAGCATCCCAATTCCAATCTGCCGTAGACTCGGGCGTGCTCCCACAGTTCTTCACTACTGGTTCCACCCATCTGCTCCACAAAACAGGTAGTACCACGGACCCCAAAAATTATAGACCCATTACATGTTTACCCACCATCTACAAACTGCTTACATCCATTCTGAGAGAAAAGATTAATGACCATATTGAACGGTTTTCTATCATGTCTGCCTCTCAGAATGGATGTAGGAATGGGTCACGTGGTACTAAGGAGCTACTCCTTATTGATATGACTATTTGCCAACAAGTTCGCCGCTCCAAAAAGGGTGTGTCGACATGTTGGATAGATTATAAGAAGGCCTATGATTCGGTGCCACATGCATGGCTCATGAGGGTGCTAGAGTTGTATAAAATCAATACAACTCTACGCACTTTTTTGAAGTCATGTATGGGGCAATGGACTACGGTGCTTCACTATCCAGGATGTCGGGATATCCAAAAGAGCGGTCAACTTATTAGGATTGAGCGGGGAATATTTCAAGGTGACAGTTTGAGTCCCCTGTGGTTCTGTTTAGCCTTGAATCCTCTTAGCACTCTGCTTGAGAATTCAAGGCTGGGCTATTCGTTGCGGAGAGGAAGCCAGGTAATCTCCCACTTGTTGTACATGGATGACCTGAAATTGTTTGCTTCCAACAAGTTGCAACTGATGAAGTTACTGAAGATTACTGAAAGCTTCAGTAATTCCATCAGAATGGAATTTGGTGTTGACAAATGTGCAGTCATGCATGTAAAACGAGGTGGGATTGTAGAATCCCAGGGCATACAGCTCTCGGATTCTATAAACCTTAGGTCCCTCTCCTCAACGGAAACCTACAAATACTTGGGTATGTCAGAGGCGTTAGGCATTAATGTCGCTGACATGAAACAATCGTTACAGACACGTTTCTTTGGCCGCCTGAATAAGGTACTAAAAAGTTCCTTATCGGGCGGTAACAAGGTGCGTGCCTTTAATGGTTGGGTCATGCCAGTGATAATGTACTCCTTTGGCATACTCAAGTGGACACAGACCGAACTGGACGCCTTGGATAGAAGAGTCCGCACACTGCTCACCGCAAATCGAATGCACCACCCGCGATCATCGGTAATGAGGTTATATATCCCGCGAAAGTGTGGGGGTCGTGGCTTCCTAAATGCCAAGACCCTCCATAATCGCGAGGTATGTAACCTCAGGGAGTATTTCCTCCGAGTGGACGTGGGGATGCACCGAGATGTGGTGGCAGTGGATAAGGGCTTCACTCCGCTCTCTCTAGGTAAAGAGAACTGGCACAAACCTATCGTACTAAGCGTCAAAGACCGCAAAGATGTATGGCAAAGCAAGGAGCTACACGGACGCTATTATCGGACCCTTCACGGGGCCGATGTAGATTTCTTAGCGTCCGTGGCCTGGCTACGCTTCGGAGATCTCTTTGGAGAAACCGAAGGGTTTGTATGTGCAATTATGGATGAAGTTATCATGACGAATAACTACCGAAAATATATAATTAAGGATGGTACAGTTGACATCTGTCGGGCATGTCACTGTCCCGGTGAATCCTTGAGACATATAGTTTCGGGATGTTCTCGTCTTGCTAACGGTGAATACTTGCACTGACATAACCAAGTGGCCAGGATTATCCATCAGCAGCTTGCTCTGAAATACAAACTTGTGGAATCTGAGGTGCCGTACTATAAGTATGTGCCCGACCCAGTTCTCGAAAGTGGTCATATCACACTGTACTGGGATCGATCTATCATCACTGACAGGACTATTGTTGCCAATAAGCCTGATATAGTGGTGATCGATCGATCAGAGCGTCGGACAATGATTGTTGATATCACTATCCCCCATGACGAGAACCTCGTGAAAGCAGAAAAAGAAAAACAATTGAAATATTTGGATTTAGCTCACGAGGTTGTCGACTTGTGGGAGGTGGACTCGGCAATCATTGTCCCGATAGTCGTAAGTGCCAATGGCTTAATAGCCAAGAGCCTCGATCAACATCTTCGGAGGCTCTCGTTGGGCGTCTGGGTCAAGGGTTTGATTCAGAAAGCGGTACTTCTGGACACGGCGCGCATCGTGAGGAGGTTCCTCTCTCTGGAGCCCTGACCACCGGCAGCTTGGGCCCTGTACCCGTTGCCGGTTGGACACTATTTTTTATATTTTTAAATGTATGTTGTTTTTTATATATATTTAAAAATGTAATTTATATGTATTTTAATGAAATAAAGGAAATAATAATAATAATTTATTTCTTCTTAAAAGTACAAACAACATACATAGGTGACAAAAAATATTTTGGTTTTAAGACGATTGTACAGCTGCATTATATAAATTAACACACTGACTCTCAAACTGAGCCATGCTCGTATTTTGAGGGTCGGCGGCACTCCGCTTGAAATGTCTTATATAATCATCTAGTTTTTATATCTTGCTTCTTAATTTTCAAGTAATCTAGTAAGTAATTAGATAGTTTATAAACAAATATATAAAACTTTTGATAAAGGATTAATTTCAATCGTGTCTGTATTTTTTTTATGTTTGTTACTTCAGAACTTTAAATTGAATGAAACGATTCATTGAACCATTTAACGTGAAATAGTTGACATTAAAACTTGGTTCAATAATAATTTTAACAAGTTTGGCTCAATCGTATTTTATTTTCAAAATCAAAATCAAAATCCATTTATTCAAAATAGGTTGGTAGGTAAATAGGTCCCCGTATCGCCCACCCTTCACCGCTTCTTAAGTGCTCTAGCTGTGAAGAAGAAACGGCGCAACAAACTCCACAACATAGCACGCTGTCGCTTTTTTACATAAATATATTTACACCTAAATAGTTTATTAAGGAAACGCTGCAAAATAAGACAGCGTTTACAGAGGGTGGGGTATGACTTATTTGATCTATTTAATAAACTAACAACCAAGGCAGCAGTACGACTAGTCACCACAAGCAGCACCCGTATTTAAAGTCGGTTGTATGTATTTGTTATTAAAGCAATGTTATTAAATCTTTAACAGGGATATCAGAGATTTAAAAGAATAACTTTGTCTAGTTTCAATATCAATATCTCTGGCGTTAGATAAAACACTGGCATACGTCACAGTTGGCAAGCGAGATATTTGTTCAAATGATATACACTCAATGGATGTGACTTGGTGATAGAATATACTCGGATTTATTTACTTGGAATGGACTACAGTTTAAATGAGTGTAGTTCTAGAACTCGAAATTTGAGCTAACATGATTTGTTTTATATATATATTATAAACAGCTGCAGTTATCAAGCACGTTGGTGAAGCACTCCTTGACTTAATTTTGTTGATATAATAGTCACGATTAAATATTCTGTGTCAATGCAATTCAAGTGTACAAAGAAGTTGTATTTGTATAAAATATACTTTTATAAAACCTTTTTTTATTGTGTTGTTCTTCTTCTGTTTCTTTACCGTTCAAAACGTATCAATTTGTTTTAGTAATATGTAATCAGTAATCAGCGGTAATTTTAAGCTGTAAATTATCTGATAAATATTTTATAACTCCATCAATCATTAGTCAAATTACAACTGACTAAAATGTAAAACAATAGGGCAAACAGTAGTGATACAGCTAGTATGTTATTAAGTTAGGTAAAAACCGTATATCAACCTTTTTATTGTGTTATTACCTTAGTTATAATAGTATCTCACATCTATATTAGGAATACAGGCATGATTGATCACACAGCAACATCAATTTAAAGTTTCCGTAGCGGTGGGTCAAGTTAGGCTACGCTCCGTAGACCTGACGTAGGTCTACAATAGTTCGTAGCAGTGTAGAGCAACTTGTCTGGTGTTAGAGGTCAATGATTTGTTTTGTTATTGTTTTCGTAATTTTGAGTATATTATACACATCAATGGTACGGTAAAGGTTAATACATGATAAAATACCTACTCATGAGAAAAGGTGTCTGGACTATTATGAAAAGTAATGTTTGTGAGTTTATGACGTTGTAATCTCAGGAACAGATGAAACATATTTTACTAGTAGAATAGTTGATAGCTATATATTTTTGAGTCTATATAATGATCTAAAAAACCAGTTAAATTGGCACGTGTCAGCTGGTTAAAAAAAAAACAAATCGTGGTCGCCTCTAAAACCATCTATTTACTATTACATAATCTAAAAAATAAATAAAAGAAAGGTCATATTTTTAATCATGTCACATCCAGCAATAATTCGGACATCCAACTGCAATTCCGAGCAGGACGCGCTAAAGAATTCGTGACAAACAAAAAAACTCTGACGTCACGCGATTACGTCACGTTATAACTCCGCTAATAATCGTCAAACGCTTGAAAATAAATGTAGCCAACGTTTTTATAGAGGAATTTATGCGAAGGAGTTCGTAATTCATAATTGTGGAACATCGAATTTCTCGAATACTTTAAAAATATATTTTTCTGCTCATTCAGAGCCATCTTTTCCCAAACTAGAGAGCGTGAAGTATGGTCACCAGATACATGCATGCCGACCCCAACATAGTTGGGAAAAGGCTAGGCCGATGATGATGATGACATACATGCTTAAATAACACCCAGATACCGATGATATCACACAAATGTTGGTCGTAGCCAGTCGTAGGTAGTTATCGAACCCACGACCACTGATTTAATAGTCATGGACACATTGCGCACATCAGTGTTACAGTATCATATTTTATTTAGTCCACTGTGCCTTAATGCTGGGCAAAGGGGCTTCCAAATCCTTCCATGATCCTCCATCCTGTTTCTAAGCAGTCCAGCCGGTATGAGTTTAGATGATGCCGCGATTGTTTCCTAGATCCGTCTTCTATCAATACAACAAAAAAAACTATATCTGATTGGAATGATGGTTTGGTGGTCAGAAGCCCAGACTGCTATAACAGAGTACGCGGGTTTGATTCTCAGCTAAGACAAATGTTTATGCGATGAGCACGATCATTTGTTCTGTGACTCAATGTAATTTATCTATAAGTTTAAGTATGTTTATCAGTTATCTTGTACCTACTTCGTTGTGTGAAAGTTGTGAAATATTATTATTATCCAAATGTCGTTGATTTTTATGGCGTTAACCTTTTAATAAACAATGCCTTGTATCATACCTTCTTAACCTTAAAAATAGGGTGTTGAAAAAAAAAATACTTAGATTTTTTAACATGGATAAGATATTCTTGGCTTCCACATAGAAAACATTAAGGCTTTTTTACCTACAGGATAAAAATTGAAACTTATTACTAAATTTCCGTCTGTCTATCTATCCATCCGTCTGTCACCAAGCTGACTAAATGCCAAATTTCAATGTCGTTGATTTTTATGGCGATAACCTTCTAATAAATAATTCCTCGTATCATATCATACCTACTTAACCCCTTTTGTTTTAAATAAACAACAACATATTTCTTTTAGCATTCCGATATTCTTCACTTTTCATATTTTATTGAAAATAGAATTGACCTATATGAACGCCATTAAACTATGTTTATTGGAACGGCCTTGAAACCATTTAAAATTTATCAAAATTAAAATAAAACTCGACGTGACTACTGATTTTGGATGACTTAGTAAACTGGTGCCAAGTTTTTAGACATTATGATAAATTTCAATGGTTTTTACATAAAAATGTGTAAGTTATAATAAATATAGTTCAGTATGACATTAAACGCTCTACTGTCGCATGATTTTTGTTTCAAATGACAAAGGCAGCTAGCGACCATACATCAGACTCAGAAGCTGGAGTTTCTTGCCGGTTCTTCTCCATAGTGTCAAACCCTCTTTGGAGAAGAACCGGCAAGAAACCACCATGGACATTGTGGAAACGACTACTTAGAACCACGACATCTTTAATCTAAAGTTTCAAAGCGCATGTTTTAGGCCTCCAGAAATAAAAACATTTTGATCTTTCATTATAATCTTTTTTTATTATCCCGTTGTAAGTATTGATTGTTGTTAGGCATAAACTTACCTATGACCAGCGAGGACGAACCTCTCAAATGTTGAAATGCATCGTAGTAGAGATAGCATTTACCTGAAAAACTGTAACATTATAGTTTTTGCATGAAACTTCCATACAAAATATGTATTAGTTAAATATGTAATAGTATTCTATGAACAGCGCCATCTGTGCACAGTCGATTAAACTGCTATCTCAACCGTTTGACTGAAAACGCATTGCGCGAAGTATTCTCACTAATTTCGAAACTTTGTCTTTAGTTTAATTACAAAGTCTACCTAGTACCTGAAACCTTGATTCATTCAGCATGCAATATAAAACGGATTCCGATTTAACGAGGCAAATAAACACAAACTAAATTACCACAAATATACACTAGATGGAGCACATAACCCCATTTATACCACTTGTCTAACACAACATCTAATTAATAAATCATTCAATAAAGTTATAAAAAAGAGCTTTTATATACTTTCCTTATTATAGAGTAAATACGAAACGTGTACGAAAACAAAGTGGATCCATCACAATCTGATGTCGGCTGTACGTCCGTCGTAAAACTGTTTGTTATCTACTGATTTAGTACAGTCCGGTACAGGTCAGTGGAACGGCTTTTATTGAAATAGATAAGTAGGCCAAAAACACTGTATTGAAAATGCTATTTAGGTTTTTTTAAGATAGAGAAATATCCTTGACTGCAATTTTCTATAACAAATTTAAATGAGTAGTGTATTTAAGGACTGTTTACCTAAATGATAAAAAAGGAAACCTATTACTATATTTCCGTCTGTCTAGCTATCCATCCGTCTGTCACCAGGCTGTATCTCTAGAAATCTTTTTATCGCTAAATATGTATCGGATGTTTTTACACAGATGATTTTTTTCACCTTTTAACATGTGCAACCACCAGGGAAGACCATATTTGAAACCATCTAAGTTCACCTAAGCCCAGCAATAGTTGAATTCAGGCTTTCAAATAACGGTATTGAATAAAGAGAATTAGGAACAACAAAATAACATTAATTAAAATGCACCATTGTTTGGACTTGACTGTACAAAGACATGTAAAATAAAATAAGTTTTATATGTATTTTACTGCTTCGTCAGACATCGTAAATATCCGTTAGGCCCTAAATCAGGTGTCTCGCGAACTTAGCTGATTACTCGACCCCCATTTTATATGGAAGTACGCAAATAACGGATGAAAACATGTATCTAGCGTATTAAATTTATAATTATACTCCAATTGTCTAGGTACATTAGATTAAACTATTTTTATAGGCAAAAATTCTTCCTTTTCATAGTACCTATATCTATTACTTATAAATAGAGTATACACATACCTGCAAATGTTAGACTTTTAGACAAAAAGCCACTTATTTAGAGGCAACAATTATTACTCTTTAATTTTGTTCACTTAAAAAAATCTAAATCTGTATTTCTTATAAAATTAAGTTAAATATTGTTTAAGTTCCTTAGTAAATTTTTTTTATTGTATTTAGAACATTGTGAGAACTTCACGACTTATTAAGTGTATAAGTTTATTATTCATTGAGTTTTCGGGATACCTACTCCTTTTTATATTTATTAAAAAAACAATAACATTTTATCGTAATAAAACCCGAATAAAAATTTAACCGCTTTTATTATAAAAGTAAATTATACTTAAATAATAATAAGTAACATATGTAATAATAGGATTAAGCAAAATATAAAATCTTTAATTTAAATATAAAATAAATTTTATAATAATACCTAGGCGTATATACGAAATATACTTAGAAAAGATCACACTGACTAGATTGCCACACCCCTCGTCTGTTTCCAGTATTACGTTTATTTATTATAGTGATGGTAACTGGCCATTTATTAATAAATAAATAAAAATAAATATAAGGTTAATAAAATATTAAAATGAAAAGTGATTATAAGTACCTACTAACTATTTTAAAAAATAAGTACACAATTCTTTTTTGTGTTAAATTTTTTTGTAGAAGTCAAATAATTTTGACTTTGCTCCTGTTAGTTAAAAAAAATATGAAGTTAGAAGTGGCTATTAATAAGTATTAATAAATATTGATACATATTATTAATGAATATAAATAATTGTGGTGATATGTGAAAATAAATAAATAATAAATACAATTTTGACCAGATCCATCACTATAACGTTAAACAATAAATTTTAAGTTAATCACAATACACAAAATATTTTGGGAACTTCGGAAATGCTTACTTTGTTAAACATTAATTTTCAATTAATTTGTTAGTAATGTAATCTCGTTAATTCGTATCAGACATTTAAATATATAGATATAACATAAATGTGAAATACTTCAATAAACTATAAAAATATATAAAAACAAAAAATATACATAAAAACCATGAGCAATATATATGACGCACATATTTATATATAAAGGGACTATTAGTCACATTTTAACTATTTAAAATTATTATTAACTTAAGCGTAGAGTAATAAATTATATTATTATAATTTGGTAACAAATAAACAATAAATATAACGTAAAACTAAAATTATCCTAAAATATAATTTATATTTTTATAAATTAATCTAAAGACCACTTAATTTATACTTTAACATCTACACATTCTTTGGTAAGCTAGCTGTGTCCATGAGCATTAGTAAATAACGAAATAAAAGCATAATATTTCGATTCGCAATTATTTTTCGTTTATACATACAATAAGTATAAAATAATTATTAATTTTACACAAAATATAAATTTATTAAAGTACATTAGCATTATTTATTAACACAATAAACATTATTTATAAAAATATACGTAACAATTCTGATTTCGGATGTTAAAAACATTTATAAAAATATTATTTAAATAATCCAAAAGTTAAAACAATTTAATTTACACAATATAATAGATAATTACTAAATTACTAAATTTTCATTTCGATTTTACTTTACAAAGCAAATAAAATTAATTTATATCTTATTGAATAATAAAAATTATTGTGCTGCTAAATAAATTATACTTAAATTTTCCGAGCACAGTGATTTATTATTACTTAATTATATACATACTATCTAAAACTTCATAAATCTGTGAATCCATGATGCTTCTCCATCACCTGAATGTCATCCAGGTCTTCGGTGCCAGTTATGATCTGAAGGACCCTGAAAGCCTTCGATTGCCTTGGGGGACCCTCTTGCGTGAACTTGTGGTAGTAGACACTGGAAAATAATACGTTTTGTGAGTATTGAGTAAAGGAACGCTTTTAGTTTAGTATACTTAGTATGATTTGTTTTTGAAGAATATTAATATTTTTATTTCGCGATAATTATGAAGAAGAATTGTTTTGTTATTTAAGAAAATTGATACCACGACACGACAAAACTTATTAGAATTTAAGACGAACCCAACGTGCATTTTAAAAGTTTATCTGTTTTAATTTATTTTGTTTTGTTATTTACACAAAAGTTTAAAATTGTATTATTATAGAAATCCATAGAAAGATAACGTGAAATATAAAATCGGAAAACGTATAACTTTTTTAGACGGAACAACGTGCAATTTTAAATGAAAAAGAAGTTTATTTATTATTTTAATAAAACATTTTTTTTTTATTAATGGAGAAATTCTGAAAATTATTTATTTAAGTAACAAATAAAAGTCAAACAACGATGAGTTAAAAAGCGCAATGAAAAACAGCTGACCCTATTAGGTACAATTTTAGAAAAAAAGCCATGACCTGAAATCGTGATGGACCTGAGACGCCAATTAATTATGGCGTCATCAGAATTAGTGGAGAATGATTCGATTAGTGTAAATTAAAATTAGATTCGTTGGAAGACCGCGCTAAATATAAAGCAAGCGTAAAACTGAGTCATGGCGAAGCTGTGAAAACTGTTTACTTTGAATCAGTAGCTCCCTTAGTACCGCCCACCGAAGCTGAAATAAGGACACTTGGTTGTAATGTGATATTTGTAAAATGTGTTTGATTGTAGACCTTAACGAGACTAAGTATTAAGGTAATGTGATTAAATGATAACATAATTATGTAATACTTATTTAAAAACTAACTAACAAGTTCCAACTTGTCTTTCTCAAGTTACTTTCCACATTGAAAAGTTGAAACTAACAAAGTGTTTAAAATTATTTATTTGTGTGTGTGTTTTAAGAAAAAGTCATAAAGAAAAATCTGGTCTCTGAGACTAACTTTGAACAAAAACTAAACTGAACTGAAAATAACTCCCAACTCTTTTTGGAGGGTCAATGACCTATGGACCTTCAAAAACCCATAAAAATCTATATGATAACGCGTGATCATATATTATTTACCTTTTGTTTGCCCCGCCATTGCCGCCTTCAATCTGTATCGGTATTATCCTCGTTTTCGGCTGACTGTCTTGGAAGGTTCTGTTCAGGGTCGGCAGCTCTGGCTGTTGGTTGGAGTCGTCCATCCTCACCAGCTGAGGTGACAACACCCTCATAATACGTTGGGTGGGAGGCGAGAAAGGCGCGCGAGCTTGATCGCTAGGGTTATTCATACCAATCGTTATCCTCAACTGAGGTTGTGGGTGACCGCTGTGCCTACCATCCCTCGTCTCAGTAGCCGACACCTCCATCTGAATAGGAATAACCCTTGTTCCTGCAGCACTAGGTGCATTATCCCTTGGCAAACTCTTGCGGTTCTCTGAGGGCCTCGTTGACCACGAGGGCTGTACAGGTTGCTGGTATTTTGGCGGACTGATCACTTCGCGAGCACCTCTTTGCATCTCATTACTCTTTTTCACCCATTCAGGTTCTTGGTTTGAATCTCTTGGTGGCGTGTTCAGCTCCCTCGATAAACTCTTTCTGCCTTCCAATGGCCTCTGCACCCACGCTGGTGGAGGAGTCTTTGTCTTTTCCTTTTGTGTCTTCACCCAAGGAGGTATAGATTTCGGACTTTCAGGGCAGAAGTAGACTGGTTCCTCGTTTACATATACTGCCTCCTTTTGTGGTGTGTTGTTGTACTCCTGTTGGAAGTTTTGTTTTCTTGGTGTCACAGGAATAGACATGGTTGACTGGTAACGAGGTTGCTCTTGCTGTTGGTTAGATTTCGGTGGAGAAGCAGGAGCTTCCTGCGTCCTCCATGGTGCATGGTTTTCTTGAACCTTGTTGTTATTCGCGTCCTGAGTGTTCACCCACGGCGGCACATACTGCTGTTGAGCCTTATTTTCTTGTTTCCACGGCGGGACATAGGCACTCTCGTTATTAGTGGCCTGGTTCGATTTCCATGGAGGGATTTGTTGTTCTTGATTCGAGTTAGTATTATTATAAATAGGTTGTTGACTATCTTGCTCCCTAGGATGTCTGTTTAGTGTAGCAGTTCTCCAGGGAGCTGCGTTGGTCTCCGCTGGAGGGCTTGGTTTGGTATTATTATACGTAACGTTATTGTTTTGAACATCTGCGTTCCTTTGGCCAACTCTTGGTAAAGTATGGAAAGCTGGAGAGGAGTTGGTTGGAGGAGTTTGATTTTGGAAGTTAGGGGAATACTGTTGGTTGTTCGGTGAATATTGTTGGTTATTTGGTGAGAATTGCTGGACGTTCGGTGAGAACTGACTGCGATTCGAGGATGCAGAATGAGGACTGTTGGCAGGTGAGTCCCTTTTCTCTGGCTGCCTCCAGTTGTTGTTAGGACTAGGGGAGTATGGAGAGCCGCTATTTATTGGCTGGCCTGCATACGGCTGAGGGCTCTTGTTAAATTGAGAGTCCTGTCGTTGCAAAATTTCTCTCGTCGGTGGTGACCCTTGCGGGGATGAAGAGTGCTGGTGAGAATACTGAGGCTCTGGTCTGTAAATTGGGCTCTCTGGCTTATTTTGATTACCATAGGGAGACCGCTGGAAATTGTTGTGTGACGGCGGAGAGTTATAACTCTGGGGCTGTTGCTGTGTGAATGTAGAAGGAGGCATTTTAACAGTCAAAGGACTGGGAACCTTATCCACATATCTAGGTGTGTTACCTAACTTCTGCAGCTCAGCCTTTTCTGTCTCCCAATGGTAAGGACTGTTCGTTTTTCGTAACATTCCGATTGGGTTTTCAGGAATTACTATTTCAGGTCGTTCGCCGGGCACAATCGGTTTAGGGGATTTGGAGTTGGGTACTTGTATTACTATTGGGGGTGGAGGAGGGGGGACGGGCATTTTTGGTGGCGGTGGTGGTGGTGGGGGTGGGGCTGGTCCTCCTTGCGGATGGAAGCCGCCGTTAGTCGGTTGTTGTGCGTAGTTTTGTTCATGTTCTTCTTGAGATCGCTGCCGGGCCAGTCTTCTGGCCATGCTTGGAGTCCGAATTTGTGATAAATCGAGGCCACCAGGCGTGTATGTGAAAGGCTTCTTGTCCTTTGTCATCATAGCGTTTTGTATGCACGCTGGTGGTTCATAGGCACCCATTGGCTGAAAATGCCAAAAGGATATATCAGAAAATGCTCTAATGTGGTAAAGGCCTAAATATATATTTTTTTTACATAAATTAAATGTTATTTCTTACATAACACATGCAGAAAATGTTACATTTTATACTTACATTGACCTGAGTTTTTCCGTAGTTGGGAATTCTGCCGATGTGTCCAGCGGCTGGTCCGTACCTGGAAGACGGCCAAGATTTGCGTTATTTTTACACAATCTGACACTGTGGGCTCAGCTTAACGTGAGCCGAGGGCGACTGCTGTGACCTATTCCACTTTTAAGCCAGTTATCCGGAATCCGTTGTACATTATCGAAATAGAATACTTTTATTAATCGTGGTTTATCATTGTTCCCATTTTTCATGCCACTGGAATTGTTTCAGCAGTTTTATTTGACTTGGGTTAGCGTTGACTGCGGTCGTTAATTTCGACATACTTTTGGGATTTAAACACCGATTAGCCCGTTATAGCTTTCATTTCTTTCTTTTGAAATATTCCTCAAATAACTTTCGATAGCCAACCTTGGTATACTTTATTAGAACATTATCATGAAATTATAGAATTTGAATATCTTACCCGTTTTGCGCCATTTTCTTGTCTTATGCAGTCAAAATTCCATACAAACGCGTCGGCTGCCTCTCGTTTCTCGTTTCTGTGGAATGAGATCACGCCATGTAAATATGTAAACACATGTTTTAAGGAAAGCTCGCCTCATGATCGATACCATACGCTTTGGCCAAGGTCAGAAGCTAGGTAAAACTATTAATAGAAACTGGAGCAATGCTTGCTGCAGTTTCGTTCGGTACTTAGCATCTATAATAACTCGTTTCATTTCAAATTCAGTTTGGAATGTTGGAAAATACTTTCTCAAGGAAAATGGTTTTTACAGTTGACTGATTTTTTGCTAAATATTCTCAATGCGTTCTGTTGTGGCGAAAATCTTTAACGGCAATTCCTACGATGACAAAAAACAATAGGGAAGATGACAATTTTTGCAGTGTCCGTCTTCTAGTTTTATGTATAATAATGGATACGTATTTGTTAATTTGTCCCGCAAACATTAATTGACCAAATTACAGTGAATGAAACTTACGTGTGACGTCACGATTGAGTATAAATTTTACCATATCGTTACGTCACAAGCCCCCTCTCCTAAACTTTAAAGCAGTTAATCTTTGTCAATTCTAGTTTTTCTAAAAAAGGAAAAAAATCGTGTCTCGTACTTTTCAATTATCTAACTGAGGGACTAATGAGATTTTGCCTTTTTATACCCAGTCATCATCCCTATTGTGCAAAATTTTCCTATTACGACTGTTTGCCGGTTTTCACAGTCATTCCAAAAGCATAAAACAATTAGTCACAATGAAAAACGCATGTCCATAGAGCGTTGATGCCAGACATGGCATGTAATGTTATTAGAATTTTGGCACTCTTACTATAATTATAGTGCATGGCTAACCGCCAGAATTATATTTAGTCTCTAACTGCGCCTTTCCATTCCTTCGTGACTAATAACCATAGTTTTATTGACATAAGAGTACAAGAAGTATTATTAACATACTAGCTGCTGCCCGCGACTTCGTCCCCGTGGGTAGAAAATATAAGTTACGATTTATACCCGCCCTGTTTTTTTTTCACATTTTCCATTGTATCTTCGCTCCTATTAGTCGCAGCGTGATGGTTTATAGCCTAAAGCCTTCCTTGATGAATGGTCTATTCAACACAAAAAGAATTTTTCAATTTGGTCCAGTAATTCCTGAGATTAGCGCGTTCAAACAAACAAACAAACTCTTCAGCTTTATATATTAGTATAGATAAACAAGTTAGTTATACCACAAGTAGTCAATTTCCCAACCATGCTTGGTCGCATGACAAAACCACCACGACAAGCTTTTTCTATACGAAAATTGCTACAAAATTTTTTTAGAACATTTTTTTTTAATCGACTATGGTACTATTACGGTACTCGAAAATGTCTTGTTCTTTTATTTCACAAACTTGAACTTTTCATAGGACAAACATTTGAAGATGATACAGCATGTTGACCGCTATGGTACTCGGCTTGCCTACTATGCATTTGCACTAAGATTACGTTTATGATAGCTATCACGATTCTGTAATTTGAAATCTCGAGTGAGGTCACTTATCAGTAGTTTCATTGGTTAGTGACGTTACTAGACCCCAATTTCATGCGTTTCAATGCTTTCAAACTTTTTAAAAAAAAAAAATCTTGTCCTATTAATGTCATTATTTTATCTATACTCTATACTAATATATAAAGCTGAAGAGTTTGTTTGTTTGTTTGAGCGCGCTAATCTCAGGAACTACTGGTCCAAATTGAAAAATTCTTTTTGTGTTGAATAGACCATTCTTAGTGGAAGGCTTTAGGCTATAAACCATCACGCTGCGACTAATAGGAGCGAAGACACAATAGAAAATGTGAAAAAAAACAGGGCGGGTATATATCATAACTTATATTTTCTACCCACGGGGACGAAGTCGCAGGAAACAGCTAATTAAATAATATATTGTATGACATTTCATATCAATAAGTAGACTTTTACCTTCATTTCCATGCATTGGAACGTTGTTTATCAATGATAACAATTGATGAAAAGTTATATGGATAGGAAACAATCTATCTCTTTCCTATTCATTGATAGCGGCAAGGTCTGCTCTCTCTTTCATATTCTATTGGAACTTATACGTACATTCGGTTCAGATCGGCTAGCACTGTTCTAGACAAACGAATATTGCCGATTTGCCTTATAAACACTTTGAGTCGTTATAGATGTGATGGACATTGCAGCTTGTTCTTCCAATATATCTTACAGACTACAAAATATGTTGCGCGCGTGCTTTTGATATATTATCATAATGTAAATTATTATTATTTTATAATTATTGCTCTTGGCATTGTTTTTGATGTTTGCAACGTGACATAGTGGGTTATAATAATAAATATGTAAAGAGAGAAATAAATAAGCTGGCAATAAGTACTCAGTATGAGATATTCCTGAAACCAAAAAGATGGTTATAATTGAAATTCTCATTTCAATTTTCGAGAAACGGGATTCATAATATAATTGTGTGAACGTTGAATCACGGTGATTTCAGGAATGCTTGAAAATGTGAATTTTAAGAATTTAAGCCTTCATTTATTAACGGTTCTTGGTACTTGGTGATGGGATCCCTTTTCCGCAAGTAGGATTATTTTAGTTAGTTATCTTATTTAAACAATATTTGCATTTTACCTACTGATAACTAAACAGTAGATGCTACTTTATAAATTGAATCTAGGTCGCATTTCATGAAAATACCAAGCCCTGCATATGCGGTGTTATGAAACTTATGATAACTGGCAAAGTGACACGTTTCAGCGGTTCTATTGTTAGCTGAGGACGGGGAACTGGGCCGCGTGCGCCGGCGCAGGTGAGTGCCGAGCTTTCGACAAGAATATTAAGACATCATTACCTAAGTATTACTAAGTGATATATAAAAAATGCAGAAGAAAGTAATATATGTAATGTTATTTATGTATAGCAATGATGGTCAGCCTCCATTGTGATACATTACTTTTAGCGGAACATATCCTCAAAATGTCATTAACATACATTTTTATTATTGTTGTTTTTGTGCCATGAAGTGAATTGGCTTTAACTGGTAAGAAAGGAAAGAAAGATTTTTAAATTTATGCAGTCACTGATATTTAGGATACATGGTGTTAGGAGGTTTAGGAGTGGTATCAGACAATTCTTAGAAGAAGATTAAATCTAAACTAAAAAAATAGTTACTAAAATCGCCGTTCTCATTTAGTTAATTATTGTTGCAATATTGAACGAAAACTAGATAAACATTTTCACTAGTGGTCTATGAAAAAAATATCAATGTTAATCCTAGATCTTCAGTGCTAGATATACCTTTCGCCACCTAACAGAATAACTCGAGCTTTGACCATATCAATCACAAACCGTGTGTCAGCGGCTTTCGCAACCCTCTTCTGAAGATTGGCCAGGAATGCAGGCGATAGCCAAATGACGCGTCATCATAATTTAACCGATGGCCTCTTGTCGAGAGGTAGGTAGGTGAGAGCAAGTATACAATCATTTTGGTAGTAGTGGGATATTTGTTTAATATTAAAAGTTATTTTATTTATTATTATTTGTTTTAAAAACGACTCCCGCGCTAAGGAATTTAATCCTTTTATCGCGGAGGTTTTCACAAATATACAAATCACATGCGCAATGATACCCAAACTCAGAACAAGCACTCGTGGATCGCACAAATGCTTGTCCTACGCGGGGATCGAATCCGCGACACGACGCGCTCTGTGGGTTTGGCGAGGTGACCTCTACCACTCTACTATCCATGCAGTCAAATTCACATTAAGTTAGGTAGCGTTTTTTGGAAGTCGAGAAAACGATGAGAAGTCTTCATCCCTTTTTAGGCAACTACAGAGAAGAAACGAAAGAAAAAGTCACTATAACTTTCCGTTTAAAATGTAAAATAAGCATGTATATAACGTGCGAATAACTAATTTAGGTTGTATCGATTAGTATCAGAGACTAAACCGTTGAAGACCATCTAAAGGAAAAGGCAGAAGTGATAACATGTAAGGAAGTAAAAATATAGCAAAATACAAAGTGTGAGCTTAAAGCTCAACTCAATCAAAATTATAAGTCGACAAATGGTCCATATCTAAAGGCTCTTAGTATAACCGCCTGCAGAAGAATCTTAACCTTTAATCCCACAAATGGGAAATCCCACCTGATATATCTAATAGGTCATGTACATACAAAAGAGTAAAAAGAAACAACATAGCAGAAAAGACTTACAAGGCTGCATTGTTTCATTAGAAGTGTCTACCAGCAGACCCGCGATAGGAGAAGTGGTTTGTAAATCGAGAAGACTTGCATATTAGTCATAGAATATAGAGATTTCAATTGAAGAATATCTTGAATCTGTTTAATAGCAGCCGACATACGTAATCCAATAGATTCAAACACAAATTAAGAGTATATTTTTCAACAGGATGTTTCGTCATGTAAACGTTTTGGCCGATACAGTGTACAGCTAATCTTCCAGGTGCAAACAGTTATTATTGCCACAAAATGGCCGCCTTATTAATTGCTCACACCTGTGCCAAGATCTTACTGTAATCAGATTTGGGAGTTGGACGAGTTTTGTAACCTACATAGTTTTCGTGTTATGAATTTCTTTAAGTAACTTTTCATCTTCTAATTATTTTGAAGATTTATTAATCATGTCTCTGATTGGTTGTCAATCTTGTGGTCAAGTAATCACGATAAGAGTGATCAGTTAATTTGAAAAGGAATGACGTAGTAAATAAACAGGGACTGAACAGAACTTACTAACCAAGTCAAGAAGTCTATCTCTATTGTTTACCTGAATCTAAAATGAACTGTAATGTAAAAAGTATAAAAATGTCTTGTAGATTAATTGCCTTCAAGTGCTCGATATATGATTCAAATCGAATCATATAGTGAGCACTCAACAAGTGTTTGTGTGAACATTAAAAAAAGATGAAGTTTATTGAAATTGGGAAACGGTGGCTCCCAACGTCATTTCGAATCAATCAATTCAATCGAAAATAAACTTGTTTAATATTCCTCATTTATAAACCCGCAACTCTCAAGCAGCTGTGCACGAGACACAAAGGACTACGCAGCGTAGAGCAACGTCTCCTTTCCGTATTACCAACACCCTTACTTAAGAAATTACTAGCAAGACAAACATCCTATTATCAAGGATATCCTTAGCTTCTTTAGCTTCGTAAATCAAGTCTCAGTAATCCGAAATGCTTTGATTCAGGGAAACCATTGTTTACGTCTGTTTATCCGTCTGTTTCGGCGCCGGATCATGCGCTTGCGTCGTCGAGAGACGCGGCTGACGCAGGAGATGGGACGCAAGGCTTATGTCATTACACAACTTGTATTTATAATTTAAGAGTCACGTTTTTAGTCTGGATGAGGGTGTATTTGAGTTGAAGATCTTTGTAAGAGTCAGGTCTTATAATAATGCAGTATTCTACATGAGGGATATGAAATTGAGTTTGAGACATTTAGTGACTTGCTTTGTAAGAGTCAGGTTTTATAATAACGCAGAATAATTGGACAGACTGACGATAGCCGTACAGAATGGATGAAGGGCAGCATTTGTCCTGCAGTGGGATATTCAAAGATAAATAATAATAAACCTTTCATTTGCCGGCTGAACACGCACAAACACATAGTCTGTGTGATGATTTTTTATATTCGTGCCATCTCTTGTTTAACCTCGATTTTTAATTTTATTATGCTGCTAAACACATCATCTGTGACACAGTCTAGCTTAGACGGAGAGCGAAGCCTTGGTAAGGTGCTAGGGGCCACTAAAACATAGTGAAACTACAGTCAGATCTGACCAGTTGTACAGTTTTCAGTAATTACTATGTATTCATGTAATACGTTTATGTTGTTATTTATTTATGAATTCTAAATGACTTACCGTGTATATATACATATACCGTGTATATAATAACAAACAAACAAAAACATTAAGTAATACTAATTATAAACTCTTTTTATAAAAAAAATGTTACGGACTTAACTAATGACATGATTTGGTAATTAAATAATTGGATGTTTTTAATTCAAATTGTTTATTATTACACATTTTAAATGTTTCCTTATTCAATGGAAGTATTCGTAATCGATCCTAATGTTATGATCAAAATAATATTACAAAGTAGGTATGATATTTTCAGATGATGACCTATTTGCTTTGATGACTAAGTATTAGGCTTTAAGGCCAATGAACCTAAGACGACATAGACCTGATGTATTCAAAGATATTAATCTTTGAATACATAAATTCAGATAGAATTTTGTTATTGTACCGATGTTTCAGACCAAGATAATCACCACTATCTCTTGTAGTAAGTGGAAGCGAGAAGGCGCTCCAAATCACGTATAGTAGTGTCCTTCTCTAACAATTGATTTTCTTCTTATTTTAATAGACGGTGGTAGGATATCAGTTGAAGTTATGTTAAATAAATTGCTTCTTTAGTAAAGCCGGTAAAGTATTTATCTATATCGCTGTTTTTTTATTATTTATAAAACGGTACATAATTATTATCGGAGCTAGGACATGTTCATACAAGATAAAATTGAAATTAATTGCTACAAATAGCATATTTCTCTAATCATGTTTATGGTAGAAAATTAACAAGAGTTTTTTTAAGTTTGTTTTTTAATTTTCTTTTATTGTGTTCGTCTGTTATGTCCTCGGGTAAGCTTGTTGACTGGTGTCATCATTTTAAATGAAGTGTATTCGAAGCTTACGCGATGCATGCGTAATGCAGTAAAGGTCGACTATTACAAGACATACGTCATCTTAATATTTAATAGATTGCGCTATTGTGGGAAGAATTCAATTGTATCAAATAGTATAACAAGTACCTATACAAATATAGTAGTACCTATAGTTTTCAATGTTAATTATAGTCATCATCATCATATCAGCCTTTTTCCAACAATGTTTGAGTCAGCTTTCAGTCAAAAATCAAAATCAAGACTCATTTATTCAAATTAGGCTACTAAGTAGGACTTTTTGAAGGTCAGCACCATTTACATTGGACAGCACCCATTTTCGCCCACCCTTCACCGCTTCCTAAGTGCTTTGTGTTCCTAGTGCAGTTTAACCAGATGCAGCAATGTACCGCCGCTTTGCAAGGAGCGACTGCCTATCTGACCTTCTCAACTCTTCAGTCAGTCGTGGAGCAGCAAAGTACCGCCGCTTTACAAGGAGCGACTGCCTATCTGACCTTCTCAACATGAGCAACGACCTTGGCAACAAAATACCCTTCAGTCAGTCAAAGACGTATAAATTAAATCCAGTACCAACAACTAAACGTGGCTCACCGAACTCGTTAAGATGTAGATGGTCACCTATCCACGGATCGACCGTATCAAAAATAGAGAGATCGATCAACGTGTAGGTACAGTCTTCGTTTCGGTTTTTCAAATCTGTATTGGAGGCTCTAAATTTGTTTTCTACTAAACAGCTTTATTCTATTCTACTAGCTGTTGCCCGCGACTTCGTCTGCGTGATTTTCAAGATGTGAAAAACTATGAAGTTTAATAATAACGATCATCGCAAAAATGTAATGCAATATTGAAAATGAAACACTTTTTTTTACATTTTAAGCTTGCTTTTTTTTCTAAATTATAATGAATCTTGAGCGGCCCAAAGACTATCAAATGTTTGAATCAAACACATTTCATCGTTTACGATACTATCCTGGTGTCAAATATTTCACAGCTGTTTTAATGACTTTTTCTTATTTAATCCCAAAAAGAGGGGCTTATAACTTTGACATATCTGCCTGCCTGCCCGTCTGTCTGTGACATCATAGCTTCCGAACGAATTGTACAATTTTAATTTAAACGTGAATTATGTGCGAGTGTTCGTTACGACATGTTTGACAAATCGAGCCGTTTAAAAATGGGGGGGGGGGTGCAAGTATGGTAAGGTATAACTCAGTCTTAGCACTTCTGCTAAAAATGTTTTACTTTCGAGGGTTTCCATTTTCTAGTTGGGTGGGTTATGATTTTCGAGCACGTCTGTTCTTTGGCCGGCCTACACCTGAAATTGTTAGACGGATTATGAGGTATCATAAAATTATTATTGTACTGTAACCAAAGAGGTAAACCAGAACCATATTACTGAGGCCCCGGTGTCCGTTCGTCTGTCTGTCACCTGGCTGTTTCTCAGGAACAGTGATAGCCAGACAGTTGTTATTTTCACACACGATGTTTTCTGACGATATAAATAAGATGTCAAATTATTTTTGTGGACGGAGCTGGTGAAGTGAGTGTCGGGCTCGGTAACTGTGGATGTTACATAGTGTCATAAGATATAAGATTTTGCAAAATTGCGCCCAGATAAACGGTTTCCTGAAACACGTTTGATTGCCCTCTTAATATTAAAACTGATCTTCCTCACAAACATTTGGACTATTTCTAAAATAAAAAAGGTGGGAAACGTGTTATCTTGGCCCCCTGGTGTTTTGATCATGATTTGCCTTTAAATTGCTGATAAATAAATAGCGTGATAATAAAAAAAAAACTATCAGACACCCCTTTTTTTTAAATTGACAATGACAAAAATCTAAAGTATAGGATATGTCTAATTTGTGATGTTACGACAAAGCAAAATATGAACATAAAAGTGACTTCATGCGCATGAGTTCTATTTACTGTACCAATTTACAAAGAAAAAATACGTATTTTATTCGTTAACCTACCTGACGATCATTGAAGTAAAATACCGTCATCCCTACTGCATAAATGGAACTTAAATAAAGACTACATGAGGTTGGTTATGAGGTTACGCTGTCGATACTGACAACCAAAATGAATCTTCCAGACATTGTATAACGGATGTAAGTGCTGATAGCTACACTCTATTATCAGCCTTATTGGAGAAATTTCCAAAAATATGTTTCTAATCCTCGTCGGCTTAGCTTTGGGATCTCAAAAACTCATTCAGTCTCGTTCCTTCCCCTGTGTTTACCAGGCTACGATAGAAGAAAATTTTAAATAAGTAGAGATTACAATAAATTGTTAAAGGAATCTTTGGAAAGGCCACGTGTGCGTTCTCTGTAATGGTGGATGTAGACCAATCAAATCGTTAAAATATTGAAAAATCCCAGGTATCAGTAGACATTGTTTTATCAATAGATACGTAATGTCAAAAACCTTCTAGCGTACGCTCTTATTCATTGATAGCTTTGGTCTTATAGATCTTTCACATTGCATACCTATTAAGTTTTTATGCAAGTTTTCTGGGTTTTTCTATCCGAAATACTTTTGGCTTATGTAATGTTGCAAATTTAAGAAAACTTTATTTCATTGTTTGAAAGGCTTTTTTTTGTTTGAAAGTTTATATTTTTGTTGCTAGTAGTTACAGATGAACCAAGGTAATATAATTAACTGTGTCGTTCAGTAATTTATTGTTATGCATAATTATAGATGAGATCAATGTGAACTACATGCAACTTTGGGTTGAGTGTCACTACGAATTCTTTTATCTTGAAGTAGCATCGCCAACATTACCGAGCTAAAGACATAGGTATATACACCTATCGTAAATAAACACAAAATCATATTACGGCATTCCACATTTGAACTTGAGTAATTTTAGTACACCAATAAAAATAAAAATAATTTAAGTTCCTTTGTTTCAAGAATGTACCGATTACGAAGTAACATTTGCATCAAAAGAATAATAATAAAAGTATTAATAGTTTATGTTTCTTTTATTTAAATTATTGTCGCGCTAGGTCTACATTAGACTTGAAAGAGAATAAATTGACTGATTTTGTGAAAATGATTTACTTTCGAAAAAATATATTATTGCTCTGCCAAAAGTCTTAAGATAAATAGCGTGATGTTTTTTGAGTAAATTGATGACCGTGCTGCCTACTACTCAATGGGGTGAAAATACACTTCATAATTGTATTACACGATGTTACGGGTGAGTCTAAAAATTTAAAACTTTACTGCTCATGCCCCCTGCATAGTAGCGTTATGGTTTTTGTATATTTGTTGTATCATGTGTACGATAAGCTTCATGCAAAATTTGAACGAAACATATTCAGTAGTTTATGAGATAATTTGATATTTGTGTATAGATATAAAAGGCTCCTGCTCACCCCTGTAACGAAAAGCGAGATAATAAGTAAAAAGTATGTTGACCGGACCTCTTGTTGATATTCTCTGAAAATATGAATCAAATCTATCCAGTACTTTCCGAGATCTTTCCGGACATACATACAGACAAACAGACAAACAGACAAACAGACAAAAATTCTAAAAATCATATTTTCGGCATCGGAATCGTTCGTAGACCACCCACCAATTATTCTTTTAAAAAAATATTCAATGTACAGTTTTCACTTTTCTACAATTTTATTATATGTATAGATTACCCATATTAGAAAATTTTACCTAAGATAAACTATAATTGAATTTGTTGTCAGGTTCACTAATTGCTTAACTGCCATTGGCTGGAAATATGTTTACAGATTTACAGAAGACTTGACCACCATTGGGTGACATGACTAACCAATCAAAACGCGGGAAGATTGACAAAGTTTTAATATACTTTTAATAAGCAGCCGTTTAGAATCCGAGGGGCAGTAATTTTTGATAGACGCAGCTATTGAACCCTTAATTGGGACTGCCCATGCGGACCTTTACGTCGCCCTTAGCCCTATCAAACGAATATTTTATAAATTGCAACATACAGCGATAAAACTGCAAGTATACACTAAGTAGACGTCAGAAACTATTTCAAAAAAAAAACCACGAGTTTCAAATAAATATTTCACTTTAATAAATATAATATAAAAAACCGGCAACGGTCATCATCGTATCTTTAAAAACATTAACACATAGTAGTGTGTTAACGCTATTCGTGACGTACGGCGTATTAATAACGTTTATAAGGCACTATTAATAGATAAACATAAAAATAAATATAACCACATGCATTTCTCTACGTTCTGATTTATAATTATATCGCTAACCGCGTGAATTGGGAATATTTATGAGATTGTTATGGTAATACTTAGTAATATTATAAAAAAACTTATAAATCATTTTAGAACATAAAAAGTTTATAAATCTAAGCAATAAATACATAATTAGACTGAATAAAATGAATTTCGTTACTTAAAATTATACTTAATTTAAATATGTACCTAATAGAAATAAATTACTAAAAAGACACATATCTAACTACTTATAAAATAAAAATATTTAAACTTACCTAAAACGCGGCAAAAACAAAATCCAATCAGCCAAAAATCAGGTGCAGCAAATTGTCACACACAACAATAAAAAAAATAAAATTCCAAATTTGAATATTGAGTGTCAGATTAGGGTTGTATCAGGATAGTGCGGGATTCGTAAACACGGCCACGCGAGTGCGACTGTTCGTTCGTTCGAGTGCGACGCTGGCCGCCTGGCCAGTACGACGAGCCGCCCGCGCGGCCCACAGACTGAATAGTAGGGATGTCGTTACTGAGAATTCATCGATATCGATACTTTATGTTTTTACTTTATGGACTTTTCGTATTCAAGATAATACTTTTTGCAGGAAAGTTAGGGTGTACGATAAAAACTTTACATTGGACAGTTCTTTATAAAATAGTTTGAATAATATTAAATAATTACGATTAACAATCTTAAGTTCATTAGCTTGTTTTTCAGCTATGGATATCAATTAGAAACATAAGAAAAAAAGTAAACCAAATTTCTACATAAAAAGCCTACAGATTTCGTTTTCAGATAAAATGATCGATGAAAAAAAACAACAGGAAGCAAAGATTTTTAAACTATTAATCTTATCGACACGCGTCTATAAACCGATGCGCACATCACTAGAGCTGCGAAAACTTTCATGTCACATTTGCTTTAGGCGGTAAGCTCATTCCCCGCACAAAACACTTATTGACAATACACATCCCTAATTAGTTTATTACTCATGTTATTTAATTAAATATAAGCGATTACAAACCTTTACAAGATTAATTTAATGACAAAACGACTCTAAAGATATCGGAATGAATAATAGTTTTAGTGGGCGGTATTATTAATGTCCTTTGTTATGTATGTACGTGTTAAATACCTGTCTATTTTTATAAACAATAGATACTACTTATATTTATGCTACCTAACATCTACTCTCTTATTAGTGGGTTTCATAGTGCAGGTGAATGTACGTGGAAACGCCCGCGAGTAACAAGTATTAAATTCGGAATTCTTCGGAAACCGCTTAAAAAAAAGAAATAAAGAAGTAGTCTTCGTCTACAGGGTAAAAATTTAATCATTAATGATAGATTACATTGTATTCGTGGAAGGCCTAAAGTTATTTTACAAGACTCATAAACAATCTAATATCATAAATAATCTACAAAACATGATTCGGAGTTCTACGGTAAAACTTACTATTTTTTCTCTGTATTTCTCACAAGCAATAGAATAAATGGGAATATTGTCGTTTGTTGTCCAAAGCCTTATCAATGCACGTTTAGATAGTATAGTTTATCCATATATACCTACATAATTTAATAACCAAAACAACAAAATAGTCGTAGACACAGATAAACGTGAATCATCAAGTTCAAAATATGAACAAAAAGCCTCCAACTATAATTATAATATATACCTATATAACATATGTACGCAATTTGTATATAAACGAATCGGAAATGCCGTGTGCCAATCCCAATGTGACCTGCGTGAATCACACGCTAACCTGCGTACAGCCAACAATAGAAGTCCAAGAAAACCATCGGATTAAAGGTTTTAAAACAAAGGGTTTTTAGGATTAAGACAGGGACATAGAGTAGATTAATCTCTAGACATTAGACTCTTTTGTAAAATTGCTATGTGACAAAATTGACAGTATTTAAAAAAAGATAATTCGTTTTTTTTGCGTTTTTAGGGTTCCAACCTTATGGGATATAAAACGGAATCCTATTACTAAGGGCTCCACTGTCAATACGTCTGTCGCCAGGAGGTATCTCATGAGCCCTGAGCTGACGGCTAGGAAATTTTCAGAGATAGCATATTACTAATTCTATTAAAACTACTATTATTATGTACATATGTAAGAAAACTAAAAATCAAGTCAGTACAGATTTAAATTTGAACAGAAGTCATTTTTACGAATTGATATTTAGTTGCTGACTGTACCATTATTTTAAGACTTTTGCAAGGTTTACTTATGACAAGGACACGTTAACATCGAACATGTCAAGACTATTTCAAGGTTATCTTAGTTCAAAATTATTTAGCTGTGTTTTTCACAACACCAGGGTTTTTGGTTTAAATTACCTATTATCAAAAACTCTAGTCTTTTTTGTTCAATTTGATTTACTTTACCATTTTATCGATTTTGGCAGTTAATAGAATCGTATAATTGTAAAATTGTCTTTGTAAAATTCACAACTTTGTCGAGCCCGGCTTCTTGCCAAGATATTTTTTAATTGATCAGCTTGTTCGGTAATTTGCTAAATGTTTAAACGTACTTCATAAGCATTAGGCGTCTAGGAACTAGTCAGAAGTTTACTCGATACTCTTACCTCACCTACTATGAGCAGAAGTAACCATTGTAAAAGCATGATGGCGTAGGTCATTTCGCTTCAATAACAGGTAGCATTGAAAGGCCTCACGTGTGTTAATACTCAATACATTAATTGTTCATTGGTTTCATTTAACTCCAAAAATCAAGAAATCTTATGCTTTTTGAAATTAGGTAAACCTTAATTACTAGAAAAAAATCGATGGGAAACGTTTGCAAAGCTGTGAAATAACTCGATCGTAAACTGAAAAACATGTAAACAGGGCCGGCCTCGGCCGCTAAAAATAAATCTAATATTTCGGAATATTCCCGACTCGCGCCATTCCTCAGACTAGCTCGTAAATATATGAAGTGTGTTACTGGACGCTTCACATTTAAAATATTTTATGATTAGAATACAGGTTCATTCTCTTAAAGGTTGTTATGGCAATAGATATTGTTGCGGTGCCGAAATTCCGGTAAAAGATATCTACCAATCTGCGTATTGTGAAGCGATTCTTGATAATTCCCACTTTAGGCCCCGTAAAGGTTTTCCCTATTCAAGCACGTAACTCTTGAGTACCTACTTAGTAACTTTATTGTGAAAAGCTTAAATCCATGAGCTGAATTATTCATCAAACTATCCTAATCGAGAATCATCAATCATATTGAAACGTTTATTTTTCGTACAATCGTGTTGTCATTGCACACGACTCATACAAGTATTCAGTCGAACCTACATCCACAAAGCTCGGTTTAACATAACTAATAGTTATGACTCAAGTTGAACTTGTGACTCAGTATAGATTGTAACAGCTTATCTTTATACTTAACCTAATAAATCAATAACAAAGCACCTTCCGTTATCAATTTATTAAACTCGATATCGAAAGCACACAGATTAAAAATACCGTTGACAAAATAATTTTGACAGATCTGAGTTTTATTTTAATAAAAAAAACTCCTGTTTTTTCATGATTTTTTTTCCTGTGTGGTATTTTTATTTAACGGAACAATGATGAACGGCAATGAAAGTGTTAGCAAAAAATCTGAGGGCCAGTGTCAGCCCGCAGGTCAGACACAAAAATAGATGTAACGGACTTTTCCAGCTGTGAACACAGAGTACTGTGTCTTTCCCAATGTACACCATCAATGCTAATAACTATTGCGAAATGACACGGTGTGACTGTGTGTCGGTAGTTGGAAAGTGTGCGTGCGGTCGATTGGAATGGTGCCGATGCGAGGGAATGAGTCGCGAAGTATTTTTAGTGGAGTGACCAACGATTGTTTGTGGTTAAAGTAGTGAAAACTTAGCGGTTTGTCTGCTGATATTAAAAGCTAAAACTTTAAGATTTTTAATCTTTGTTTTGCAGTGGCTTTCACAAACATTCAAGACACATGCACAAAGACACCCAGACAAACGCTACACGTCGATCGAATCGGTGACACATCGAGCACAGTGAGCTTAGCATGATTACCTCAAGTACTCGTCTATCTGTGCTCCCGTAGAAATAATTTACAAATCATATTTTTCGTACCTATATAGAAAGCCACTATGAAGCAAAGTCCTTCCCCAAATTCTACGCCACCTCCTACCAACCCGTTCAGTAGGTATGTGTTCAATTCATCCCGACATCTCATCCTGGGCAATCCTCAACAATCTCTCGGCAAGATAACACCGGTAGGGGAAAAGTGTAAGGACAGAGAAAAAAAAACTGCTTCCCAATGCTGAGCAAAGTCTCCCACAAATCCTTCCGCGATTCTCTATCCTACGCGACATGGAACCAGCTCATGTGTTATCCGCTAAAGCGACCACATATCGCAGCGGAGCCATTTATCAGCTGGTTCCCATCATGTGGTAACATTGTGCAGTCATTATCCAAGAAAATTACACATACTGTCTACAGCTTTGCCTCACAAATATGCACAAAACAGAACAGTAATAAAAACCTAGCCAGAAGAAAGTTCTAGAATTCGGAACCCGCTATCGCTTCATCCTATAACCTACATCATTTATTTGGAAGGACAATAAAGATTGAAATACAGATTTCGCTATGAATATTCACGCTTAAAATAAGCACTGTGTGTGTAATAATAATTCTGACTTTGAAGATCTACAAAATCTCAGGCTGTTAAACTAGAATATCTCATTTCTAAGACGTTACCTTCAGTTTCGTAGAACTAACAAAAGATAAAGATAACATTTGGGTTTTAACTTCCGGACATAGTAAGAGATAACTTTTTCGCACAGGGAATTCCTTAACAAACATTTAAACTACCTGCGTACCTAGATTATCTATAAAAAAAACAAACCCACTGTGGGTGTCATAAATAGTTTTTAAATATTACCTCATTAGTAGACAATAGCATCACTTTTGAATACCTTAACCTTTTTTTTGTCTTGACTCTTGGCCCTTGGGCTGAATGGCGTTGACATCTGTGCATTGAGATTGCTGGTCCAAACAATTAGTGTTCCAAATATATATTTAGATAAATCAAATACAATTCTTTTTATTTGATTTATCTAAATATAATTTGAGGACGGACTAAATTATATCAATCCTCGGTTAATGATTCATTTATTCATTGGAGATCAGCTCATTCAATTTAAGCAATAGTAGTTTATTTGATGGATAGCCGAGTGGTTGTGGTCACCACGCCAAACCCACTGAGCGTGACGTCTCACGGTTTCGATCCCCGAGTAGGACAAGCGTTTGTGTTATACACGAAATGTTTGTCCTGAGTCTGAGTGTCTTTGTGCAGTTCACTTGAACTCCGCAACCCCCCGCGACACAAGGATTAAATTCCTTATTCCTAAAAAGAAGGAAAAAGCTCAAGTTGCACTCTAAGCAGTAAAAAATAAAACGACGTTTAGAGGAATAACCTTTATATTCATTTCTTTCATAGTTCCACTGTTAACTATGCGCTTAAAGGCTACGTTACACCGCGTGCATTCTACATCCCTCTCTTAACAAACATTAAGTTTTACGTGAAAAAAACAACTGTGTGATGTCAAAAATACATGGCAGTTTCTTAATAATACGATTCACAAAATTCTTATGTTCAAAATTGCGAGGACATTGCTGTTTTACAATAGTTACGACGAGACTTTTAAACTATGTAATCGAAAATCTTTTATAATTAATTATTTAACCGTTGAAATTAAGTGTTATTGTTGATTGTTGTTTCTTCGTGCTCTTAGGATCATTTTATGTTGATACCGGTCGGTATTTTATAGATCAATGTTAACTATACAAACATACAGATTGTATTATATTTTCAGAACAATGTTTCATCATCTCCGTATACACAAGTACATCAAAATCCTGAGACAAGAAGAAACCGCTTACTTGCATACGAACCCTAATGATCATTGAACATGCTCCCAAATTCTCGTTTCAACCAGACCTTAAGCTAATCACAATAAAGTTTAAATTCCTTTGAATTACCAACGAAAATTGCCGGGATATAGGACACAACCACGTCGATAACGTGTTATACCTTGTTTAGAACAAGAGTACGACGCATATTTACAAAAGCCATAGTTCATCAGCGTCCACACTGAACAACAATAGTCTTCAACTTTGGATAACTTCGGTATATCTCCAATAACTGTTAGTCAATGGTTTACTATAAAATGGGGATGTTGACTTTTTTATCCGTCTTGTAGACCAACAAATCATATTACACCCATAATTCTTGCTGCTCTTTTTTGAATCAATAAATATCTTGTTCAACTCGCGTTTTCATTCTCCGTCTGTCAGTGACTAGTGACGTCATAAGTTCGTATGACGACACTGGCTCCAATCCTCCTAATATTTTTGTCCTGTCTGACGGTTTAAATAGATTTTTACTTTTGATACCCAGCCAACATCCCCATGATACGCGAGAGGGTCATACACTAGCTCTCGATAACTGTCCTATGTAGAATTTGACAAATATCTTTATTATTTCAAAACTTCAACATCATTTAAAAAACTTACCACATATTAATATCATCTAAAACCCTTTGAATCCTTTTGATCACTATAAAGAGGTATTTTTGATACACGATTTTTGTGAGAAGCTTTCTAAGAGAATTTTTAATGAATATTATTACTAAATACAACCTCTCGACCACTTTGTTCTCGAGTCGATAAGCGACTGTTTACGTCATAGTAAAAATATTTTCAATAAATTGTACTATTTACAAAACTTTCGCAATCCAAAACTGTACGATGTTATTGGTAACAATATTAATTGTGTAAATTGTAAAATTCCGACGCATAAACTAAATCGTTATAAGCAATAACAAAAATAATATATTTTGTGATGATCACTCATAATCAACGTAAAATTGAACATTTATAAAAACTGATTATTTTATGTAAAAAAAAAGAAAACTGCAAGCATAATATTGTCTCTGTTAGAGTCAAAATAATAAACACTATATTAGTTTATTACCGACAAACCTCGATCGTCGCAATAAAAAATAATTATGAATAAAAAAAATCCAAAACACTAACAGTAACTGTATAAAATCATTCAACACAGGATAATCATTAATCTGCCAAGTAATAATAATTAAAGCAAGTCTTAAGCAAACGACAAAAAAAATCTCATATACTTTTTTTTTTAAACACGTTACTAACCTTATTTATAACCATTTACTTTGATTCGTACACAAAATATGTCATTTTATTCTTAACTTACGTCTTAGTGTAGACATTCACCGAGAAAATACAAATAATAATGTAACACTTGACAGTAGCCGACTTCGAGTGCGCACACGCATACTATACACAATATTGTTAGCACATCACAGATCATCTATAGACTTAGCGAAATTGCATGAACATTTATAACATAGAATCGACAACCAATACCTTCAAACACACACAACTATACTTTCTTTAAAATTAATTTTGTACACTCGTGATTATTGCTATCTCTATATTTTATTCATAATACTAGATTAATAAATTTGACAGTATTCATGTAACATTAAATCTAATTTTCAAGTCAATAAAGGTTATTTTCCATTGAGTAACTGTAATAATATTTTTATCAATATAACTATATTTATTTCATTTATGTGTGTCTTACTAATATTTTGAACAACGTGTTTGTTTTACGATTAAATCTATATTTTTTCGTACTTTTTTGTTTTGATTATACAGGGTGTGCTTTATAAAAGGGTCCATGCAATTCCTCTAATGAGGCACACATCACGCTAACAAAAATACAGCCTTACAACAACGCACGCCTCGCACTGCTCAACAGACGTTACGAATATAAATTACTCTTAAACCTAACTTATATAAAACGCGATAGCTTAGCTTATCTCTATAGAAAGCTAATTCCCATTTGGCTTCTTTTAAGTTGAACCATAATTATGTCTTGTTTAACACCTACGCTAGGTTATATTAATAAAAAAATGCCTTAATTTGGTATAGCTGTTAAAATTCGTATTTTGTATACAAATTGAATTCAGAATCGCCACATTCTGGCGTCTGTCCATTTATATTCCGTTTATAAATACTAATATCTTACATTATTTTAACTTCATTTAGGATTTGTGAAAAATATTTTACTGAGATCCCTTATGTGTTCTTTAGTTTGTTCCGTCTCAATACTGCAACATACAATCTATTATTATACTTATATACTGCAACTACTTATATTTTAGTATGAATAGATACAAGACATAAGTTATAAGTTCACCTTTTTATTTTAACGAGCGATGCACATCCACTTCTAGGTGCAAACATTATCCAAACCCAACATCTGTGCCCAAACCAAATGAAATAAACATTAGTGCCGGAAGACAAAAATAATTTGGAAGACAATTGTCCGAAACCTTAATTTTGCAATCAAATCACAATTTTAAAAATTAATGACTAAAATAAATGCTATTCATATGGCATCTAACTCTTTAGAACATATACTGTGGCTTACTACACATTGACATCCATTTAAATAACAAAACCTATCAAATTTAGTTCGATCTTCATTTCACTTCAATTACCGGGTAACCTGTTGTCTGGTTTTTAGACAGCGAATTCTTACTTTCGCGACTAAATTCCGCTATAGAGAAAACTTGTGTAAGTTTTATTGATTTTAAAATTTCGCCATAAAAGCTAGAGCTAACTAGAGCAAAGACTAGAGCAAACAAGCTCAAATGTGAGCAACGAAGATTGATCTTACCATTGATATTCTTGTTCTTGGTACAACAACATGCAGTAAGCCACAGATATACACATCCAACACAACACTCCGTGCCTTGCAATCAGTCCGCAGTTCACGTTACACTGTTCACATCGACATCGTCGTCCGTGTCACTAGTGTGGAGTCACAGCTCGCGCGCGGTCGCTCGAAGGCCTCAAAAGAAGCCGATCAACTCCTACTCGATGTTGCTCCGAGGACCGTCGATTGGCATCGTGTGCAGGACCTCGTCGAGAAGCTGCAGGGCTCTGGGGACGAAATTAGTCATTAGAAATTCTGATAACAACATAGGGATAGCGACATAGTGATTAATTACCACAGCTATATAATACCTATGTGGCTGGGGCTATCAATCAAATATAAGTAACTTCTGACTCCTTACAAGTAAATATTCTGGAGTGTAATGAACTATCTAGGAAAAATTGTGTTTTAAAGATTTACCTATTATTAGAAATAATATAAGGTGTGTAATAGTAGAAATAGTAATAGTGCAAGGCCGTGTTCACAGTGGGCATGTTTAAAAGTAATTGGTATTCATTCTCTATTTCTATACTCGATACCCACATCAAAGTCATTTTTACCGTTTCTTTTTGCACATAATAAAGCTTGCATGATACTACACCCTTTAGCGTCGAAATATTAAAATAGATTCTCTTCTGTTACTGTACAACATGTACTGTACTGTGCAGACTGCCAACAATCCTACCTGTGCAGATGCACCTCGACCCAGCAGGGAGTCTCCTTGATGGAGGTCCGCGGGTAGTCCGGTCCCCAGCCCTTCACGAACGACAGCCGCACGATGCACAGCCGACGCAGGTCGTCCACGCCGATGCCCGCCGCCGCCGACAGACCTGCAACATATTACGGCTTATAAATATAAGATACAAAAGAATGAAGTTGTTAGAGACAACCGGACTGAGTACAATTAGTCTTTAAAGTTCAACATAATTGATAAAAGTACAGATTTGAAGCCTGATTAAGTTTCACGTCCGAAATCTTAGCCTAGAATACAGCCTTCTTTAAGAAAACTACTCCCGAACTAAGGAAGCTAATCCATGAGTCGCGAGAGTCATACACGCCCAAAAAGACTCAAACTTAGGGCAAGCATTCCTAGATCGCAAAAATGCTTGTTCAACGCGGAGATCGATCCCAAGACACGTCTTGCACATAGGCTTTCCGTGCGGACAAAATGGTGACTCAACAGCGATATCTCATGCAAAATACATATTTGCTTTGAATGTAGATCATTTTAAGAGATTGTTTCCAAGCTACACTTGTTCATGGTGACATAGCTCGCAAAATGTATATTTGGTCTAAATGTAGATCTGTTTAAGAGAGTATGTTAGTTACGTACACTTGTTCATGGTGGGGTGTTGCGGCTGTATGTGCCCGGCCACGGCGGCGGCCTGCGCGGCGGCCGCGGCCTGCGCGGTGGCCGCCTGCGTCTGCATCTGGCGGTGGCACTGCCGGAGGTCGAACACCTGCGTGACAGGAAAGTAAGGGTTGTAGGAATTGAAAATTTAATATTAAAATCGTGGTATTGAATTTCGGTTTGTGGCATATGGACTTCGTTATAAGGGAAGTTTAAGTTTAAATTGATTAAAATTGTGTTTATTCTCGAAGAATTTCTGTGGCAAAACATTTAAACATGCATGAAGACGAAAATAAAGTTGAATTGTTAAAGAAAAAATATATAAAAATGTATAATCTCATGTCAACGTAAATAGGGTACAATCTTAGCAATTGACCAAGACCAAGATTACCGGACCAAGCATACATAACAATTGAATTTTCTATTCTTCATTCGATATATTTTAATCCAGCCGCTCCTGACTTTCACCTATTTTACTGGCGTTATTTTTTAACTTATTCAATTCTCTCTGCGATAAATTAATTATAATACTGTATCACATACCTTAATACAAGCGGAGGGGTATATCTTATGCACGGCGTCCCCTGGGGCCCGGCCGGCCTCGCGGTCCAGGTAGTAGGACTGCACGAACACGGAGTGGTCGGACAGGCAGCGCAGCCACACGTCGCCCTCGCCGCGCAGGTCCAGCTGCACGCCCTTGCCGATGTGCAGTCTGTAATGTAACAGATTATATAGATATGTAGACTGTAAAACTGCTTAGAAAACACTGAGAGCGCGTTCAAACTAAATGGTTAGTGAGTATGACTGTCTGCAAGCTCTGTTCTGCCCCGTTTTGACATTATTTATGCAAGAATATTCTTCACTACATAGTATAAAACAAAGTCGCTTTTTCTGTCATGTGTCATGTTGTATGTCCCTATGAACGCTTAAATCTTTAAAACTACGCAACGGATTTTGATGCGGTTTTCAACAATAGATAGAGCAATTCTTGAGGAAGGTTTTAGTGTATAATAAGTTTAGGTTTTGTGTAAACTGACAATATTACAACGATATTAGTTAAACATGTCGGAAAAAATTAAGCCATTCGAGAGCTTTCCTCGAGAACGCTGCCAAAACCTTTTGAGTTACAACAAAACTATGTATGGCGGGTTCGTACCTCTTTAATAAATCTACAAAAAAGTCCGCGGTGGTATATGTCTATCTTCCAAGGATAACCCACAATAACCATTTTTATGTGTTTTCTTAATACAGTAAAATTATGGGTTATTTACGAACCTATTTTTAACAATACAGTATTAATCCTTATCCAAATAAATAAGTTAGATATATTATACATGTAATATAGAACAAAATTGCCTTTTACACTACACCAAAAAAGTGAATAGGTAATGAGTTATCGTAATATTAAAATCTCCGCGCGAGAAATTAAAAATCGATGAAACGTAGCGAAGATATCGTTGGCATCTATATACTAATATACTTATACTAATATATAAAGCTGAAGAGTTTGTTTGTTTGTTTGTTTGAACGCGCTTATCTCAGGAACTACTGGTTCAAATTGAAAAAATATTTTTGTGTTGAATAGACCATTCATCGAGAGAGGTTTTAGGCTATATATCATCACGCTGCGACCAATAGGAGCGAAGAAAAAGTCATAACTTATATCTTCTAACCACGCAGACGAAGTCGCGGGCAACAGCTATAATGTTATAAATATGAAAGTAACTCTGTCTGTCTGTCTGTCTGTCTGTTACGCTTTCACGTCTAAACCACTGAGCTGATTTTAATGATATTTGGTACAGAGAGTTGACCTTGAGAAAGAACAGGGTAGTTTTTATCCCGGACTTTTGAAGAGTTCTCTTGGAAACGCGATGTAACCGACCTCGACGCGAGCGAAGCCGCGGGCGAAAAGCTAGTTACAAATAAAACAATATTACGCCAATATACGCCAGGATTTTATGCCAGCGACCACGGGTGTCGTAATGACTACACACAGCATAGTGTAAGTGAATATGTGTGGAAACAGAATACACTTCGTAACATTCTTACGTTTATCATTGTATCGCTTTATTTGGTGGACTTACCTCGCGCGCTCGCTTTGTTCTGTCCTATGAACGTTACTGAGAGCTCCCAAACAGAATCTGTTGCCACCAGAAGGATCCACGTAACCGTCAACCTGAAAGAAATAGTTTTATTTATAGTAACATATAACTTTTCAGCAACTCAAATCATTTGCCCATGAGATTGAGAGCACAAGTACACAAACGAGACTAACGCCAATATTCAAAAACAATAATAGCCACGATATACGTCTTTGTCATGCTTCTGGTAAGTTAGAAAGACGTCGTTTTCAGGATTTTTTCCTGTAGCGTTATATACATTTTTTAATGTTCTTTCAAGTCGTTCAATGAATAATAATGAATAAGCATTTGTTTTTTTTTTCTTTCGTCTTACAAACTGAAATTAATTAAGTTAGAGAGAATGGGAAACTCTGGACACTCGTGACGACACTTCTGTGTATACATTTTAATTACGTCCCAAACACAAGTCCCTCTCATAAACTTTAAAGCAGTTTCAAATCATCTTTGTCATTTTTTATCGTTCAGATAAAGTAAAAAATATATCCCTAATATTCCATTACTACATAATCTGTTTAACGGACTAAAGCTTTCTACTTTTTATGTCCAACTCATTATTGTATCAGTATAATGCCGTTGTTCCACAGATCCATACTCACGGTAACGTTGGGCCTGCTGGAGGGCACCTTGAAGGTCTCTCCGACCTGCGTGTCCAGCTCGAAGTAGGCGACGGAGCACCAGTACTCCGGGGCCGGCTGGCTCGATAGCAGACCGCCGGGGTTGCCGTTATCTGAGAGGAAGGTATAAACTTAGACTAGAAGGTTCTTTGGCAGATAGTTTTTTAAGTTTCCTTGAATTTACTTATTAACACATTTTTTTACAGGTAATGATACAATTCCCTGACCTCTGAACTACTTTAAACAAATTTCGGAAGTGTATTTTGGCCTCTATATCTATACTAATATATAAAGCTGAAGAGCTTGTTTGTTTGTTTGTTTGTTTGAACGCGCTAATCTCAGGAACTACTGGTCCAAAGTGAAAAAATATTTTTGTGTTGAATAGATCATTCATCGAGGAAAGCTTTAGGCTATAAACCATCACGCTGCGACTAATAGGAGCGAAGAAACACATGAAAATGTGAAGAAAAACAGGGCAGGTATAAATCATAACTGACATATTATTATCTTCTACCTAGCGGCTAACTATTGGCCTCTTGGATACTTAGTTGATTCCCGACTCAAATCAGATAATGATTTTTTCAAAATTATATATGTTTTCAAAATGTGCAGCTATATTTGCTGCTTTTTCTCCAGATGGCAATTTTAGTGAAACAGTATGCAAATGATAATACCATTCTAATCTTTATACAACTCACAATAGTGATGATGCGCGGGCGCATCAAGCGGCACTGGTGGCGCGGCGGGGGGCGGAGCTAAGCTCTGCGTATATGTCAGAGTGTTGTTACCAGTCCATGTACCTGGAGGAATAACACATAAATTAAATTTTTAAGTTATTTTCGTAGCGGGAGTACAATATTTTCCCTTCATCTTGCTTTGTTCTTCCTAAGTCCTTTAAGGTATGCCTCAGCTTGAAACTGGTTTAATGGTATGGAAAAATAATCTGACTATTCCATATAAGGTGAACAATAATTGAATAAAACACGGAAAAACGGTTTCCGTTTAGTTGTGGATCACATAAATGCGAGGATCACACCTAAGTGGATTTAGCGTGGTGACCTATGCACTCAGCTATTCTAGACTTGCTCTTGTTAAGCCTTAATTAATTAAAGTCAATTCTCACCTTGTTGCTGCTGATGCTGCGTGCGATGCGGCAGCGGGCTGGGCTGCGGCGCGGGGCTGCCGTCCGTCGCGAACCCGTTCTGCTGCGAGCCCTCGCCCGACCCCGGGGACACTGTACCGCTAGCGTGGTTCTCTGCTATACCTACATCTGGGCACATCGTGATGGTTATGTTAATTTTTTTTTCTATATAAGGTTTACTAAATTTATTGTACACTCACATCCTGTTCAACAACTTGATACTTGTACATGATAGAATCAAATTTCTAAAATATAATCGTAGTAAGATCATTGGTCGAGAAAACTACTAAACTACTACTAAAATGAACACATAAAATTCAAGGTAAACAAAGTATACTAACTTGGTAAAGGTTGTTGCGCTAGCTGAGCAGTGTCATTGGTAGTTTGTTCTGAAGTGAAGAAGGTCGTGTTTGGACCGTCAATGAGAGGAGTCGTCGCGCCCGGCGACATACTGACTGGCATTGCAGCTAAAACACACGCAGCAATACCATGTAGCAATACATCCGAATTATATGAAGTACCTACCCTTAGTATTAAGTTAGTTCACAGTCCACATAAGGCAAAATCTACCACAATAATGAACGCACAAAACGTGAATTTAAAATAAATATAAAGTGCAAATCAAAAAGAAAAGCTTACAATGATTCATTCTTTTAGGCAGCCACATGGCCCGCGCGTCCATAGTATCGGGCGGCTCGAGTTTGGGCGCGACGGCGCGCTGCTGCGCCATGGCCAGCTGCTGCGGGCTCGGCAGCGACAGCGGCCGGCTCATGCTGGGCATCTGCGGCGTGGCCGGCGACATGCTGGGCGCGGCCGCCACGCGCGGCGACGCCAGCCCCGCCGGGCCCAGCGCGCCCGCCAGCGCCGCCGCGTGGCCCAGCAGCGCGGGCGCCGGCGCCCCGTGCGCGTGAGCCCCGCCCGCCCGCAGCGCGGCGCGCGGCGCGTGCGCCAGCCCCGCGTGCCCCGCGTGCCCCGCGTGCCCGGCGTGGTTCCCGTGACCACCAGAAAACATGTTCGGGACGCCCTCGGGCGCTACCACACAACGCAAAATAAATACACCATGCAGCAAAAATAAAACAAATTATATCGCCAATAACAAATTATACAATAAACACATTGAACCTCTTTCTACTATTGACATTGATAAATTAAAATGTAAGCATCAAATTATAATTACGATGCCTTTGGAATAAGTTTGCCAAAACTCAACCAAAGTTGTTTAAACGTAAGATCTCCATCACACCACATCAATATTTTATCTAAAACACTGCACATTGACAACAATAATTGCAACAAATTCTTACTTTGTCCTTGGTTAATGATAATGTTGGCTGTCGGAAACTGTTGATGATGGTGTGGCATAGACGAGTGGTGATGTCGAGGACTAGTGGCATGGTGCTGTATGGTCACCATCTCTCCGGTGTCCATATCCATTCCATTTCCGCTGAGGCCAGCTGTGTACTCGTCCTTTACTAACCTACTGGGACCCGACTGAAGTGTTAGGCCTGATAAATCTGTAAATGTTTTCTTCATTGGAACACAAAACAACACATACACTGGAAAATTAGGACTGTGAACAGAATTAGCTAGATGAATGCAATCAACCAAAAATCTGGAAGTAACTGACGTGAAAGTTACGGCGCGACCCTTTACTACGGCATGTTTAATAATAATACAACTTCTTCCATTGTAGAGATCCGTCTAGACATATAGTTGTCTATCCTAGACTAAAAACCGGTTTTAAACACAATAAAACATTGAAAGCAATAGATAATTGTTGTGAATACTGACCAATTCCAGGGGAGACGACCCTTTCGTAATGGTAGGGGTTGACACATACTGAGTCACATTTCAAATCAAAGGCAAACTGACAGAACTTGACGTGTTTGAGCTCATTCTTGTGTAAGTCTGGCCATCGCCATATGCGCGCGTAGATTACGTGTGGAAAACCTTTTCTGCCTGCCACCTGAAACAAATGATAAATATCAAGAGATCGAAATTCTAGTAAGATAGTATTATTTATTGGTCATGTACACCTGCAAATTCATCCATAGGTGTTTACTTTCCTAAAAACAAGTTATTTTACAAAGCACTTGTTCTTTAAGTTTTAACAATGAAATACAGTTCTAAAAAACCTTATTTATGAAATAAGTATCGCCAGTTAAAAATAATGGGATTTCTTTTCAGAATGTTCTTTTAAAAGAATATTAAACATAAAAATCAAAACTCAAATTTAAAAAACAAATATGTATCAATACTTATTTATACCTAATTCCAACCTTCAAAATTACTTTCAACTGCTACAATCAAATGACCTTCCTAGCAAAAAATATAACAGTTGTTTGATTATATTTCATGCAGCAATAATAAGCCCTTTATTCTGCATATAGAGTAATTCAAAGTTTTTGAAGGGTATATAATAGCATTGGCCTCCATTGAACTTTGTCTTAAACTACCATTCAACAAATTGTATTTTGGTTTTTACATATCATAGTAACTTTACTTTACTTTACTATTGCTTTGTTCTAAAAAAAAATATTAGATTAAATTTGATTTTATAAATTTTAATTTCTAAGTTGGTGCAACATATTTTTAAAATGTTTATCTCTGTATGGAGTAAACAAAAATGTTCAATAGTTTCATAAAATAACTACTGATGCAACATTTTTGTTTTTGTAATAGTGACATTGTTATCTA
Organism: Trichoplusia ni; assembly: GCF_003590095.1. Lineage (NCBI taxonomy): Eukaryota > Metazoa > Arthropoda > Insecta > Lepidoptera > Noctuidae > Trichoplusia > Trichoplusia ni. The sequence goes on along the minus strand of NC_039489.1, from coordinate 1,782,256 downwards.
ATCATCATCATGACAATCTAAAACTTAAAAACTTAACAAAATTGGTGGTAAATAAATATAACCTAATCAAGATTTAGAAGTGACACTATAATTTGAGTAGGAAAGAAGTGAATTTTAATTCTCACCCAAAAGAACTTCAATAAGACCCATATCAAAAAATACCTTTGAATTTAAACTAAATAATTCCAGTCCATAGTTTTAAGGTTATTGAAAACATTACAGGATTTCAAACAGAATCATACCAATAAGAGGACTACTATAAATTATATCTGATAGTTAAAAATATTACATTAAAAAGAAAAGAAACAAACTTGCTGACCATCCGTCATAGTATGCTGATAAACTTAAACACTGTAATGTTGATTAATCAGATTAATATAAACATACCTGTAGGCGACCATCAAGAGTCCTTTGTATAGTAACACATTTGCTAGGGTGAGCCCCATTGGTAGTTATTGCTGTGATCAGAGAATCCAACTCATCTCGCTTCTCCTTCAGCTTCTTGACAAGAGACTCAATGGCACGCTTGGAGAAGCCCTCACTCTCACCACCCTGTCTGTGGCACATGAGAGAGTGCACAATGCTCAGGCAAGCATCTGCAGACGTCGGTGCCGTAGTATTCATAGCTAAAAAGAAAGTAAAAAGGCTTGAAGGTTAAAAATAAAAGAATATGTCTATAAAGGAAATCAAATGTAAATCTTCTTCAGAGAACCCTTAATATATGAGATAAGATATAATAGAACAGTTTTGCATTATTTGAATTCATAGAATCACATTGCGATAAACCTAGCAAAAAGATAATTAATTTCGAATCAGAATACAAAAGTACAATAGATAAATAGTAAAGTTTTGACTCAACGTTAATATTGTGTAACACATTGGTTATACCCAGAATATAGCTTCAGAATTCGGGGAAAGATCAAATGTTATTTCACATATTCACACAGATATGTCATAATAAAACTGAAAATAAAAGGAATTATTCACATAACGAAACGATCTATTTTGTGATATCCTTACAGCTAGGAAATTACCTGATTGCTGCACCGGACCTGAGTTATATAATTATATATGAAAGCATTTATTCACTCGGCTTCTACGCACTGAAATTATTATTAAATTGACAAAATTAATTTATTTTATTGTGAGAGGATACCAAAACAGAAAGCGACATTTTGGCGGGCCATAGACACATAGATCATTTGGCATAGCCCATAAAGTCTAAGCACCCGAGTGCTGCGCCTTTAGTTTCACATAGTTATACTTTAAAATTCAACATCATCATTTATCATTGTACTCATGCTATGTTAAAAATCCTGCTATGCTAACAGAAATATAGGACACAACCGACACAATAAAAATAATCCACTAAAAAATTAAAGTTCTCAAAGAATAATTTTAATTTTTTCAAAAAAATTTTTAGTTAATTTTCTTATTTACCCATAAACATGATTTATTATAAAAAAACTTTGATGTTTTTTTCTCCTGTCATAATTTGTCTCTTAGGAAATTACGAAATTATTTTATTTTCTTGCAAGGGTCACGCTGTACTTCTGTTTTAAATGTTTAATGATTATTTACCACAATAACATGAAACGAAACGTAATTATCTGTCGAGTTGGGTGATGACAGCGAGTTTTGACAAATTCTCGTTTTTAATTTCTTCTAAAAAGTCAAAACGAGTTAAAAATAACAAGAAATAATGATCTCTCCTATTCACGTTAGTTAATTAGCTGTTGGAATTCATGTAGTGTTGATATCCATATGTTTGTCGCAATTTAATATTTGCAAATAAAGTGGGTGGATTCCGTTTGTACTAATAAGCGGAGTGTTATTTGTGTCATGCCCGCAAAATATACGGAAAGTGTTAATAATGAAAAGTGGATGAAAAATGAAGGGTGTCGATAGTATTACAGCCGACCGTGAAGGAATGACACACAAACCGATTGTAACATGTAAGTGGTGTTTACGTTAAATGTTTTTGTATGAAGTTGTTACGTGAAACATATTAATGTTAATTTGGTGTTAGGCTCGGGCGATTGGAATCTGTTTTGCACCCTAGAGGCCCCGCTGGTGGCCGCGATACCGCAGGACTCCTGCGAGTGGAGAAGGTCGTATGGGAGAGCAACCAAGTCTGTTTATTTGGAGGCATCATTCACCAAATTCAATAAAGACAGACAGTCTGAATTGAATCTATTGAAGAAGCCAATATTTCATATTTACTGGACAGATTGTGTGGTTTGTATTTATTATGATATAGATAAATATTTACTAATATTAATTTTTAAAACACTAAGGTGTAGCCTAAACATTCTGATTATTTACTTAAAAAAAAATCTTTCTCAACTCTGTATAATAACTGCTAAGTTAAATATGAAATGCAACAATTCTTTTTTTTCTAAAACCTCATACATTTATTAAGTTATTCCAAAGTAATAATAAAAATGCCTTATATTACGTAATCAACAAAATAAAAGCAGAGTTATCAATCACAAAAGTAATAAAACATTTTACTGTATTATAATACATTTTTACTGTCAATTGAATAGATGCATGAATTGTAAAGTACCCAGTCTTAATCCAGTAATGTTCATAGTATTGTCTGAATTTATGTTTCATAAACATGTACAATATAAACTTCTTAATTATTTTACACAGAAGCATCATAATGGTAGTTTTAATTGCTTCCATTGAATTTAATTGGCCATTTTATTTTATTTACATACATATCAGATTTGGCTAATAGACTGTAAGTGCATATTGTCACTTACAGTTGCACATTTTTATGTTTTGTCTGTTACGATATGCATGTCATGTGTGACTAAAAAATATTTTCTTTTGTTTTAAATTTATCTAAGTATTATCAATTATAGAAAGTAAAAAATAAGCATTTCTAACAGGACATAGAATATTACAAGACAACTCTAAGAGAAGATATAGAGGCATGGCTGAAGCAACTAGAAAAAAACAAAATTACAGACTGGATGATAGTATTAGTAGAGACTTATGACATACGAAAGACAAATAAATTACTGCCGCGGACAACTGTACTGGACAAGATAAAAGGAGACTTTGGTATAAAGCAGACAGAAGATAGATTTATATCTGTAATTAATCCTATAAAGTCCGAAGCAAGGAGTGCGGAGTCATGGAGGGCTCTTGTTGCGAAAATAAGGCACTTTATCCTCGTGGCGTATAATAAAACCCTTATTAAGTTTGAGGAGTACATGAGAGAGCAGAGAGAGAAACGAAATGATCCAGAGTGGGATTTTTGTAAATATTTTATTTTGCAGGTTTGTACTTTATACTGTTGTATTGACTTAAAATTTTGCGATTTTTTTATTGTCACTCATATTGTGAATAAGACCTAATATTTTCATATGCAAAAGCATAGTAGTTATTATTAGGGCCATTCAGAGTAACTGAATTCTAGCATAACTAAGTATATGTAGTAGTCCCATATAAACGTAGGCTTAAAAACAATCTTATTTTAGTATAATATCACATAATGATATGTATTAATGTCTCATGATAAAATCATGTGTAGGCTAAATTAGGATACAGGCTTTCCTTAAATTGTGTCCCAGCATCTTAATAAACTTTACTATTTTACAGGAACAACTAGCATTTGTACTTGAAATGCTAGGTTTGTATGACGAGGCATTAGTCCAGTATGATGAATTAGACGCACTGTTCTCCCAATTTGTGCTCAATTCCAATGTGACGGAGAGTCCAAAATGGCTTGAGACATTCAAGCAGCCTGTGACGTCATGGCAGGCTGTGAGACTGACTGCGTTAGTACCTCAACATCTGAGGGAACTGATTATAAAGAAGAAAGCTTCGCTGTTGGACTTCAGGAGTTATTTGTTCCAACGTCAAAGTGCCATGTTGTTACCGTCTTCGAAACCTTGGGAGGTATGTATTGTAGATATTTCATTGTTTGACCACATGTGTATTATGTAGAGAAAGACGCTGGTGGTAGCTTGTTAAGGTTTGTGAACTATGAAGCTGCCAATCAGAGTAACTCAACCAATGCAACATCTGATTAATGAAAATAAATTTAAAAAATCACTTCAAATACGCCCATAATTATTTTCTTATAAGTTCATGATTTACTAATATCTGCACATTTTCTTTTTATTTTCTTTCAAAATCAAGAGCTCTTGTTTTAAATAGGCCTGGCTTTGGCATTCTGAAACTTAACTTTCAACTTGTTACCGGGAATAACAGATTTTACCAATTTTCACACAATAACTTTCAGATTCAAAACCTCTAATAAAAAAAATAATAATAACAATCACGCTTCTTATATCAAATATAAAGTAGATGAAGAAGCATATGTTGCGCATGAAACAACCTTGTGAGACGTATCATTGCCCACGCGAGCGTCGTTACAATAGCAGCACACGACACGATTAGCTCTGATTTATTAGAGATATAATCTATGTGGTTGCTGTGCCGCTTAATGATTGCTAAATATGTCTAATTACAAGTGGAATCAAGTGTAAAAAGTAAACAGTAATTAAAACTTCTAATCATTTGATGAGAGAAATAGCTTCAGGTTGATTCTTATAAGTTTATATCTGGATCCCGTGCCCATAGACAGGCAATCATCCTCTGTAGACAATTTACGCCCCAAAGAGGCAAACGGACAGTTAATTTTCTATCTGAAATGTAAAACTCATATCTCTCTGCACTATACGTAACTCGTGATATGAATTTATAACTAATTTTCACGTTTTATAAAATTCAACTCACGCGAATTACTTCTAGAATCGAACAGAGTTTCATGAGTAAAATATGAGTATAGAAAAGGATCTTTTAAGTATACGCCTTCAATTTTATTTGAATTTACTTCTTCCTTTCAGTAAGTAAAACTCCTTCTAATTCTATGATATACAATGGTCTCATAAATTATTAATAAACAACGAACCAAACGCGACCATTCGAGATAATTACTCTCCAATTAATGTCTAATAAGTGTTGCAGAAATCGTCTTATGAATTATTACTGCCGCCTATTACTACAGATCCGTCTTTAGTACTAATAATGATATAGGAAATTCAACCTTATGCCGTTGGTATAAGGGCGATTTTAAAGCTTTAAAGCAGGAATCTCGTGGTGGAGTGTACGATAGTTCAATAGAAATGTATGTGTTTCATTAGAATTTGTATCGGAATAGTAATGAATACTTAAAAGTGTAAAATAGATTGTTCATGCGGGTAGTTTTTTGCTTATACAAATCCTTTGGTTTGCAACGTCTGGACTGAATCATAATAAGACTTACTGACTATAGGTACTGCAACATTTTTGTAATTATATAAATTTTATCATGCTCGTTCCTGAATCATGAGTGTCAAAATCTTAGTTCAGCTATATGTAATGTAAGATGATATACTTATATAAGATAATATAACCGTTAAACCGTCGTATTATAAAACAATCGGATAAAATTCTCTCTTAGCTTTAAAATATTAATAGGTCTATAATATGTATAATCTCTTAAGTCATCCAAGAAGGCATGGCAATTCAGGATATTGCAATACGTTTTTGCGCACTTTTCAACGCAATCCTGTCATAAGCATTTTCAGTATAAATGTATGTTAATTGTATTTAGATAGGTTTGTAATTGTATACTAGCATGTTACACATCCAAGGTTACTGTGAAAGGTAAAAGAGAATGAAGTGATTAACACGCAATGCACAGCGTTCAGAACTTGCTTCGGCAGAAATGTGTTACTAGAAATATAAACGCGTAACAGCTTGTAAATGTCCCTCTAGACATTGGCCTATTAGGAAAGGTTTGAGTTTCGACCAAGTTTGCTCACTGTGGGTGGTGTTTTTCAGGTTTCCTAACGTTGTTTTCCTTCACCGCAAATGATGTCTAAGAATAATTAAAGTACACAGAATTCTGTCTTACATTATTAACAATCTGGCGCCACGCCCATTCGAAGCCATACATATAACCGCAAAGTCACAATTATATTCTACTCTAGACCCTCTAATTAAAACAATCAATAGGAATACCGTAAAGAGTTAGTTTGTGACGATTTAAATCGTACCTATATCAGAACCGGGTAAACTGATTTTGAAAACGCTTTGTCGATCAAGTCGCCGCGGGATAACTATGGGATAGGTATGTTTATTAGAAAATGCTAAACAAATGATTGTCTACTCAACAATTCTCTATTAACGGCTTGCGCAATAATTTTCTATTTATAAAAAGGTTAATAAATTCTTGTAATACTTTAAATACTTAGGCACTAACTGGTAAAGTACCGCCTTCTTGTATTCGATCTTCTATCCTTGTCTTGCCTATTACTGCATCACATTCTTTCATAATACTTTATAGCTGATTCTCTACCAAAGTTCTGATTAGTTAAGGTGCAATAACGCAAAGGATCACTCCTAAGGAACTACTTTTCAAAGTTTCATAAAAAAATGGTTTATAAACGAGTTACAGACTATTTTAGCACTTCAATTGAATGTACGAATATGGTCAGTCTACACACCAATACACTAGCGCCAGCGACTTTGTCCGCGCGATTATGAAGATAACCTAGCGGACGAAGTTAGGAATAAATATCGTATTAATAGTTTAGTGTGCACGTTTATAGTCTCCTCGTTTTGTAACATATTAAATTATTTATCTAATCCTATTTAAACTTTCAAAACAAATAGGCCATGTAACACAAAAAAATCTATTGGAATAAGTAATGCCTGATTGTAGCGTTCATACCAATAAACAAAACCTATTCAGCTTAATAAATTTAGTTTGAATTCATAACACACATCTGTAGTCAAACAAACTCACACTCAAATCACAGTTCCCCACTATACTTTACCATACTCACGACTGTTCACCATGACTGACCAAGTGACGCATTACATACTATTAGTAACAATGAGCTGCTTGTCCCGTAGTCGGTACAACTGTGTACTGTTGTGGTAGGTCAAGTGTACATGTTAATCAAGTTAATTATGTCATCCGGTATGTTGTTACTTGTTGCGCATTTTTAAATTATGTTGAAAGCGTTTTTGCATTGAAAGTTTAGTTTTTCAGTTGTAAAGTTAGTTTTTGAAGGTTATTGATTTATTGGCTGAAGTTTTTTTGTTTAATTTAAGTCTTGTCTTAGGCAAAATAAAAGGTACGCGCTGAAAGAAAAAACTTTTTGCATACAAATGATATTAAAGACCTGTTTATTAGTGTATTCTTCGAAAGCTTGTCAAACTAATTTTAATTTAAAGTAATGGTGAAATCGCCAACCGTTAGTCACCCGACGTTATTTCCACTCTATATGAAAATAAATATTTAGTTAAAATGTTATAATTCTTCATAAAAATCTAGAATTACCAACCCGGCAGTCAGCAAACGTAATTTTCATTCTAAATCTTAAGTTAACGGCTACTAATTGTTGTTATAAAGTTCATAAAAACCCCCATCTTTCTCAACCCAGATTGCCTCCCGTTGTCTATCCACCGTCCACAACACACTGGTCGAGCTGTCCCTGTTGGGCGCCAGCGCGGTAGAGGGCGCTGCGGCGTGCTGGGCGCAGCTCGCGTGCGCGGAAACCTTACGGGCGTGTGAGAGACTCGCCGCGAATAATAATGCGCTGGACATGTGTACTGCGACTCAGGCACCGTTATTGCATAATGCTAAGGATAAGGTGAGCTGGTATATGTAGTTGTTTTAATTAATTTAGATTGTAAGACTAAGAGCTTTTGACTCAGCCTTAAGCACGTCATAGCCGTGTGTATCGCTCTTCGAGTGGTTTCGGTCACCATGCTAATGGTTATTGTGATTTAAGTTACTAACTAGAGATCAGTGTTGCAATTGCCATCAAATTCAAGTGTTTCGTAAAGTTTATAGCATTGATAGGGGCAATTTGTGCTGGCAAAAGAACAACAATCTTGTTCCTAATGTAAGTCTTATGGCTCATCGCTATTCCATAGTTAGTAACAACAATTAGAAATCCGATCGTGCCCATGCCAAATCAAAACTAAGTCTTAATAGGTAAGTCTTAATCTACTAATTACACTCTATTTATCCCAGCTACACGAACTAGGAAAACTATGCGGCTTACTCCCGGGCTGTCCGGACCCTTCATCAGAACAGCTCCACCTGGTGGTGATGCTGTCAGCCGGCATGGGAGACAGCGAGCCCAACAACCAGCACCCGACGCCCACAGACCGGCTGAAGGAGGCGCTGTGCAGCAAGACTTGCTTTCAGCAGTATTATCTGGAACTGGCTGAGCTCGCGATGGGGACTTATAAGCATATTGGACGGTTAAGGTTGGTTTTCTGCTATTTACCAATTATAATAATTTTTCTCCTATCTACGAGAGCTCGTCAAACTGTGCGGCTTACTCCTAGGGTGTGCTGGACTGGACCTGTCTTTTTTGGTATGGGTTTATCTTCATGGCATTTATGCATAATAGACAGCGAGCTTAACAACCTGCACCCAAAGCATACCGATCGCTTGAAGGACCTACCCTTCCGCAAAATCTTCTTTCTAATGATAGGAACTTATAATATTGGGCAAGTAAAGAAAAGTTTTCAGTTGACTCCCATCCTGTTCGGACACTTTTTAACGCACCGCGTTTGGTCGGTGCCTGGCACTGCACCGAGAGTGCTATACTCTATTTATCGTACTATGCGCCTGAAAATGCTGATGTTTCACAAACAGTTTTTTATTATTATACTAGCCTAAAACCTTTTTTTTCTTCACAGGTTCGCTCGCCTCATAGGCCGTGACCTAGCCGCCTTCTATTCAGAGCTAGGCGAGACCGGCAAAGCAGTAGTGTTCTTGATGGACGCGTTACGATCCTATGAGGAGCAGGGCTGGCGGGACCTGGCGGCGCAGACCAGGCTCGAACTGGTGGCCGCCGCTAAGAAGATGAATGATATGGATAGGTGAGACGTCATATATTATCATCCTAGCCTTTTACCAATTATGTTGGGTCAGCTTCCAGTTTTATCAGATGCAGCTATGTACTACTACTAGGGTTTTATGAGAAGCGCCTGCCCTTTCGGCAACACGATACTCCTTAGTAAGACTAGTTGGCTAGGCCTCTTTAGGGCTAATTCCAAAGCTTCTATATTATCAGAATATAATCTTTTTGTAGTTAGGTTTTTACTCTCAGTGTTGGTTCTTTAGATATTACTTCAACTATGTTCTAGTTAGCTCAATAAAAATTAAAATAGCTTTTCATGTTACAACTAATACTTTATTTATTTCAGATATACAAAACTCTCAGCAACAATCGCAAGTACCGCCGAATTAGAAATCCTAGTCAGAAACTTTTACTTCGAGGAAATGATGAAAGCGATACGCGAGCAACTAGCCAGCAAAACTGAAACAGTGCTCACAGAGTTAAACGAGTGTTTCAAGGTCGTATCCGCCAGCTTACTGCCATCGGAACGCGGTGTTTATATCACTGACAATAAGGTCCAATGTCGGCTGGCGATTGTGAGTTATTTGCCGAAGGATGTGACTTGTACGAAGGCAGCTATTAGTATAGAGAGATGTGTTGACGATAAGGCGGAGAAACGGACTCCCGTCAAGAGTTATAAGACTGATTTAAGTGTTAGCAGTAGTGTAGGATCGCAGACTAACTCGCCGCGACGGGGGCATGTGGAAACTGACAGCGACTCGACTAACTTAATTACAAGGTAACAAAATTACTATTATAATTATATTTAGGTTTTTCCATCTCTTCGCCTATTTCAATATTTATGTTTAATCTTTAATATTGAAATTACCTTACTGAAGAATGGAATTAAATTTTTCGTAGAGCGAAAAAACCTCAGGCTTTAATTACAATACTTCGGAAACAAAAGTTATTCCTTTTTTCTATTTTAACCTTCAGGTACTTTTAGGGTAATGTTTTATTTAACCATCCATAATGGTCAGATTGAATTCACGTTTTCGTATACTAAATAATTACTTCTTTTCAGCATAAGACTGGACGACTTAAAACCTAAAAACCCACTTCTAAACCCTTTACACATAACATCGCAAATACATTACAAAGAGGACAGATCCCTTCAAAAGGTCACGGTGGAATGCCAGAACCCAAAAGTGACCCTCAAACGATCAGACAGCTGCAAATACAGGAAACCTTCAGCCACACTCCGGAACAACTACGAAAACTGTTTCTCAATCGAAAATGTAACATTAAAACCAGGCTTAAATGAGCTCACACTTGATTATACAGCTAAAAAGTGTGGTACGTTCAAGCTAGGTCAAGTTTCGCTGGTCGTCGAGGAGAAATTGGAGTTCCTATCGAATGTATTGATCGGGACTAAAATGGGATGTGAGGTGGTGACTCAGGGTGTCAATGTGTATTTGAATAAAGTGGAGCCGAAGAAGGATCTTGTTGCTGGGTTAGAACAAGCTATGGAGCTGGTCGTGACAAGCGGGAGCTCGAATATTGATGAGGTTGGTAACTTTATTATTGTAGGCTAAGAGCTGCAAATTCTTCTGACAAAGGTTTTGTAGATCAGCCTTGTGGACTTGATACGGCATAAATTCTGCCCATGCACTTTTTAAAACCTATATTTAAATTAAACAAAAGATCATCGGGTTTTATGCGGTTAGTCCTTCGACACCTTTAATGGGTAATGAAGATGATGCAGGTGTCTTTGGTCACCTCAGGTGACCCATCTGAACTTTATTTAATGCAGTTATCAAAAGAATGCCTATCATTCAAAATTCCACTTATTTTAGCTCTCTCCTTCACCTTCCCTATGCATACCGAGGCCTCTACCCTTTTTAGATCCGTGTTCTATCCGACTTAAGAACAATCTATTATACACTGCGTTTTCCGATACGTTGTCTCCATTCAAGGACACGTGCTTTTCAACGGTCCGTTGGTTCACATTTATCGAGGCTTATGTCCAACTGTGGACTGCGATAGGCAGTATTAATTGATTTTTAATAACTACCTCTCTCACCTCCAGAATACAACAATTCTCCTCAAGACCTCAGCTGGCCTGCTCATCCGCTTCGCCGACGATGACACTGCGATGACTCGGGAGTTATCCATCAAGGTACAAGCCATGGAGCCGTTCCAGACCACGAGGGTGCCGCTCAGGCTGTTTGCTACCTTACAGCCTAGGAAGGAGAAGAGTATTGAGCACACTGTGAGTAGATAAGATGATATAACCTTAATATAAAAGAGTTTGGCATAAACCGTTGAACCATGTTATTCTGTCGTTTTCGTCGCCGTAATTAATTTTTTCAAAGCGTCATTCATTAAAGCTTGAAAATCATTTAGCAGGTAGTATGTGAAGATGATAGAACCAAAGGTTTAAATTTGAACGAAAGATTTTACTCCTAAAGTCTGGACTGCTGAATAACAATATCTACAGAATGATAAGCCTAACTAGGATATTGCTAGTAACAAGGATGTACTATAACCAAGCCCAGCATGCAAACTGTATAAACAATATTCATTTATGTTCAACGCCATTTATACTCCCATTTGACGAAATGCTCCAAAAATTTTTACTTTTATTATTCTTAACCCTCAGGTATGGCTAACCAGTCCTTGGTGGGAGTCGGCAACAGAAGTGCCCCTCCACTTCTCACCCCCCATGGTGGCTTCCTGGAGACTCCTGACCTCTAACACCAGGAAGATAGTCCACGTGACCCTCAAGTCCAATGTGGTACATCTGGTGCAGTTCGCGCTGACAGACCCAAAGCTGGATTGTGATGGGAATAATAGTGTGTCGGACTTGAACCCTAAGAATTCGGATTGTATGGTAAGAATATAGTTTTATATCGTGGCATAGGAAACTTTCTCTTCTTCTGGGGATTTCACAAATATATAAGTCACAAGCATAAGACACCCAGGCTCGAACTTAAGTATTCGGTGATCGCACAAATGCTTGTCCTACGTGGGGGTCAAACTCGCGACCCGTCCCTTACATTTGATTTGGCGAGGTGTCCTATATCTGAGTTCTAGAAGGCTAAGAGTGCAGTCAGATTTTAGTTGCTAAGTCATGATTCTATGCTTCCAATACACTGTAAGGCCTTCTCAGGAAGCCTACTAGCACCTTATAAAACCTAAACTATTGCAGTTTTGTTAGTAAGACGCTGCTCTACATTCCTGTAATAATAGTAGTATGTATCGTCCTTTTTGCTATATCCTCTCGATGTAGGTCGACGTTTAGAGTATGATCAAGCAGATCATACTCTAAACGTCGACCGAACTAAAATAAACCTGTTTTTCCATCAAAGCAAAAACAACTTTTTGCTCATCTCAATAAGATACAAATTACTTTTTCCAGATGGTAGCCTCAGACGGTACAACGGCTTCATTCATGTGGGAGCTACTCAAAGACCCATTAGTTAAAGCCGGGCCGATGAAAGCCGTGTTCTCGGTCAAATACAAGCCGGCGGACTTTGAAGGAGAGGGCAGGCCCTTCATGTGCCCGTTTGATATACAGGACTATACGACGCTGTTTGTTATAAGGACGAAATTGGAGCCAAGTAAAGGATCGGACTTTTGTCGAGCGTCGCAAATGTGCTGTTTGCAGTTGAGCGTGCAAAGGGTTAGTGGGAAATATTTCATTTATATCTACATATTATATACCTATACATTTTTTCGGATAGAAATATTCAAGATTCCTTCCGCTTTGGGTTGACTACTGCTGACTAAAAGCCACCCTGTTAGTTCCTTTGTTACGGGGCCACGGTTACCCTTTCGGAAAATCCTGCTAACCCGTAATTTGTTGACAGTTAGATAATTGAAAGTTGACTTATATTTCGATAAAAAAAACTTGAATTTTAACTTTCCTAATAGGTTTTTTGATGTTTTTTACAATCTTCGTAATGTTATTAGTGAATTTGGTCACAGTTTTAGATATTTTACTTTTATCCATGAAAATTTCATGATGTTACAGGTAAACGAAACAGAATATACGTCGTTGATGTACGAAGTTCTTGCTGATCAGACCATGTGGGCCGTGTTGGGACGTACTGCAGGTAAAAATTAACATAATGACCGCATATTCCTTGGGATCTACTTGTCATTCTTGTTCGTGTTTCGGCCAATGCTCGAAATCTTGGAATACCGTTTCATCTTGTAAAATAGAACTATTTTTATAAAAAATATTCCTGAGGTTTGTCGCAAATGGATTTCCTATTCCTTCATAATTTTTTATTCACACTTCGTATACTTCCCTTCAAAAAAATAAACAGTCACATCGATCAAGCCGTGTTCATACCTGTTCTATTTTATTTATTAGTGTGCATGAAACAATCAAATAACATAGTTGCACATTTTTATTGCATTTAATATCTCTCAAGAAAGTTAACTTTCACATTACTCTATAATAATATTATACTACTCCAACATTCCAGGAGTGATTACCATGGAGTGCACTAGCACTGAGCCGCAGTGTGTGACACTGGACGTGATGCCGCTCGTCGCCGGGTACTTACCGCTACCCACTGTGCGACTGTCCAAGTACATTGCTGCTAACACCAAAGGTAATGTCGTCTTTATGAGTGGTAAAATAAGGTTTAGTTTTGATTGACAATGTGCTTTAAACAAGTTTGTTATAGTACATGGCTACATTGATAGATAATTTTCCTTGGTACCTGACAAATAATGATATTCCACAACTTTTACACAATGCCATCTAGTCTCAAACTAAGCAAGTGATAAACATACTTATATATATTTAAATACATATATAAGTAAATTTCACCCAGACATAGAACAAATTATTGTGCTCATCACACATCAAACATTTGTCCTGGGTGGGAATCGATCCCACGACCTCCGGCATAGCAGTCAGAGTCAGAGCCACTAATCACTAGACCAACATGCCAAGTTAGTGTTATTCAGGGATGAGGTAACATGTTAGAGCCACAACTAGCTATGCGCATTTACTCAAGTGTGTTAGGCACTGTTGGCGAACCAACTGAATCCAATTTACTTTAAACAAGTAAATTTTCCATTTTTAATAATGGCATTTGACTATAACTCTTCTACCAATAAATGCAACGCAACATAAACGCCATTGGCTGTATTTATATTAGCTTCTTAGCTAATACAAACTATTTCAAATTCGTAGATCCAAAGAAGGACATATCGGCCCACCCTCGCTTGGAGCCCTTCAGTCCCGGGCAGGTGTACCACGCGGGCAAAGCGAAGCAAGTCCACGTGTTGCCGCCGATGCCAAAAGAACACCTCGATGTACTGTCCTGAATGTAAGCTAAGTAAAACGAAAGTATATAACTATTGACAAATAAATATATGTTACAACACGTTACAGCTTAATAAGACTATACTGAACTCCATTTCTAACGGTCTTGTTCGATTTTCTATCTTAGTATTTGGCTATTAAAGATAGTATTTTTCCAATAAGCTCCATATTATAACTTTAGTAATTATTTATTTATTAACAGTTTACTCACACGTATTTACGGGTGCCCACCGCCTCGTCAGTTTGAGAGATTAAGAGTCTTGTCCCTTCGTGATTAAGAAACTCGGGTCTGAAATTAGTCGGTCGGTTAGATAAATACGCTTAAGTAAACCCCTATTAAATAAATAATAATCTCCATACCATGTGCGTAATAATTCTATCGCTAGTAGTCAAATACATCGACAGATAGTATATTGAAAACGGCCGTAAAAGGCTGTTCAATGCAAAAGTTAGCTAAGCATCTATCAAACATCAAAAGTTCAACAAATATCAGAATTAAACTTCTATGATTGTTTGTTTGACTTTTAGACGTTTGAAACCTCGATAGCTGTGTTTGTCTTGAAGTGTTATAACCATTACGATAATTAATTAACTTCAAGACAGATCGTGAGCAGTGATAATAGTGATCAGCCTTTAGAAAATGGGGTGTGTTTATAAGATTTGAGCTTACAATTATTTATTTAAAGATAAAACGCATCAGCTTGGAATACACGCTTGAGGAAGTCGAGTAATCGAAGCAGATGTGTTTAGTCGATTAAATAAATCGATAATTATAGCGATTATATGCTTTTGCTCAGGATGTATTCCACTTTCTGTCTGTACGTGGCTAGAAATATAAGATTTTATAACTGTAGACGTAATATTATAGTTGTAAAGTCTCCGTGTTCTCATAAAGACTAACTCTTTCGAATTAACTTGAATTGGGATTTATACATCTCCATACCTATACCTAAATAATAAAAAATAAATTCAATAACATGTTTTAAGCATTTAAAAGACATTTTAAGACTAAGAAGACAAGAGCTAGTATTATTGAACTCTATAAAAATAAAGCTGACTATTCATGAAATCGTGACATTTACCAAAAATCGACTAAACGTTAATGAAATACTAGCTGTCAAAATACATACCTAGATTGTGAAAAGAAATACGTCCATTGCGTTTTTGAAGTGTTATAGCTTTTTTATGGTTTCATAAACTATACTATCAAGCTCAAAAGTTATGTTGGATTTTTAACTTTAATGTTAAAATAAATAATTGATATTATCATCATGATGGATGTTGAGTGGTAGATACAAACGAATTGTAAATGCTTGAATTAATATAATAACTGTCGAAGTAAGGCTCTTTGTACATGAAACAATGCAAGTTTCCTTTACACGACTTTCCATTGAGACTTGTTTCGGTCGAATATTGGAGACTTGTGTTGCGTCGTGTATGCAGGGCTTATATTAACATAATGCTTAAAACTTAATATGGGTTATAAAAAATTAATTGTGAATCAATATTTGCATTCAAGAACTTTTGTTAGGTAACGAAAAAAATGCTTTAAGGCAAATATTTATCGCTCATTGTATATTACCTGTATTAAACGACGCTGCTATTATATACTCGAAGAGATATAAGCTTCTATTCTATACATATTTTCCAGACAATGATAAAATTAAATATTGAAAGATATAGTTAATATTGAAACTGCTTACGAAATTATATGTGAATAAAAAATTGGACCACCAACATGTGATAAATCATATGCTTTGTAAGGTTATATGCGTAAATAATATACTTTAAAATATTTTATACTTTGTTTGACGATTTTTCAAAACCTTCTTTTTAACTGTACTGAAAGCATGTGTTTTTATAGAAAGGTCAACAAAATGTAGAGGAAGTCTTTTATTAATTGAAATTATACGTCAGTTTTCATCTGATGGGAGGGTTATACTCCACACATAGTCTTGATTTATAAGGAGGTTTGCTCCCAGTCTCAGTTTCAATATCTCGTTCCGTATCAACGTATGAAAACAATATAAGCTGCCAAAAATCTAATCTTCTGAAGTACTGAAATAAATTATTTGAATCTTATTTTTTGCATTATAGTCGTTATTTTAATGACTTTATTCACGAATATATTCATTTATCTAGTGCCATAATGACTTATTTATACTTCAGTTTCATTATAAAAGATATTAGAGCTTCTAACAAACAAAAATTAGGGATTTCCATCTAACACAACATGTTTTTTATGTATGATATGTGTTAAATACTAATACAATAAATATTTGACCTTATTTTCATTACATTTAGGTCTATTATAATATAGCTAGCTATGTGTTAGTTGTAATTGTATAACGTAGAGTTAAAACTGACATTAATATCGTTTTATTTTACGAATTATTCAAGGTATGGACTCGACAGACTAAGAAAATAATTTCTGTATATGTTATCGCATGTTTTCTGGGTTTTCTCTATTATATGACAGTTATAAACACTTTAGTACAGTATAGCGAGAAGACAGACTAAGGCTAAATAGAGGTCTTTCTATGCGTTAGCAATTACAGTAAGTGAAATTGTCATAAAAATAATATTTATTCTATAGACGGCGATGTAACAAAATTATCATAAAATTAAGATCCCAATTGTTTCTTGCAACACGTGGTTCTAGAAAATGTGTAGAAAATCAACTATGTTTAGATTTTCAATCTGAATTAAGTTCAAAATGGGATTCTCAATATCACGTTCTGTGGTAACGCCTCAATTCAACCAACCAATCAGACTTCTTGATTGTACCGACTGTTAAAATTGTGAGCGTGGTTTATCTTTGAGTTGTTTTGTTTACGCCATACTTATTTCGCTACAACGATTACGTCTACCTAGTCTCTATCTTGTCTTTATTTTTTCTCTTATAAGTTGTATATACAATTTGGTGCTAGAATTATATAGAGGTAACACCAAATTCTTTATTACATAACAAGTTCAAGTTATTTTAGTTGTCTTTGTATATCTTGTTATTAAACTTGGTGCATGTTGTTAAGTTCAATAGTTTTTGTTGATTTTTGACAAGAGATTTATATGTTTTGACTTTTCCGAGTGTTTTTTGTAAGAAAGATATTTGTATAAGAAGCTAAAGAAACTACTTCAAGGTAACTTTATATTTAAGTTTTATCGAAAATTCTGTGACCTTTTCGTGTTCTTCAAATCCAGTTGGGTAAATGAGCCAGTGCTACACGAAGGATGATGTGTCGTCTCGCTTCAACAACGGTAAAAGTCTTGCTTTATGAGCTCATAGTACAAGCAGCTATTTTAAATCGTAAAGAAAAGAGATTAATCACCTTATTGAAACAAACTTACTTAAACATCCCTGTGTTAATTTCCATCGTATATGCGAATGCGAATAAATATTTATGAGCTTCTTAAGTATAAGATATCCAAAGAATTATTTGATGTACACAATCTATTAGTTACTATTGCTAGCCATCATAGTAATTTTATAGCTGAAAATAGCAATGCAAAAGGCAAACGTTTAGTTTTGTAAACAAGTTGTGGTAGAAAAAAAAATGAGTATACTCACTAGGTGTGACATATTTTTTATTGTTTAATGTAAGATGCTTAGATATTTAGTAAGGCAACACTTCATTAATTTGCTAATTATTTACTCTGACAACATTTTCAGTGTTGCAAATTAATGAGGTTAGTCTAGTTTTATCTTGTAGCATGATTAGACATTCATAATATATTTGGTTTAATTACCATATAGTTCTCATTAAGTTATTGACTTTTCCATAAAGTGTATTTATTTTGTTTTATAAGTGAATTATTAGCGATGATCCAATTTAGACGATTAGTGATTCATATTTATTTAAAGAAACTGGACATGATATGCATACAATGTTGAAATTACTAAATCATTAACTATCGTCCATTTTGGATCATTATGAATGTTTATAGACGACAAAAAGAAAAAAACTTCAAAAATATGACGGCACAGATTATTTTACTAGTAAACAATTTTCTGATTATATTTAGTTTTTTATAATAATTTTGAAATTGTTGTTAATTAATATTTGACCGTTTCATTCATCGCTAAAAGTCTACGAAAGCAAGGTGTTAATGTAAATAGGTGTAATACTGTATAACTGGAGATTGTATTTATGTTTCATACTATGTATTATATCTAGAACTACGAATATAATGTTTATTGTTAGCGTTCTTGTTTTATTTTACACCAATTCTAGCCCTTTGATGATTAAACAATGTCTAAACAATCACAGTTGCTTAAACTGTTAAATCAGTGCGACTCATCGTAAAACTGGCAATAAATCATAAATAGCTGGTAAGCCGACCGCTATGCCCAGTGCCGTATTATCCATAAGGCACTTTTGGCCAGTGCCTAGGGGCCCACCACTATGACCAGGGGCCCACCACCAAAGTAGGCATCTAAAAACACTTTAACTTCAACCAAGGGGCCCCCACTCCCTTGTTGCCTCGGGGCCCCTGGGCCCCTAGATCCGGCCCTGAATATGCCATCCACCAAAGTTACATTTATTCAATGTAAAAAAGCAATATCGAAAACACCTATAACATTGTCTTAGTTACTTCGAATAAGATATGGAATTTAACTATTTCTTTTCAAAATTTGTTAACAACTTTTTTCATAGTCATTGAAAAAGTGCCGATCGGTACATTCAATTTAAATTACCGTTTTGTAATGTCCCGTTTAATTATTTTTGTTACCATCGTTTTCGTTAGTTTAGCCCATAAGATATTTTTTTGGTGGAAAGCCATTTAGTCGATTTTACATATCATAATTCTTGAACATCTGGTTTAGTAACCATTTCTACCAACATCACAATACAAATTCTACAAGTTCGTCATTGGCTAATTACTTTTAGGTTGGCAGTCGACCAGCGATTGTGATTGTGAACTGTCGAACGAAATTGATAAGTTTGTTTTGTCTTAAAAATATGGTCATAATTTTATAAATTCAACCAAACCATGAGATAAGTAGTACCACACGTAATCACACATTTGCAACGTGCAAAGTGAATAACATAGAAACGCAATGGAAGTCGTGTGGGTTATGTTGTGAAAATGCGAAGTGTTACATTCGGATTATTGGATGTCACACGCGATTGTAATCTTCGAAGAGGTCTCCGTCTCCACGAAGGACCACAACGTTTTCTCTGAGGATAAGTTACATGTACGCAGCGGGAATGACAATAATGGCAGTTTCTGTTGGCGAAATTTGCGAGAACACGAAGTTGGCCAGGGAGATGGCACTGATGGGGAACTATGAGTCGGCTCTGGTGTACTACGAGGGAACGGTGCAGATGATCCACAGGCTGCTGATCACCATCGCAGACCCCACGCGCAAGTCCAAGTGGCAGCTCGTGAGTACCTTCTACTTCTATGTAGTTTTTCTATCGTGTTTTTCATAGGTGGCTTACCTTGAATTGTAACGTTTCCTTTTATGATAAGCCGTGCTAAATAGTTGCGCCTTCGGTAGGAAGGCGGAAGGCCACCCGCAGCGTTACGTTAATTACCATTTAGGTTTGTTTATGCCCTTTTTGGTATCGACATCTAGGTTACCTGTCTGTTTTTCTGCATGCTTTGAAACTAACATCATCCAATTTATCTCAATATAAGTGTAAAACTTTAACATCTAGCCTTGGTCACTTATATTAAAAGTGTGTGATATGTAAAAGGGAAAAATCAACGTTCAAAACATGTGGCCCTCAAAAGAAAAAATAAATTTACATCTTATTAAAACTTAATGGTTTGAAGAAAATTTATAATATTTTGCATAGCAATATGCCTGGGATTGTGGTCAATAAATTAAACTTAAATGTGGCATTAAGAATAAATTACCATGTAAACAAAGCTATGAAGTACAAGGAAGTTTTATGTATTTATGTAAATGTCCTAAAACTATTTAGTTGTGGTAATGTAAACGAGACACATAACTGAAATCGGCTGTCGACATTCCTAGTAATTGACAGAGCACTTTTTATGTGCAAGATGATTTTAATAATAAAATTCTTCTACAATGAATGAAATATGATAAATGCAATCTGATAATTATGTTTTCAATATTGATAGTTGTTACCTGACAACATCATAGAAGTTTGTTGCATTCAGGCGATGTCTGTATCATATTACAAAACACATTGATGTGCTTACCCTCTTTAGAACTTCAGATGTGAAATATACTTGAACACTAATATCTCTTCATAAATTAACTCATTCTGTTGCTGTCCCCTGCAAGGCTTTTCCAAGTTACCGACCTCTGTTATGATTCAGTTAATAAACTCATGATAATGCAAATTATTAACTAATATAACACCAGTTACTAAAATGGTAGTACAGAGATAAGAACGGTTAATTTGAACAGCAAAGTCAGTGACACACAAATATTGTTATCAACATGTTAAGATTATTTAACTAATGATAAATATCTCAAAATCTTTTATCTTCTGTATGTAATTTGTAAATTTATTATACTATTACGTACTACAGTTTAACTAAACATTTGCTGCAATAGTTGCGTGTTAACTTTTTTTTTTACATAAAAAATGCTTGGATTTGTGTGTTTTGTTAGTCTGTTTGACTTTATCTGTATCATAGTCTAGGAATCAGCCCTTGGAGTATACAACGAAATTAAAAAAGAAAATAATATTGCACATTTACTGAAATATCCTTTAAAATATTACTCATCTCTTTAAAATTACTCTGAAATGTTTAATCATGTTAAGATTATGACTCACTTAAAACTCTCTTTTCCTTTTTATTATGCAACCAATGATATACACCCGCTAAAATACATAAAATGTTAAACAAATGAAGACATTGAAGATGCCAAGACTCTAACAAGGTACCTCATATTCATATCAAAATTATTCACATTATATCTTAAGCGTGAAGATAAACTAATCATATATCATGCGCTTTATGAGGACGAAAGTGCAGTAGTGAGTCACATGTCACTGGTAAACAAGTATAACTACACTGAATCATGTTCTCCTACCCTAACCCGGGGTATTCAAACACTGAATCAGACACTTACCCTTACTAATAAGCATTCAGTAGTCATGGTCCCTGATTTAGATATCAGAGTATATATAATGTGCTCTGTGCCGTTGAAATAAGGTTTAATATTGCTGTATTGTGTTATAAGATATATCCAAAATCTTGTTATTAATTTAACAAGTTATTACTATTGATGTTTATAGCAATTCCCACCAGTTTTGATCTCTCTAATAGGCTTATCTGACTTTTTATTTTGATTATTATCATATAGACCTAACGCAAGTTCAAAAGGTAATCCAATCAATTGCTTTCAGATTGCCAAAAGCAGTCTTCCTGTTGGCTTGGCCTTTCTCTGACTATGGTGATTCAGAATTGTATTATATGGTATAGCACAATTCTGAATTTCTAATTATAGGGGGTATAACCTATTGCCCCTATAATTGACAAAGAATACAAAGAATCAAAGCAGATCCATTACAAGTACTCATAGTCTTGGTCATATTCACCTGATACATGTTTCAAAGTCCTGTTTACTAACAATCTTTCACTGTCATATTCTTGAAAGTGGATCAACAATAATCAACATCCTCTTTTTATGATAACCTTTTGCATTATCTTGTTTCCATGCAAGCCTTATAGCATGTTGTTTAAAATTTAAGTGCGGATATGGAAGTATTTGGATCTTTATGAACATACCTATTTAGACTTTAGACATCTCTTTGCATAATGCTCTCCTTATTAAAGTGGAACAGTACCCTGTTTGCTACAGATGTTAATATGTTCATACCAACTGCTGGTAATGTGCGGGTAGGTATAAAATACTGAAAAAATCAAGAAGGGCAATGCTTATTCTCTGATTTCATATATTTTTTAATCGTTTACAAAGGTAGGTATAAAGAATTAAAATAATCTTGAATGTTAGTTTCCATACTGATAAATTAAACAATGCATGTAAGTAACAGGTTGGCAAACTGTTTTATACAACTGTTGCATTGTCATTGATATACAAACAATGAATGAGTAAGCAACATGGTCTTAATCCATTTGTTTTTCTTATAGTCATTAATAAGACAGCCAAATTATTATGTAGTAATTAATGTTGCATGCTACGAGTTGCTTTAGTTAGGAAAGCAACTTCTTACCGTTGGATCATCTCACACATACAATGTTTATTATGACATTTAAGTGCTTTTAGATATGGATTTGAATGAAATTGCTTTAACTTTTTAATATGCAAATTTCGCACTAAGCATTCAATACTTGTGTTCCAATTCAAGTCAAATGCACAAAATAATGCTCAAAACCAGCATTTGTCAATAAAATGCGTGTCCTTCGCTGGGATCGAACTTACTACATGTCGCGCGTAGTTTTTTAACCGTGGTGTGGTGACCGTCTCTCGGCTATCCGTGCAGTCGTATCCTATCAATAAATTATATTACCTCCATTGTTACTTAATATTTATAGCCAAATAACTAATTCAATTTGAATAATTAACACCAATTATCAAGCTGTACCTACTTGCAGTGAAACCTCGACATATACTTCCTTTATTGAAGTTTTCTTTTCTACACAATCTGCTGAATCACATCCTTATATTGGATCCATGACCAATTTGGCATTAAACACCACATCTATTATGTTTCTTTAGCTTGAAATGGTCTATCAATCATCTTTGGTGTATTACGTAAATTACCTTCTGCCTTGAGACCAACATGTATTACAGTTTTGCACTTCTTTGTGTATAATAAGTATTACTAATGGCCCAAGATGTTTGTTGTGATTCTTGAACGCATATCCTGAAAAATATTAGCTTTTTTATTGCAAACATTTTTACCTCTTTGACAAGTTTTATAAGCGTAATGTTTATTGCTAAGCATATGCATGTAAAGAATAAGTGTATATTGGCATTGCAGATCACAATAAGTTATTATGTATGCCTTTGTACTTCAACTTTTTAGCAAACATAAAGTACGAATAAAGCCCGCGGAATATTTTATCGCCCTTAGGGTATTTCCAGAACTTGAAACAGAGGTTTTTAAACACCAAATAAAGTGTCAAAATTACCACTAAATTCTCTATGTACAGATAAATTTGCATGTATTCGATTACCTGTCATAAATGTGCGTAATTTTATTTGTGTTTCGCTATTTATTTTTATAATAGGTTCTTGAGATAGTAATCAATCTTGTTTCCCATCTAATTTGTTGTGTCAGTGTGTCGTATCATCATTTATCTTCAATAATGCTCGGTGATGAGGTCAATGGTACACTAATTCACATATACCGACGCAATCTTACGCCTTAATGATGCCTCTATGTAGTTTACGGAGCTTAACTAGAATTTCTTCTATTCCTCTAATGAAACGAGAAATTTATACTCAACTGTAATCAATTTCAAGACTCAATTGGTCTGTTTTATGAGCCTTTGAGCTTAAAGACTCTTTTACACTTGGCAGTACTTAAGCTACTATAAGTATACAGCGGATACGTATGTGGGTGGAGACTCGTGCGAAACCCACTACTAAATTAGTTTATTTTAACTGTAGCATAGTTTACTTGTAACGTCATCATTTCCGATCGTTAAGCTACCATTTAACGATTTTTATAAACTTGCGTCTGCTGTAAATGTTATTTCAGGTTGCATTTAGATTAAACCAACGGGTATCACGATTATAGTGTTTACCTTAATAAAACTCCTGTTAATAGACAACTCATTTTGCTTCGCCATGAGAACGAAACATAACTTTTGTATGAAAGCAGAAATAACGCGAATCTCAACTCAAAAAGTTATCTTAATAGTTCTAGATTCCCATAACCTCATCTTTGCTCCACATAATAAACCCATCACAGCCCACGTATAGAAATTGGCGTTCACTTCTCGAGAATCGTGTACTTTCTATTGTCAATTTAAAATTAACAATCCCTTCCTCACGATTTTACCGCACGGAGTTACTAGAAATTTGAGGTAAGCCTAAAAACTCGCTACCTGTGTTACCGGTTCAAATATGCCAAAATTTTAAAAACAAGAGAGAACCATTTAGAAAAAAGATGGTTACAACATACGGTGCCGTAGTATTAAAGATAAGTTGTTTCATAAAGCCCTTTGGTCTATTCGGTAGAAAAACGTAATACTCACTAATATGGTTTCATTTCAATCGGATTATCCTATTGTACGATGCTTGACTGTTCTTAACCAATTGTTTTCTCTATAAGCGTTTTTTGATTCATTGTACGTATGTATATTCAGGGTCTTGTCAGATAGAATAGCTTTAATTTAGCATTAATAATAAACGCTTAGCAAAAAGCTTTTCAGTGTCTTTCCGCATCTATATCGTAACATTTTTTCATAAATATCACTTTAGTCAGAATCAAGTAAAAACTGCCAAGAACCTAAAGGGCAAAATTTCTTAGAGGAAGTGGAAAAATCTTAAAGAGATTATCTTTTAGCGAAACAGTAATCTTAGTAAGGATAATAATACCCTCTCTCCTACTTTTCTATCATAATCGATGGTAATAAAGATGAAATATCAACCGTAAGTTAAACGAGGGGTGATCATATCGCCCCTCATAAATTGAACTCGAAGCCACGCATCGCCGTAACGTATAAGGTTTAGCGATTATATGCGTGCATAAGTGAGTGTGTTGCATCGATGTTATGGGATAAAGTTATGACATTGATATAGGTCCGTTGCGTAGGATTGGAATGAGTAATATGACGATTTAGTTTTCTTCTAACCCGATTCAGATAAGAAAGGAGTTTTTCATCCTAGTGCACTGATTTGAAACAATAAATTATACTTACTACTACTTTTACAGTAGATACTTTAAAAACCTTCCAATTTTGTTCATGAAGTAACAAAAAACTCCAAGATGTTAGATTTTAGTTTTCTTCATACTGGATGATACAACTCTCTTCATACTGGACTTCAACTGGACTTGAAACGAAATAATGTCTTCTAGTCTCAGAGACTTGCGTTGCTTCGCATACGAGAGGTACAGGTTATACGTATATTACTAGGTGAGAAACTAACCAATGACTTATCGAGTTGCACATTTGAATGTAACCGAGTCATGCTTTATGAAAGCAATTAAATTTACATGCATAATCGTTACATCACGCTTTGTATTCCTATGCGGGTCTGCAGAACTGTAATTATAACTTATCCATATAACATCTTTTGCATAGCTATGTTGGAGTCGGCTTCCAGTCTTATCGAACTCAGATGAATACCGTATTTTGTTTCTGCAGTGTATTTTTCCATTAATACCCACAATTTCTAGAACTGCGATGGTGTTGGGGCAGTAAATCAAAATGACATGAAAATGAAGTTAGTAAAAGCAACTGGTAATATGTCCGCCGCTAATAGGTAATTATGCTAAAACAATCGATGTGGAAAACATTGCATGTTAAATTTATGCACGCCATCAGTGTTCCTTAGAATTCGCGTCAATGTGAAACTTTGGTTTGCAAATTAATATATTAAGACAATCAATCGACTTGTGGGATTAATGAGCCAAGGTTTACATGCCTTTTATAAATTCGAAAGTAACTCTTACCTGCCTGTCTATTTGACTACGGCTAAGCAACTCAATTTACTTACGTGAGCTTGAGGTCCAAGAAAGGACATAACCATTATGATTATTGCCAATGACATAGCTATAATGCCACCCCATCCCATCCAAAAAAGTTTTATTAGCATAAACCCCATCTAGCCTCAAAGTTGTGCCATTATCCTTCATCCTCCTCATGACCCGGTTTCCTTGACAGACTTCTGAAGGCATAGACTCCGTTCCGTGCGTTCGTGCCCATGAGCCATAGAACAAAGCGTACCGCATAACCATTGCTTTAATAAGGTCTTTATTCAAATCGTATTCAATTGATGAAATCCTGTGTCTATGCTGCCCTATTTCCCTGCATGTATGATTTATCTTTTGTTGTTAAACGAAAAGGTACTTGGCATGTAGTCTTTGTTTTGTCAGTCAGTATGAGGAGTATAAATATATATTCACATATACTTCTTTCTCCTGCGTTCGCATTTAGTTGTATGTGACAGAGCAATTAAAAAGTTATTATTGCAAGAAACAAAAGTAAAACGAAATATTTAAGACATTACTACATTTTAAAACCTGGTTTCTCATTCTGATGATACTTACCAAGCTTATACCAAACCGTTTAGGCTACAGAACGCACCAAAGTACAGAAACTATCCTTCTGACGCATTGAGAAAAAAATCTGTGCTTTCTCAACAAGTTTCTTCGGTCTTTTGTCTATATTTATCGCCTTATTCATCTATCGGTCCATAAAAGTATATCCAATAAAACTGATCAGCCTACTCGTGAATAAGCGACTTCGAATAGTATTCAATGAATCATAGATTTGTTTACGTATTTGTGCACCGAAAGTGTTTGGAAACCACGTATATTTAGATAACATTTCGCCGGTTTATGGTAAGCATATTCTAATAGATAAAGGCACGCCTCCGTGGAAATTGTTATGAAGATTTTATTGTATGGTTGTGTTAGTTATTCTTTTTCTGTAGTATTTTTTGCGCGTAGTTTTTTGGGATGCGTTTGAAAGTTGCGAAAATTGGTGAAGTGGTGTAATTTTTTGGTTTAATGGGTGTGTGTTTTGCTTTAGTGTTTGTCGTTGATGAGGATGATCGTATACATGATGTTTAAAGGAAAACGATATACCTAGATTAAAGAAACAAAACAGTAATCTTTCAAATATGCAGTTCCTAAACCCAGGCAGTATAAATATCACATTTCGCTTAGAAGGGTCCGAAGATATGTATAAAGTTATTCAAATTCTAGACATCTTAAGTCTTCGTTGAAATTTTTACTACGTAATATTAAAACTATGTAAATATCATGAAGGTCGAATTTCGGAAGCGATTTTACAAATGACAAGCTCCCATCTTTTGTTTCATCTCGATGACCTTAAGTGACCCCATCCTGCTGACTCAGGCACCAGTACCGAGAATACTGGGTCCACAACATTCAATACGCGACAAACAAGCATTAAAGGAAAGTGCTCCTTGAGTCACTTTAGCATTAGCGATTTTAAGCGCAATATACTTGGGTAAATATTCTCACAAACAAACAAAATAAATACTTAGCATAGATCGTAGAAATGAAACAGTAATAAATGCGTTTTACTATTATAATGGAAATAATATCAGTCATATTATAAAAGATAGAGAAATGATCATCATTACTTAAAAAAAAGATAGGAATAGAAACAGCTTGCTATATCTTTATTCAGACTATGACAATAAACATCGTGTTACAATTTTGTTAATTTCTCTAAAGTACAATTCGTATACATTAGAACAAAAAGGACGCAAAACAAAAGCCCATACCGTGATCATATTTACTTTAGCTTCACCATCGTTTAAAACCCCAAGTAATCTCAACATACCATAAGTGCTGGAACAAATCATGACGTGAGTATTTCCCTTCCTTATATCGAAGCCTGATAAATGGATGTCACGCTTACAAGTATCCTTCCAATAAGGCGTGCAGTAAATACAATTAAAATAACGATTTCCACACTCAATTTACATACAAATGATTTGCAAAGTCATAGAATTGCGCGCTAAAACCGAACAGGGTAGTTGCCATTGTAGAAGTGAGGTGGTGTATGGCATTACACGTAGCAATATCTTGCTTTTACAATGACAACAAGCTTCATAGTCTGAAGTGTTACAATTTTTAGGAATGAAATGTTACGTTTTTTAGGCCTAACCTTGCGTTTTTTAGCGGACGCAATTGTTTTTTTTATGTGTGGGGGCCAGTGTAAAGTTAAAGCCAAGTTATTTGGGTATTTCACTTATACCTTTTTATTTATAGTTCCACGGGTAGTCAGCCTTAACTTAATTTGTCATCCAACCGATCTTTTGCCTATTTTACGGACCCCTAAGGATAGCGAGCCCTGCTCACGTTTGACTGGTTCTAATCACATTTTACATCATCGAACTAATAGAAGTAACCGACCGATCGAATACCACCGTTACCTAACTAATATCACTATACATAAGTATATGAAACTGTTGAGTTAATTAAGTCCCTTTTACCTAACAACGCCCACTGTAATCCGCTTAGCCGAATACGCAACACCCTGTAACTTGCATGTCCTTGCGATCGATAAAGCGACGCTTTTTGCCGTAGTGAAACCCGACAAATACTTAATACTTAGTTCTTTACTAACTGATCGAGTTTACTTCATTTGTGAATAGATCAAATCCAAAATGGCCAACAATGGACTGATTTTTTTTTTCTATAAAAAATCTTATTGAATAGAAACGATTTAGATTAAATAAAAAATGGGTTTCTAAATGAAAGTGCAAGTTAGTTTATTGGCTTATATTCTATTCTATGGCATCCATATTTATAAGATTAGTGTTTGTTTTTAATATTGAAATAACCGTTTTTTACTATACCGAAATAACTTTTTGTTCCTGTTTGTCTTAAATTGCCGGACCGATTTCGACGAGACTTTTATCGGAAGGAAACTGAAGATAGAAACTGAAGTTTCTCGAACAGCTAGTTTCAAATAAAAACAAAAGAAATATTCACATATGACTTTATTACTCTCTAATCGCCTTTCAACGGGTTACTTATATAAAATTGACTAAAACAAAATTATCATAATTTATGTTTGCATATCCATTACACGATGGACACTATTACTATTAGAATGTTGCGTAATCATAGACGGTTTTTTTAATAAATATGTAAGACTTCTTTTTCTAATACGTTTATTTGTATGAATACTAAAATGACATAAACATTTACAAGTTTCGACTATTCAGTAAAGATGACAACTATTAACTATCCTGAAAACTACACTCATAAAACAAATAATAGTATGAAACTTTGCCTACCACTGTTTGTTTTTAATAGATATAGAAATTATAGTTTGTCTTTTGTTTTGATTGTCTCATTAAAAACCACATTCGAATTAATGATGATGTGATATCTCTTTAGCAGGCCATTTGTTATAATGGGTGCCATATTTGTCGACGCCAATGACAGGATGTATTTATAAGTGTAGACTACACTTTATAAGTATTTATTTTTATATAGATTCACAGGTAAGGATAGGTCTGAATCGAAACCAGTTTCCTTCATACGATTTGAAAGGGCTTGAAATTGACTTTTGTTATGTTGCAATACAAGTTTATTGCAAATATTGAATTAAAGGGAAAGTTTATATTACTGTATGGATTGAAGTTAAACTTGTATTTTGTTGTTATTCTCCATTTAATTCAAGTCTCCCACAAGAACTTATACAATTTGCAATATTGTGAATCCGATTTCAATAGATTAAAAGTTTTTGAATTTCTGAGGGTAATCTTGTAAATAGAACCTAAAATGTTTTGACATTTAACGCAATTTACACATAAGGTACGCAGGAATTAAGGACAATAATAATAACCGTTTATGTCATAAACTAGCTGTTGCCCGCGACTTCGTCCCCGTGGGTAAAATATATAAGTTATGATTTATACCTGCCCTGCTTTTTTCACATTTTCCATTGTATCTTCGCTCCTATTACTCGCAGCGTGATAGTTTATAGCCTAAAGCCTTCCTCGATGAATGGTCTATTCAACACAAAAATAATTTTTCAATTTGGACCAGTAGTTCCGGAGATTAGCGCGTTCAAACAAACAAACTCTTCAGCTTTATATATTAGTATAGATATAGATGTGGATGTCATCTAATTGCGGGTAAATTTAAATTCAAGTGATGAATGATGATGTTACATGTAGTGGGTTGTCCGAAGTAATATGGTACAACCTATTGTCTTACGAGTCTCAATTTCTTACCATGAACCGTTACTTAGAATTTACTAATGTTTGATCCAATAACACACTGATGTGGAACCATTGCTGATTGTTAGAACACTAGTACAGCAATTTATTCTTTGCATTTTGCTGGAACCTGAATTCCGTCTCTTATAGTTTTCTACATTAGAGTCAATTTTAAATGAACTTCAAAAGGGAGGAGGTTTTAATTCCTTTGTATTGACTGTATGTTACCTCATCACTTCGGACTGAATACATTTTCTCATCATATTTTTTATTTATCGAGAATAGGCTGTCACTTGGTCCCATAAAATTTCCTTAAAAGTTAAGCTGAGTCGTTTTTTCTTTCAATTCGGTTGTATGTTACTTAATCAATATTATGACAGTATCATTAAAATTCCTGTTAAATGAGTATAACAGATTTACTAAATTATTTGCACATCAAAGAAAAAACGTGATTGTAGTGTATGTGTATCGTTATAAATATTAACTTTTCCAGTAGTAGGTACTCCAGTATTTTACATTTTTAAGGAATTTTCAATAATTTACATACATATTTAAAGAAGTATATTAAGGCTGTTGTCAATAAAATTTCCTCGTTTCAACATCAAGAGACCTGTCCCGAAACAGACCACTTTGTTTTATATCACTACCGTCAGACCCCAAGAACCATTAAATGTCGCCATATCTTTGTATAACCTTTTCCTATATCACTATACTTACTACTTTATGTTGTTTTTTATTCCTAAATCACTTTAAAACTTTGGAATTTATGTGATGCTGATATAAAGTCAAACATCGACACGCGTTCTTGTGTTAACGACCAGCCTTTAGTGCCAGCTATTGAATTGATACGAGACTACTCGTTGACTAGCGTTCGTTTTATTTTAAGCTTGTTATCTAACTAAGATTCTTACTAAAATATTGCATATACCTTGTGAATATTGGTAAATGGTCACTGAGGGTCCCGTAAAAGTAGGCTAAAGAAAACAAATTAGACATTGAATAATAGTTACCCAGCAAATTAATGTATAATCGTAAGTACTAAACGTTGTTTTATTTATTTTTGTGGTTATTTGTTTTTGGAACATCATTATAAATTCATTATCAATATTCAATAACACATTTGGAAAGTTCAACTGTCTAGCTATCACGGTTCATTCGATAGATCCTGGTGGCAGACGGACGGACCGACAGCGGAGCCTTGGCAAAACGGTTCTGCTTTAACTGTTTACGCATGGGACCCCAAAAAAGTAGACCCATTCGATTGCAACCGTGAATCTCTTTTCCTAGACTATGCTAACTCGAGAACACGGAGGTGCTCTAAAAGAGCACAAAAATATGAAATCGATTATTTCGTATCGGTGTGTAACGATTCTAAATTGCTCAATCGATGGGAACAGGCACCTGGCTTGTGAGACTTGCTCGGAATATGGCAAATAAATGAAATTAATCTTATTGCTTCTCGCCATATCAACGGCATCGATCAATAATCGAGAAAAAAAAAGCGCCTCTATAGAGAAAACGCCTGAGAATATTAACTCACTTCTTACATATAAACTGCACAAGAAATAATGGCATGTTAATTCACTGGAACGTAAATCGATCGTCGATTAAATGATTACTAATAATTAGTAATTAAATTGTTACACTTTTACTATTCTACCGACATGACGCGTCAGTTTTTACACCATATTTTGCATATATCGACGCTTAACATTTTTTCCCTTTTCCAGTCCAGCGATCTCATGATGTAAGATGATTTGATGTAAATCAATTATCTAATTTTTTAAGGCGAACGGCCGAGAGACTAGAGATGCATTGTTTCATACGCCATACAAAGGCTGCCCCAAAAATTTATAATGGTTTCATTTTTATTTTATTGTTTTCGCCGTGTAATGCTTACGTAAAAATTTCATGTTGTGAAAATAGTGTTCCAATGTTGTAGTGTCTCTATTAAATCAACATTATGTTTTTGTTAATTGAAATTATAATAGCTGCACAAAGACTCGTCAACCGCACAACCGATTACCGACTATTTAATTATTACCAAGCGATTTCTATTGGTAAAGTCGTATGCAACATCTATCAAGGTATTTCAAACCACAGTTTTTTGTTCATGAATAAACTCGATAATATTTTTTACCCAGTATTGAATGCGAACTCGTTCTGTCGGCACCAATAAAACAATATGAACAACTCATCTCTCGTATGCATTTATGAAGTAACCTTCGTTCGCAATAACCGTGTAATTAACAAGAGTTATGTTGGTGACTCCTCAAGTGTTCAGGCTTTTTAGTTGAGTTTAGGTCACCTAGTCTAATTCAGTGACTGGATGGTCGCCAAGCGTTTGTTCTATTGTCGACGTTACGATCGTCATAGTTGTTTTATATTGTCATGCGTGATGCCGTGTTGTCGCTGTCGGCCGCTGAAGTGTTGACGGCGCTCGGGTCGGTGAACCTTCTGTACGCAGTATATCGGTCGTTCGGTGACGCGACGGGACTGCCCAATTTTGTACAACACTGTTACCGTGTCCATCTGTCAAAATTATGCACGCAACTTCCGCCTCTACCTGAATAGTGTTAAAGAATATATTTATTATTGTGACAGCAAATATCAGTTTTATAACGTCGCGGCTAGTGCGGTGTCCCAATTAGCATCCTTCGGTCAGCTTGTTAACATTGTGGGTAGTTTTAATTACCCTCCTACTTGGTGCTGTTAACATAAGTGACTTATAGAAGTCGGTCAAGGTATTTAAGCTTAAATTAGGTGAAAATAAGCACGTTATG
The DNA here is from genome assembly GCF_003590095.1 of Trichoplusia ni. Lineage (NCBI taxonomy): Eukaryota > Metazoa > Arthropoda > Insecta > Lepidoptera > Noctuidae > Trichoplusia > Trichoplusia ni. Next base: position 1,749,415 of record NC_039489.1, on the reverse strand, counting down.
TCGCGTGTGATTGCCGGATGTTACTCAACGATTTCGACTTTTTGTGTGGGATGTGCTTAAGATTTTTATATTGTGATACGAACATTGTGTGTTAATCGTGGTGAGAGATCATCATTTTCACTTTTGTGCTCACATCGAGAAAATTACTCATGTGCGTATATGTGATGTATATTTTATTCGTTGAATATTGAAAATGTATATGGGTGTTTTTGTTGGCGTCTGATTGTCTGACAAACGCAACGACTGAGCGATTGGCAGGATTAGATTGTAACAGGATGCTAATGTTAAGAACTAACATGTGCGAATCCGACTTACGCTTTACAATAATCTATTAAGATATTTAACTTTATTAATCGTTTCTCTGCTTATAAACATCGTTACCTCATTTGTATTCGCAATGATTATTCAATGTGTTTGTAACATTATTATTCAAGGCAGTGCCTTTCCCGTTAAGGCGTATTATCGCAGACGCAGTCATCTCTATTCGTTCCTACACTCCTAGTAGGTTACCGGCCGAGTTCATCTCCACTGATAACATTTAGCGTTAAACACACACTTTGTATGAACATTCTTCAGTCTACAACTGTCTAGACATGAGAAATTAGGCGTCCGTTAGACCTGGTTTGCATTTCTGAATAATAAGCGACGGTATAATGTAGCCTAGTGATCATTTCGCCCACACTACGTCGTGGTTGTAAAATAAGTCACACTTGCATCACCAACTGATCAGGCGTAGTAGGGCCCCGCTTGTGTAGAAATAAACAACCAATTTGTAAAGACGAACGCCTGGAGGCCTACCGCCAAGATTTGAAAAATATTATTGCATGTATTTTCTCCCTTTTTTTTTCTTCAAAAACGATTCCTGAATTAATAAATTTAATCCCTATGTAGCGGGTGGTTTCACAAACATACAATTCACATGCACAAAGACATCCAGACTCTGAAAAACCATTCCTGGATCTCACAAATGCTTGTGAGATCCAGGAATGTCCAATCCTTGTGGAATTGGAACTGATTCCTTGTGGAATCCAGGATCCAAATGCTTGTCCTACGTGAGGTTCGAACCCACGAAACGTAGCACTCTAGATCAACCCCGCTCTGTGCGTTTGGCGAGGTAATCTTAAGTACTCGGCTATCCATGCAGTCATTTGCTTAATATTAGTTTCTTCGTTTATTTCTTCGCTTTCACAACTATAATACTACTTCAAGACGTGTTGGTAGACCCTGATGAATGAGTTTGAAATGAGATACTAACGGCGTTTCGTACTTAGTAATCCACAGCACATTGTGTTGGTTTGCATATAGCATACAGATGCTTGTTTTGGGAATTTGTAACCGTGTTGACGTATTGCTATGTGTTGACAATGTTTTACCATCGCTGTGACGTTGTTGTACTTGATTGTTTCTAGGTTAACAACTTTACGTTTTATATGGTTGTGAAAACCTTGGATTGGTGTCCACCTGCGTTCATAAACTTTGCCCTTGTTTTGTTTGTGTACGTGTTATGGACATGGTTTGTGAAACTTAAAAAAAAAACTATTTATTTATGAAACAGTGTTTGTTAAGATTTTCTCCTGTTAAAAACATTAAATATCTAAAGACCATGGAGTATTTAGTCGTTGATTGTTTGTTATCTTACGTACTAAGCTGCAAATTGGCTAGATGTTATCTAAGTTTCCATACAATGGTCTCAGTACTTTGAGAAACACCGAAGCGATAACCTAGATCCACGACTGACAAGATCCTTACCTCATGGCATTTCGTAGTACCTTAATATATGTATCTTTTGATTACAGGTACAAAAGCAGATGGCACGGGAGTACGAGCAGCTGAAGGCGACGGTGGCGACGTTGCAGATGTTCCAGCACGAAGGGGAGAAAGCTATCACACCTCTGACGGGCAGTGAGTACACACACCCACTAACACTACCCACATCTATTCTACAGTACCTACGTTAGCACTTAGTGATGAGTCTGTGGCAAGCGATAGTTTTTATAGCTGAGCTTGAAAGCTTACTGCCGAAACTAGTTTCCTTCTGTTTTAAAGGTACCTTACGTAAAGGGTAAACAGAACGCTATTACTAAGACTCCGCTGCCTTTATGTCCATCTGTCTGTCACCAGAATGATGGGTACCTGTTACCATAATGCTCTTTATTAAATAATCTTTTAAAGCAGTAGTAAGGAAGTACTTCGGCGGTTCGGAAAAGAGATAAAAGGTTTTTCAATCAAAATCGAAGTATACATAGCCGTTGTATAAGACAGACGCTTATTTTGTAGCTGTTTCTCGTCGTGCCAAATCCCATAGGCCGTAGTTTCTTTAAAGAGTAGTTGCAAATAAACTGAAAAGGCATTATACTGCCAGCACCGGTGCCTCGAATCCACTATTACAAATTTCCTTTTATAAGCCCTGAAGAATGAAAATAAGAAACTAATACTCATATGGTGTTGACACATACTATAAATTTCCCTGCTACTGTTCCTGTGTGCTTTAGCAAGACATCCACGATATATAAAATAAAATACAGTAACGACAACATATCATACATAAGGCTTTATATTCAAGGCGTATATGATCGCAATCAATGACCATGAATGGTCATTCCTGTCAACGAAAAAAGAAATATTCATGATTTTAGTGCTTGACTTGATTGTACAGTATATATTACTGTAGGTGTTCTCAGTAAATGTATCTGAAATTCTCAACGTTTATCTGTACCTTACCAGTGGATATAAATAAACGGGTTGGTAATTTCCTGCTTTAATAAGCTGCCGATCGTGTCCCTGTTTGCGACGTCACAAAGCTCTCTGATAGTGCACTCTAGTGTTAATAAAACTTAAATACTAAAAATGTAAAGAGGTAATATGTGATGTTGTTGGGCCAAGACAGTAACTACTGAATCATTTTTGAAAGTTCTTTGATTCATAGAAAGACTTGTTATTTGTTGACCCTATAAATACATTTTAAAGAAGTGGACAAAATTTAGCTAGTTCCAGACAAAACTATAAAACACAGACCTCGTTAATTTTTAATCGATTACTCTCGAAAATCGATAATATGTCGACATACGCCAGAATACTTAATAGGTCGCTTAAAGATTGTTGTCTTTAAGAAGGTCAATGTTTGGCAGTGACCTCATGTTCTCAACCTTGATATTAACACCGATTTTCATGGCGACAGTACAATGGACGGAATAAAGATAACGATGGTAAAATTAATTTAGGAAAATCAACCTTATCCCATCGTGATAGAGCTGTTTGGCACTCAGTCTTACGTTGTTCCTGTTAAGTGGATCATTTAAAAGCTTTTTCTAGTAATTACTTAGCCCCACATGTTCGCGAATTCTTGGTATTTGCTGCAATTTTTAAAGTGTTAGGTCATTTGAAACTTGCCCTAGCTACGTCTAAGTTGGCTTTTTATTGTTTAGTTTTGAGTGCTTTTAATTTGCAAACGTCGTTTGTATGTTTTAATATCATCGTAATATGTATTAGTCTTGCTTAAGTATATTATATGCTACGAAATCAAGTATAAAAGGTCTACAGTAAAAATAAGGTCTGACACAGTATCCTCACTACATCCTTGTATATTTTTGATAAAGACTTAGCAAAAAATATCATACTATTGTTCTATTTTTTAAATGTTTGAATGTCAAAAATACTTCGAGAAAGAAGGCGGTTCATGAATATTATTGGAAGCAGAATACGCATTGCGTTGATCCTACATAATTGATAAACATTCTGCTGTGAAGTTTTATATTCCCTTTTATATCCACAGCCAGAGCATTCACTAATCGATGACGTGTGTACAAGTCAAGCTTCTCCCAACCTCTAAACGTTGAAATCATTCTGCCTAGAAGTCTAATTCCAATTAAATTACATATGTATCTAAACTCATAGATGTCCACTGCAATAGGCATAATCATTAACCGCGACAATAAAAACAACTCCCATACATGCAATACAGCAGATACGATTCCCAGAACGCTCAGTTTAACCATTTGCATTCCGCACATCGTTCGAAGTCCAAGTAAAATGCGCTTTTGTATAATTACGTTCGCTGGAAGTCGGCTATCAGAGTATGTTGGTCAACATTTCCTTTGCAAACTAAACTATGATAAACACTGGAAATTATATATCAATCTGTTTTATAGCTAATTGGGTAAATGAACTTGACACCTGTTTTAAAGGCTGGATATACTATGCGACTTCAAAAACTTTCACGCAACGCAAGTAGTCTCAAATTAAGAAAAGCTTGTAATAATGACTTCTAGGTACCTGATAAACATACTTATTAATTTCTAAATACATACATGTTATTGATAAATTAGACCCAGCCACAAACATTTGTTCTGGGTGGGAATCGAGCCCACGACCTCCGATATAGCAGTTAGGGCCACTGCAGCTAGTCCAGCAGGATTTTACATGTTGTTATCATGTCACACTTTTATATGGACAAGACATCGCACACGTGCTTATGTGTGTACATGTTTTTTTTACTCTTAACTTAATACAGGCTACAACAAACATTGCAGCATTAAGCTGTAATTGACATCTACACGGAAGAAAATGCGTGCAAAACTTAGTAAAGAATAAATTAACGTTTGTTAAGATGTCTCGTTCCTAATGAGCCCGTGTCTATGGATGTAAACGAAAACCGTAAAAATCTGCAAACAGCACTTCAGACTTAGACCTCAGGTCGAAGACTCTTTGACTCATAACAAACAAAAACTAAACCAGTTCAATATCCTAGCACAATGGCTAACGCTCGTGACTGAAAAATAATTACAATATTTATGAACTTCATAATAGATTTTTGATAATTTCCGCATGGCGTGATTTTAAGTTAAAAGCAATAAAATGGATTTTAAGAAATTATTAAAAATAGACACGTAAGCTAACAGCGTAAGTGACTTAGCGATATTTTAAATGCATAAGGGATTTTCCCATTTCTATTCCTCTTGGCTACAAAGGCCTTTTGGCCCATTCTATCTCCCTCTATCCAGGACGACAATATTCCAGTTTCTGTCAAAGGCAAAATCCATCATTTCAGAAATTACTTAATGAATTCTTCTATAAACTACTTTATCTCCTATAGCGGGATTGATACTCAGAGTTTTTCGTCAACAACCACCCTTATTTAAGAATTAAAAAGCCAATATGTACGAACTTGAGTTTCCATGGTGATGTCACAAATTATCTCTATGACGTCATATTGTCACAATAAAGTCACGCCCGAAATTAAGAGAACTATGTCATTGTATGTACACGTATATCGTTTTAATTTGTTCATTACCTACAATTTGGTGAGTAATAGTGACTGTTAAATATTTAAAACGTTTTGTCTACGAATGTAGTTGAATAAACTACCAGACGGAAAAAATATATATTTTGAATATACTTGTAAGGTAGGCAATAGATCGAATTTAGGGCTCTGTATCGTGGCTGAACACTTTTTATTTCATTCTTGACAAGAATGATACGCTATGATAAAATTTTTAAGTTTTGATAACTCAACCAGTTAAAAGCTACAAATCTCACGCTTTGCAAAGCCATAGGACTGGATCGTCCTGAATAAAAAAATCATAACTTGATAAACTCGTTTCTCTCATTAAAAACCAATTAAAAATAGTATTGTTCAGCGGTACTTGTTATTCTTCCATTTTTGGACGAAAGACACTTGACTAGCAACTGACAATTCCAGTTGCCATGGGAATCTCCAATGAGAAGTCCAGTCCATTAGCAAGGGTTTTTATACATGACAGATTACCGGCCCATTGTTGAATATACGTATGAAGCTGTTTGTATACTACACAGTAATATGTCATCATCCTAATATTTGAGGTGCCTAATGAGCCGATAACTTATACCCATTAGATTACTGTAATGATATGGATCTATTATCATTTCCTCATTGTTGGACACGAGAGTTAATATGTAATTTTAATAACAAACCATGTCCAGCTGATATGTTTATCGTTGTAACTCAAAACATAAGTCGCTCACACGTGCCAAAGATAAATATTTGTTTCGTGCCTCACTCGAACCCTTCCGACCCTTGACATCGTAAACAGTAAAGGAAGCTTTAATAATTCAAATGAAAATTTATTTGCGCGGCCTTCCAGCCCGTTATAACCCAGTTCCACAATTATTCATGAACCACCAATCACCAAAACGCTCAATTTCGATCATCGGATTTCTAATGTCTAAAAAGTGAAACGTCATTCCGTTGGATGAGCAATACCAATTAGCAATAAAAGTTCAATGCACCTACGTCATGAGTCTAAAGACGGTTAATCGAGTATGACCTTCGATGGCAGCCATTGAACGAGCGATAAAGGCCAGCATGTCGTCAATTATGTCACCATTCATGGTGGTACAATGGGAGACGGTACCAGGTTTATATCAACCCGTTGCATTGTCTATTTTGTTTTGGTTTGACGAGATTGATTCTTTGTGCCCGATAAATGGTACTTTTTATTCTAGCTTTCGAAGGGTTTATTGTTATTTGGGGTACTTGTCGGTATTGAAATATATATAGCTGCAGCGTTTCCATAAATTTATAATCATTGTCTTCTATGTTTTAAAATGCCGCAGGTTTTAGATGCTCTTTTTCGATTTATCGCTCGATTTATCATATCGGCTGCTTTGATTTACAACATGACATGGATTATAAACCTAGAAAATCTGCATGATATTACAGATATCACTGATGGTATGCTTAGATTGAACAGAACAAAAAATAATGTTAACAATGAATTCACAGTTTATCTGAAGAGTATGTAGAATCTGTGTTATCAGGTTAGATTGTCCCTAACCCTGCTCCGATCGAAAATCGAAATTTATAAATAACAATTATATTAAGGTTACTAAGTAGTATTTTTTTAAAGTCAAATTACATTGTATACTTTCACCCACCCTACCTGCACATTTCACACACAGCCATAATATACTATAACCCGGATGTAATTAAAATGTATTTGATAAAAAACACGGACATTTACAACACTAAAATCACTTACCGAAAAAAACACATACTCAACTTAAACTTCGATCCTTATCAATTGTTGCAATGGTGACATGTACAAATTATGCAGTCTTAAAATTTCTTCCAGTAAGATTTTATTTTTCTCTTATTATTGAATGGGTCTGGGTTCCATCCCGTTCTTTGTGACTGAGATTTTTATATCCACATCTCACAAGTGCCACATTGTTACTAAATTGGCTGTACATTATTGTCGTTTCGGGTATGATTCAGATTTATGGACACCTATAGTGTCTTCGTATCCTGCCTAAACACCAGACACTTGGTATCAGAACGTGTATTCTCTTTCTAGCATCGTTATCCTTTGCAAAGTGTAACTCAGCCCACGTTTTATTCTTATGTTCATCTACCACTAGATATTTCATCATATTGGGTCTTTTCTGCTTCATTTCATCTTTCACACAATCTATGACTTCCTCGTATTTAGTCATCCTCTACATTTCCAAGCTCTCATTCATCCACTGTCCTACCCATTACGCTTTTTATAATATGAATTTAATCCCTTCTCAGTACATTCTCATACCACTATGGATTTACCTTAAACCTAACGCAATATTGGCTCTATAAATAATTTCCATAAAAAGAAGTTGAGAAGATTTCGGAGCTTAGTTTTACAGCCATAGAACTAAAGTAATACAAGAAACAAAGATTACAATATAAAAGAAAGTATGAAAAATTGAATCGTGATACCTTATTGTTATAGTTCGCCAATGGATCGAATGTTCTTATCTTTTATGATATGCTGGGGATAATTTTGTATCGTATCGTAATTAGCGATTTGCAACGCTTTTGGAATGACGTAATTTTGCTTGTGTTATTTATTGTTATCAAACTAAGCGATGTATACTAATCGAAACTAATTTTGAAAGTAAAACTTCCATAGATTGAATAACGTAAAAAATTCTCCCTTTATCTTTTTCAATCAGGCCAAAAATTCAAAAGACGACCCCGTGCCATCTGCCATTAGATCAACTTCGCCAAAACAAATATAGTTCCCTAACATAATCTATGGCGAAAACTTCGTAGATTAAAAGTAAATAAGGTGGCTTCCGCATTCGTCGTGTGACACGATAACCGATTCCCTCCATTAACTTTTGCGTTGATTACGAGATGATGGCCAGCTGATAATAATGGTATACCTTGCTTCCTGGTCTCTGTAATCATATTTCATCCCGCTTTATTACCTACATAAGCGTTATTTAAATTATACTGGAGAATAAGGTTTTATTTAAATAGAGTCTAGGTTTATTTTTTGAGGAATTGTTGGCATGTGTGCTTACTTTTTTTTATTTGTTTGAGAAATATTAGTTGTGATAGTGTGTGGCTCCTTAGTATGTATATTTCATTTCAACAGAAATTAAATAAAAAAAAACTACGGAGCCAAACAACAGTTAAAATAATATTATACTATCTACTATCGAATGAAACTGTGTACTGCTTGACAAAGGCTCCCTTCATATAAATAATACCAATAAACATACATACAATCGAATTAACATTTTTATCTCAAGCTCTTAATCTCATTCAACCCAGATCGAACGACTGATCCAGATGCGCTTTCAATTTGCATGATGTCGTCCCAATATCGCACAGACGACTGATCCGCGCTCAAATTGCCAAGTAATCGACCGTGACCGATAGATAAAACTAAGTAACGGCTTTCCCCGTAAGTCATTAAATCACAATAAACTCAATTACGCGTACCATTAGACGTGGTTACAATACGGACAATACCCCGTTGGATTATCGATATTTTTTTGTAGATAATGAATTAATATCATGCGTGTAATAGGTATAATCTTTTGATGTTGAATTGTTTTACAGCTTTGTTCCTTACACACCTGCTGTCCGCTGTTAACAGTGTTGTTGTCAGTTTTAGTATGGTTAATTTATTCCTTTCAATGGGGTTGTATCACGCGAGGTATTTAAAAGCTTCAACGATGAACTAAGTGTCCGTAAATGAAATATTTCGTGGTCAATCATGGGCATTGTATGTATCGCCGAAGTTCGAAGATGTACAATACACTATATTTGTCAATTCTCTTTTCATAAAACTGTTTTCGTATCTATGAGTACAATACCGCTCCGAACTTTCTCCGTAACTGTTTGAAAGCTTCGACTAGGAAAGCAAATAAAAAGACAGAATATGTCTAAGTATCATAAAGCTAGATATTAATTAACAATAGCTCGTGAGAAAATAGAAAAGTTTACCTTTCTTTACTATGGTCGTAGCGTATACGTATGGCTGGTACTAGATTATTTAATTTATTCAAGTTATCTGTAGTGTGTGTGACAGACATAAATACACAAATACAATATTGTCTTCATTCAAATCAATACAGTTGACTGTAAAAAGTAAAAATTTCAAAATAATAATATTAATACATATTTATCAATCCAAAAAAACCTGTAACATCTCACATTTCACAAATTTCCGGCTTGCTTTCACCTTGAATCACAATCGATGATTATAACAAGCCTCAATTAATTTTGAGACAAGTCTCACCGAAAGTTGTTCCGCAAGGTGCACAACGACACCGCTGTGGGCACAAATGATTAATGGCGATATTATTTATAACGGACATTAATTATCACTAATTTATCACAGTTTCTGGGCGTCGTTTAAGCTCATTTATAACCTAACCTAGTTCTGGATCGAAATAGATTTTAATTTATGTAAATAGCTGTGCCTGTACTATACGCTGTTTATGCTGTACTGGGACAGGCAATTGTGGAAGCGAAACAGCGATATCGTCTGCGGATAGCGGCGTCTTGCTTCTACAATGGATGCCGTGTTATTTGAAAGCTAATAAGAAGCAAGCTTGCAGGAATCTGAACCTGCAAAAAGAAAAACATTCTTTACATTGATAACGTAATCGACTATATTTTTCTGGAAGGTTAACATTGTTTCCTTTTAATGTGCCTTATTTCCACCTGGGCTAATTCATTTGACATTTTGCATGATGACAATTTATTATCTCCGGTTAAATGCAGTTATAATTCCGCTCTGTATTCCAAAGAGCTCATAAGCTGATAAAATTGCATTTGCTAAATTAATAACCTGTACTAGTATACCAAGGGTAGTTAAGACCAAAGGTGTTGTACTCAGAGTGTTCGCAAGAATGTATCCTTAAGTTACTTTGTAGCAAATGGTACGGACTTTAGTCTCCACGTATCTTTGAGCAGGCACAATACACAAGAAAATATACTTTTTTTAGGTGGAAAGCGGTCTTGAATTTGAGGATAAATATCTTAGCCTCAGATACAAGACAGTCTAAACGTTTCACTAGTGAAACTATTTTTATTTAATACTTCCTACTATCATCTTTATTGTAAGTATAAAATTAACAACTTACTCCATCGTCATTTATACTGCAGATACGGTAAATAATGGTGGAACTTTCTAGAACGATTAAAGTACTATAAACCTCCGCAAACAAATACTCGGTGCGGTCAACTCCGGACATGCCATGTATAGTTTGAATACTCGATAAGCCGGTGTAGTAAATCTCGTGAGAAAAGTCGACTAATTAAACGATTTCCAATTATCTGGTGCCGCTTTCACGAAGCTAAGTGAACACCATTTCGTCGAATTCTGAAGGCACCTTTTTTTTAACAGCCTAAAAGTTCTTGCTCATTAAGTTGAGAAGTTATTTATGCAGCAAAGTTGTTTTTTTTTTTATTGATCACTGTCCGACGTTTTGCAGGTTCGATTTGCGCGTAGGATAAGCATTTGTGTGATTCATAAATGCTTGCGATTTGGTGACAGACGCAACATGATTTAACACATAGCAAAGAAATATTTTTAACACACACCTCTCAACTCTCTCACATCATCATCATCAGCGTAATCGTCCACTGCTGAACAAGGCCTCCCCAGTCGTACGCCATCGAGATCTATCTTCGGCTATTCGCATTCAGCTCTTGCCGGCAACTCTCTTCCAAACCCATACATTATAATATGTATATTTGTCCACAGACTACGAAGACCTGCCAACTCGTGACCAGATGTGGGGCCCCGCGCCGCACGAGATCGACCCCGACATATGGCCCCCGCCGCCCGACAGAGACCCCAACGCGTGGCCGCCACCCACCAGCGTAGAACACAAGTTAGTTGAACCTCATTAATTGTAAAACTGATAAACATTGCAACTGCTAAAGTAAATGTGTTTCTACACATGTGCACTTAGGAAGACTTAAAAAGTTAAAATTCGCCAATGTTGCTGCCGCTCATTAAGCATATTAATTACTAGGCGATCCAAAACCTGAAACCTGACCTGAAGATGCAATTTCCTTCATTGGAAATAATAACGAGTAGTTTTAGTTCGAGACACGTGTCTTGTAATTCTTTAAGTTAGCCAACTTGGTCCAGCCGTTCAAATTTTTGTCACTATAGGCTCGCGGAAATTGATGAGATATTACAAAAATGTCAGAACTATTATTTATTCATAGTAACATTTTGTTTATTAACAGTGACATATAAGGAATACCAATGTTACTTGATCATCGATATTGGTCCATTAATCGATCATAAACTATTGGTCAATAGCAGTAACCAGACAATCAGATACTGTTGACATTTACACAGTAAAAGGTTAACCGTGGGTTATAAGTTTAAGGTTTGTCTCACTATGTTACAAAATAGTACTGAGTCATGATCAGGGCTTATATTTAAGCCCTAATGAAAACGTTAAACTTATTAACATTAATCAAAAGAGTATTTGCATTAATAAATTTATCTAAATACTTAGCCTTGACATCTTAATTAGAAAAAATCTCCAATATAAAGTGACAATAATAGTTCCTAATTATTTGATAACGGCTTACTCACGCGCTATCGGTATCACCCGACTAGTTTCGGATCCGACTTTAGTCCTCAATCATAAGGACGCTTCGGTACGTCCGAATAGGACGATCAGTCAGTAAAATTGTTTCATTCGAGTATCATTAGGGAGGCTTAAATCATAATGTGCCACATTTTTTTGTTGGTTTATACAGTATTATAATTAAATGTCGCGAATTCCCGATAAAACCTTTGACGAGAAACACGTATTACACAGCCCGCAAGAATCGTAAACTAACAAGTCAAGTTTAAAAGCTACGATAACGCACGTTTTTCAATATCGTTTAAGCACGTAATTGTGCGCGTTGCTAACAATCTCATTTCAAATTCATATGAATGCAGATAAATCCATCCCGTTCGTTATTATATCTTCTAAATAAATCAGCAAATAATTAATAAGCTTAGTCAAAGTAAATATCCCCATGGATCATTCTCACGAAAAAAATACCTATATGAAACTTAGCAAAACGTAGTCATCAATCAAAAGATGCTTATGATCGGCCAGCCTACTTCCTCTTAAAGTGATAGAAGAGTGAGGCAACTCAACGTATTATTCATAACTTACCTTAAATATTATGATGGTAGACCCCCGGGTTTTACTGAGGCCAGGCATAATTAGGTGTTAATTCTCGTTCCTCATTATTATCTCTTCTTCGTTTTGTTTGTTTTACACGACAAGTTAATTAGGCTGGGTGTATTTAGCGTAATGAAGCTAAGAGTAACTGTTGAAGTCGTTAGCACGCGGTGCCTCGCTAAGTAACGTATCGTGTTGACCACGTGCGCACTGGCAGGTATCTTAAGAGCTCTTTAGCATATGGCGGTAAAGTAAAAAGCCTATTTTTCTGCCCCTATCGTGTAAGGTATATAGGGGCAGAAAAATGGGCTTTAGAAAAGCTATTTTAACACCGGTTTTAAAAGTGCTAAATTTTAATTATGCATTAGTGCTGTTCTTTTAAATAAGGATTACTTTATGATTATGCGTTCCTAAATTATATTTATTCATTGAAAAAAAATTTAAATCATGACAAGACTTATAAAAATTTCGTCTTCCATTGTAGCATCATCGAAGTATTTTTGTGATGCTATAACGTCCCCCTTATAAATTAAATCAATACCGCACAAAAATACCTACCGATATTTAAATGTTGAACGTTTTCGTTTCACTTCGTAATGATTCGGAAACGCCTCGCGTAGGCGCCGATGTGCCGAAGGTCGGTCATGTTTGCAACACCAATATCGGTTCAGCAGAACAGCTGTTGCAAAGGACATACACGAAGGTGTTTAAATTGAACCTCTTTTGTTATCTCAGTAAACGTGACCTACATACGATTTACGTATATTGGCTTAGAGCTACTACTTGTATAATCTGTATTTCGATAGGTAGGTACTTTTAACTATATTTTAGCATTTAACCTGCGGCTTTTAGATTTTGGAAAACAGGTTTCTCAAAAGATTTTATTTATAAGTGTTAGAATAATACAATTAAGACAGAAATATTTGTGTTTTTGCATGTTCCTTTCTCATATAGGAAGACTACTTTACCCACAGCTTTTTTTAAAAAAAGTGGTATTTTTTTAAGAGCTTCATCCTGCCCAAACAATATAATGCGTTTGATGCTCTTTGCTCTGCGGCTCTACTTCATAAAGTGCAATTTCCTGCATCGTGTTGTGATAAAAGACACGTTTTATTTATTTTATGGATTCTCTTTAGATACTCTAAGATTTATATAGAATATTGTCGACTTGTGTTGGGTGAAAACTTACACAAGATGTCAAGACGGAAAGTTTGCTAACGTCTATTTTATTACCATTACCAACTTTGAATTGTCTAGACTTTAGACAACTTCTATACTTGACAATATATAATTTCCTAAACATTTTGTGGTGGCTTTTAATAAATAAGTTCGCTGCTTCCATCATGGCTATTTTATGGTTTTAATTACTAAAACGACGAATAGTCAAGGTTCTATCGACTCAAAATTAATAAATGGTTATAATCCTAATCATAAATAGTAGAACAATCTATCAGCTAAAAACAGAAAAGGAGAGTTTTAAAATTGTTTAAGAATTATCGGTACGCATAAGCTATTGCCAAATGTTACCCTAATAACTTGTGGCATGTAAATAAGTATATATGTTAAATTCTCAGCTTACTTCATGGTCCACACAAGGCATTATTATAGTAGAACACCAGAACTACACATTTTTATTTCTCTAATGACATAACCCTCTTTATAATCCGACTTTAGCGATAAGATAAAAAAAAATACAGTCAACCCATCACCAGTAACTTCATATTACTAAAACAGACCTTAAGCCGTATGATATAAGGTCTCTTTTATTCTTCAAACAATTTGTTCGTTTGACTGTACAACTACAGCTGTTTTGTGTTTTCACTCGATTATAATTAAGTAATAAAGCCATAAATGACGTCAGTTCCCTGTCCACAACACGCTGTTATTTCAAATGAGATAATAGAACACGTATTTAATGATAAACTTATTGGAACACGTAATTTAATTGTTTATTTATGTTTTGAGCAGGCTATCCGCAGCCTGCTCAAAACATGAATAGGTTTTTGTTTAGTTCCTAATAAGGAGGTTTTGTTTACCTTCATGGATTTGTATGTTGTTTTTCTTATAAGGAATAAATATATAAATCAGGTTTCTGTACTATAGGTCAGCCTTATACGGCTATTTAGGTTTAATTAATTAAACAAAAATGACAACTCTAGTCGTCCAATTAAAATAATTGTCGCTCCTTTTTTTAATTCCCACGAGTTTATCTATATTTCATACAATATCAAAATGGGCATTAAGCCGGGACATAAATATTTTAAGAGTCAGCTGACAGTGATGATCTGATGATAAACGAACTACTCGTGATTTTTTGTCCACGTGTATCCCAAGGTTCTGATTCTGTACAACAGAATAGAAAATGTATTTATTTAGTTCTACACAAGGTAGGCACACTTAATGAAACGAGACATAACCTGCCAGTCAGTCGATCATTTAGTTTACCACGCATTCTCAGCCATCGATTAGCCCTAAAAGTATCCAAAACATTGAAGCTACAGTGTGATCCACAGAGGTCCCCCTCCGCCGATGAAGTCAGCGCGGGGCAACACGCGAACGACGCGCCCCGACAACAAGAAGACCACCCCCGCGCCCCGAAACGCAACCACATCGCAACGGAAGACTTCGGACGTCAGGAACCCCAAAAACGCAGCGAACAAAGCACACAGCGGTCAGTATCCATTGCAACTTACCTTTGATTACCGGGGTGAAACGCTAATGACTTCAACCCACGCCGGGGGCACGGCTGGGGGATATATTGGACGCTCCCTGACTAAAAACACCCCGGGCCCCTTCAACAGCCTGAACCGGAGCCACGAGGTCGCTCGCGACTTACCTATTACCTTCTTTTTTTTGGATGGGAAATCATCAAAATAATGACTCTTTCCGGGTTGAACGGAAGGGAGTATCAAAGTTTCAATCTTCTACTGACTCGTACCAACTACATATGTTCTTTACTTTTTCCCTTCGTGTGCCGGGGCCACGGTAACTCTTTCGGACAATCACGCTGCCCCGGCAGGCATCAGCTGGGCTCCAAAGAGTCATAAAAACACATCTTCATGGATTTTCTAACCGGTGTAAACAAAAGGTGTAACACAAGTTATTGTTAATAACTATAGTGTTACCAATAATATACGATCCCAGGAAGCCGCAAGATGGTTACATAATGAGCTCTGTGGTTTGTGGTTATTTGACTAACCATAACACTAACTATTATACTGTTTTGCATACGTTGCTGCACAAATAAGATGTTTAAAAAACAACTTAAACTTGTAGAACTATTGAACTCTTTTCATGTTAATATACAGGACCATAAACTTTAAAAACGATCTTCTGTATCATTGCTTCAAATACAAAGTCTTTATTCGTAGAACATAGGTAGTAAATAGGTGTTACATCAATGGAAATGACCGCTATGTCTAGCCGGGACCGGCATACAAATATTCAATGAATTGGATTTTATATTTCTTTTTTTATATTTTTTTTTCTTTTTTTCTTTTTCTATTTTTATAATGTATGGCTTTTTTGCCTTGTCCAGTATGATACTAGACCTAATAATCTGCTCTCTTGCAAATGTATTTTGACCATGCAAATCTAACCCTAGGTTCTCCCTTCTATCATTCAGAGAATTTCTGTCATAGATCCGCTATATCGCTCAACAAAACCCAGTACTAACAGTTTTCTATAAAATTTGCAGCAAAATCAAAAGACACAAGCAAAGATCACGGCAGGCAAGACAAGCAGGACAGAGACAACAACAACGGCGACACGGACGATGAGAAGCACAAGGACGATGAGAGAAGGTTCGAGCCCCCTGCCGCCGCTGATGGGGACCTGGTCGACATGCTCGGTGAGTTACACGGCATATATCATGTAATCATAAAACCAATCAGATATGTAATTTCTATAGATATGTTTATATAAAAAACGAAAATTATAACTTACCCCCACCGTACAAGACAAAATCTCAAGAACTTTTTGCAAAATATAGCGTTTCGTATGCATTATTACGTTAAGACACAAGAACCCTGAAGCGTTAATGTTTTTGGATAGGTATTTATAAAAACATAGGCTATTTTGGCTTTTAAAATCTCCTTTAAACCTTGTCACCCAATAGTTATAATCGGGTAAAATAACTTATTGTTTAAAAACTGTTGATTTGCAAACTAAAATCATCCATAAAGAAAGTAGAATGTACCCTAATAACCCTTGGTGACTTTCATGTTTCCAGAGCGCGACATAGTACAAAAGAACCCCAACATCCGGTGGGACGACATCGCGGACCTCACGGAGGCCAAGCGGCTGCTGGAGGAGGCAGTCGTGCTGCCCATGTGGATGCCAGACTTCTTTAAAGTTAGTGCCATCTTGTTACTTTTGTGGAGCTTGGATAGGACTCATTTTGTCCGAGCTGCAGTCTTAAAAACTTATTGCTATTAAAAGTTAATAGGAATCTATGTAACACCATCTTAAATAGCTCAATGAAAATACTAATCTACATGACTTTATGTAATATGCGCAAAAGTTGTTAAACCATTACATAAATCAATATATAATGGGTTATACCCCTGCATTGAACTGTGTTATGTTACTTCAGTGCTCAGTGTGCATGCTATATGAATGTTTGTAAAAACCCCTTGTGATATAAGGATAACATTATTGAGTACATGATGTTTAAAAAAGAAAGAAAACCAAATTATAATCAAATCCTTTCTTGTATACAATACCACCATATTTAAGAATTGATTACTAAATCCCTGTAACCACGTCCCCAGGGCATCCGGCGGCCGTGGAAGGGCGTGCTGATGGTGGGCCCGCCGGGCACGGGCAAGACCATGCTGGCGAAGGCCGTGGCCACCGAGTGCGGGACCACGTTCTTCAACGTGTCCTCCTCCACGCTCACCTCCAAGTACCGCGGCGAGTCCGAGAAACTAGTCAGACTGCTCTTTGAAATGGTACGAATCGTATACTAAAACACTTTATATGCTATACCCAACAATGATGCTGATGATTTGGGGTATAAAGTATTGTTAAGTTTCATACTTCAATCTCTCTGATATCCGTCTATATCTGACCATGAAAGAGCTGTTCCCTAAGCCAAATAAAAAATGAATAAATTTAAATCAATGTGTGTCAATTTTGTATTTGAAATAAATCTTGGTTACGAGATTTGAAACTTTAGTTGCTACCGTCTCAAATCGACCTAGCATTGTCAAACATTTTTCATATAATGTGTTGTATAATACTATGTCATGTTGCAGGCCCGGTTCTACGCGCCCAGCACGATATTCATCGACGAGATCGACTCGCTGTGCTCCCGGCGCGGCTCCGACAGCGAGCACGAGGCCTCGCGCCGCGTCAAGTCCGAGCTGCTCGTGCAGATGGACGGCCTCGGATCCGCTACTGATGAGCCCGCTAAGGTACTGGACACTAGCAACTAAATAAGCATCAGAAACACAACACAACTATTTTTTTTAGGTATATAACCTATTAATTTATGTATATACCTACAAATAGTTCCTGTTCCATGAGTGAGTTTCAAAAAAAGTATGGCATAAATATGGTTTATTGTATTACTAAACCCGTGATCCCATGCGTTATTTCCTGTTGTTTTTTTGCTAAATTAATGTGTCAACTTGTCTCGATAAATGTACTAAAAATATATTTTCTTTTAAGCCATTTTTGAGATTAGATAATTAAAATACATGACTCTAAAAATAAACTTTATCAGACTAATCTGTTACTGCAATAAAAGTATTTAATTTGGAAAGTATTTAATTTAATGTGGTTTATAATTTCTAGCATTTTTTTCGAATATTTGTTGTAAGTTTACCATGTATAATATCTGTTACTTTATACTAAACCAATTTCCTCAAACTTGGCCATCAATAAAATCGTCATCTTAACAACATCTATTTTTCATAATCTACAGGTGGTGATGGTGTTAGCAGCGACGAACTTCCCGTGGGACATCGACGAGGCGCTTCGGCGGCGGCTGGAGAAGCGCATCTACATCCCGCTGCCCACGCAGGAGGGCCGCGAGGCGCTGCTGCAGATCAACCTGCGCGAGGTCAAGCTCGACCCCGAGGTCGACCTCCGCGCCATCGCCAAGAAGCTGGACGGATACTCCGGCGCTGATATCACTAATGTTTGCAGGTACAACCACTAAAGTTGTAGTTTTCGAGAGAAATCTGTTTGTGGCGGTGTATGTCGAAATTGACTTACGCTGATGGAAATGGTCAAATGCAAGGGAAAAATATCTTTTTGACTCTCAAAAATTTCTTTTTGAGTATTAGGGCATGAAGATACTTAAAGATAAAATGATTTAAAAACTGCTAATCCTTTGCCCAGCTGTGGGAAACAGTGTGCTAGATAAAAAAAATCTATAACTTCCAAGTTGGTATCAAAAAACTGGTATGAGCTTATTTTAATTGTATGTATATTTTTACAGAGATGCGTCAATGATGTCGATGCGGCGCAAGATAGCGGGCCTGAAGCCAGAACAAATCAAGCAGCTGGCGAAGGAGGAGCTGGACCTGCCGGTCACGAAGCCGGACTTCATGGACGCGCTCGCCAAGTGCAACAAGTCCGTCTCCAAGGGCGACATACAGAAGTACCTCTCGTGGATGTCCGAGTTCGGCTCCTCCTGATAGTAGCACCGCCCCGCCTGCTGTGTGTCACGCCCTGTGCTGTCAAACAAACAGTTCCTGTTTCAAATATCACGCAAACAATGATATTTCAAAGAGAAACTCTAAACACGAAAAATTGCCTTATAAACTCAATGTAATAAATTTAAGTTAACGAAGTAACATTCAGACTGTTGCAGTATTAATACGGAAAGTATAAAATTGATAGTGGCATATCGAAATTGATAATATTATATAAGTGAGAAGAGAAATCATCTATTGAAATAGTAGTAAACATTCCGGTTTTCAAACATTGTGTAAATATGCTTCTAACTCGACTTACTGTTGGCATTTTATTGATAACCACAAGACGAACTATTTATACAAATTGTGATCATATTAACATGAACTTTGTATAAAGCACAATAAGATACTTCGTTCCATGTACATATTAAATTAATATTATAATACTAACAGCATACAAGCGAGCTTAACTTTTGCCAGATCTGTCATCACATATTATAATTTCTAATGTAATCCTATAAACTGTGACCCGTGATCTTTGTACTTAAATTAGGTTAAATTTGAGATTTGTTTTATACTTAGATAATAGTTTTTATGCCATAACTAATTTATGTGTACTTTTTATAGATTTTTTTTTATTAAAAATGCTATATTACGTTATTATGAAATGAGATATATATTTGGCATTTATATTATAGAATTTCGCTCAATTAAAATTAGCATATTCCCGAGTGATGCCTGTCGCGAGATGTTTTGATAGTTGAACTGTTATCTCGAGAGTCACATCGCCACGTCTTTGAGTGAACCTGTGTATCATTTTACTACGAACTGTATGTTAGTGTTAGCAATAGAATTCTGTGTTCATTATGTCAATACCGGTACTAAATTATTCAAATTTAAAGTATTCGTTTTAATAACATTGGTGAAGATAATATTTTTGCAAACAAATTAACAAAACTTGTATAACGAAG